>NC_092443.1:323333-646666 GCF_036169615.1 Heliangelus exortis | reverse complement strand
TGCACAGCTTTGCCCTTGGAGAGCAGAGGTAGAGCTGGGGTAGTTCCTAAGGTCTGACAGAAGAGCCTTGATGTGCTCATTCCCTGAGTGTGTCTGATGCTGATGTTGCCTTCATGCCATGGGTGTATCCTGAATGATTTCACTATTGAATTTGACTGGCTAGAAAGTTTAAGTGAAGTTTATCCTACATGACAACCAAAGATGAACCAGGCTGTTTCTTTGGGGTTTTTTCCCTTCCTCTCATTGTTTAAGATCCTGCAGTTTGAATCTGAGCAGTGTTTCTGGTGTCATTAGGAGGAAATAAATCCCAGTTATACTCTGAGGGAATTAGCAATGCCAGCAGAGGTTAAAAACCCACCTGGTTTGTGGGTTTTGCAGAAAGCAGGATGATAACCAGCTTGCTGATCTACGTTTGAGTCCAAGGATTATGCTTTAATACAGCTCCTCCTTTCTGTTTTCACCCTGTGAGTCCTCAGTGATTCATCTGAAATAAGTGGAAGTATCTGGAGTAAACCCCTTGTGAGCAGAAACAGTCAGATCTGTTGCTGTTTATTGGACTTCCTGTTTATATGGCAGGTTTATTGTGGTTTTGTATGGGGTTTTTTGTTTATTTTTTGTTTGTTGTTTTTTGTTTTGTATTTGTTTGTTTTGGGGTTTTTTGTTTTGTTTTTGTTTTGTTTTGTTTTGTTTGTTGCTTTTTTTTTAAGCCCCTTTGGCAAGAGGTTCTGAAGGGTTTAGGAGCCAGTTACATTTTGGTAGGACTTAGGGATGCAGGTCTGAGATAAATGGGGCTCCCTTCACCCCAGCAACATCAGACACGTGCTCAGGTCTCTCCTCCTTCCCTGATGCTCAGTGATAAAGAGGAGACCCAAGAGGTAAGAAACCTGTGTGAGGGAGCTGTAATCCTGGTAAAAATGCACTGAGCCCTTGACCAAGCCTCGTGTTTCTCATCTCAGTGGCTGCTGCTGGCACCAAGACCTGACCCAGAGGTGCTGGGTGTGAAGTTCTGCCCCATCCCAATGTTCCTGCTCTCACAGCAGTGACAGCCACACCTGACTCCTGCCTTGGGGAGCTCTGGTGATTGCCATTCCATGATGCATGCTCTGATTTCTCTCCATTTTCTGCACCAGGATGAGGAGGAGATGGAGGAAGCCACCAACCAGAAGCTGGCCCTGCAGAAGGCCAAGGAAGTGGCAGAAGTCAGCCCCATGTCTGCTGCCAACATTTCCATCGCTGCGTAAGCATCCTTCTCTTCTCTGGGGTCTCTGTGCTTTGGTTTCTGGTTTTCAGTGTCAGTCTGTGTCTGTTCAGCTGGACATCCCATAGCACCCTGTGAGCACTTTTATACCATCTCTGTTACAGACAGGTCTTCGGGTTGATGCTTCCATGTTGATCACTTTACCATGAATTTAATGAAGTCCTGATTTTAGTTTGGTTTTCTTTGTATTGCCTCATCTTTTACCTTATTATGAATAACTGTATTGTTGAAGGAATTTTTTAAGGTGTCCTGGGATAGATTTCACCAGGTGAAGTGCTTAATGTTTCACTTTGGATTTTTATTTATGGGAAACGTGGGCGCAGGATGTATAAATATTTTTTAATGATCTCTGCTTCCAGAATTTTAAGTGTAAAGGCACCCTCCTAAACATCAGGCTGAAAACTATGCTTGAGCACTTTCCCTTTGCTTGAATAAAATCATGTGTGTGAGCAGTCATTAGTTTATAGCTAGAAACATGAATTTGCATTTTCAGGTGCTTTTCTGCATGGGTGTGGACATATCCACTGATTCTGTGATATCAGATTCCTCAGAAAACATTGCTTAGGGGCCACCTTCTCATACACTGATCTAAGCTGAAATGAAAAACTTCTCTCTAGGTGGCAATGCTTGTCTGGATGTCACTGAGGTCAGTGCAGAGTTCTGCCATGGGATAGTAGGACTGTGTTTGAGGCATTCCTGCCCTGAGTGGATTTACTTAAAGTCTGTTCTCCATTAGGGGTTCTTTTACCAATTCTGGAATTTTAGCATTGAGACTTACAGGATCAAAAAAATTTTCATCTGTTTTACTGAGAGCTGCTGATGTTTTCCAGATCCCCTTTTTATGGGAGACTTCCAAAAGCTGAAGCACAGGAAAAGAAATCTGCTGCCCAGTTTTATTCCAAAGTGTCTGAAATAGAGCAGGATCCCTCTTTGTTCTTTCAGTGCAAATCTTTTCAGATTTTTTTTTCTTTTCAGTGCAAATCTGTTTGACTAACCTCATAGTCTTCTATGAGGAAATTACTAGGTGGATAGATGATGGAAGAGCGGTAGATGTGGTTTATCTTGATTTCAGTAAAGCATTTGACACCGTCTCTCACAGCATCCTTGTAGATAAGTTGATCAAGTATGGGTTTGGTGATCAGGTAGTGAGGTGGGTCAGGAACTGGTTGAAAGGAAGGAGTCAGAGAGTTGTAGTCAATGGGGCAGAATCTGGTTGGAGGGGCGTGACTAGTGGAGTCCCTCAGGGGTCGGTACTGGGACCGGTGTTGTTCAATATCTTCATCAACGACTTGGATGAGGGTATAGAATGTACCCTCAGCAAGTTTGCTGATGACACTAAGCTGGGAGGAGTGGCTGACACACCAGAAGGCTGTGCTGCCATTCAGAGAGACTTAGACAGGCTGGAGAGTTGGGCAGGGAGGAACAAGATGAAATTCAACAAGGGGAAGTGTAGAGTTTTGCATTTGGGGAAGAACAACACGATGTCCCAGTATAGGTTGGGGGCTGACCTGCTGGAGAGCAGTGTAGGTGAAAGAGATCTGGGGGTCCTGGTAGATAAGAGGATGACCATGAGCCAGCAATGTGCCCTTGTGGCCAAGAAGGCCAATGGCATCCTGGGGTGCATTAGAAAGGGTGTGGTTAGTAGGTCAAGAGAGGTTCTCCTCCCCCTCTATTCTGCATTGGTGAGGCCGCACCTGGAGTATTGTGTCCAGTTCTGGGCCCCTCAGTTCAAGAAGGACAGGGAAGTGCTTGAAAGAGTCCAGCGCAGAGCTACTAAGATGATTAAGGGAGTGGAGCATCTCCCTTATGAGGAAAGGCTGAGGGAGCTGGGTCTCTTTAGTTTGGAGAAAAGGAGACTGAGGGGTGACCTCATCAATGTTTTCAAATATGTAAGGGGTGAGTGTCAGGGAGATGGAGCTAGGCTTTTCTCTATGGTGACCAGTGATAGGACAAGGGGTAATGGGTGTAAGTTGGAGCATAGGAGGTTCAAGTTGAATATCAGAAAGAATTTTTTTACTGTAAGGGTGACAGAGCCCTGGAACAGGCTGCCCAGGGGGGTTGTGGAGTCTCCTTCACTGGAGACATTCAAAACCCGCCTGGACACGTTCCTAGGCGATGTACTCTAGGTGGCCCTGCTCTGGCAGGGGGGGTTGGACTAGATGATCTTTCGAGGTCCCTTCCAACCCCTAGGATTCTATGATTCTATGATTCTATGAAATCTCTTGAGACCCTTGTTAATGGGTGTTAAATCCACTGCATCAAAGACAATAGGCCAAATGGAGCCAGTTCATTATATGTGAAGTAAAAGAAGATTATTAATTTGACTATTTTATTCTTCTTAGCATTTAATTTTGCAACTGCTGCTTTAATCAGCTCCTATTTATGCCATGTCTTTTTGCTGATTTTTAATTCAATCCTTTTCTAACACTGGTTTCCTGTCCAGACTTGAAAAGGAGTCAAGGGAGGATACTTATCTTGTTCTTTGACATATTTCCTGGTACTGTTATTGAAAAATACAAGATAATGATACTTATTTTCTTATTTTTTAATGAAAAGCATTGTGCAAGCGAAGATTTCTTAGAAATCAGGGAAAAAAACCCAAACCACTTCAGTGGAACTAAAACTTCACACCACATTGTTGATTGCTCAAAATTAAGCTTTATTCCATCATTTTTCAGTGGTTTCACCTGGTATTCAATATCAAAGGGCCAGAGCACGTGGTGTTGGGAGCCTTCTGCTAAAAACCCTTTCCTGGCTTCTTGTTATCTCCTGTTACCTTTGCTTTAGTGCCAGGGAGGTGCTCACAAGGTCACTTCCAGAGCTCACAGGACTTTAATTTGGATAAAGAATGAGTTTGGGTCAAGAGACTGGTGACCAAATGGATCATGGAGTGGAGGAGAAGGCAGGGGGGAAGTTTGATGTTTTACAAGAAATAGGTGCATGGATGGATTGCTGTCTGATGAGCCAAGAGATATTTAATGAATGCTTGTCAGAGCAATGTGTTAAATACATCAATACATCCAGAGCCAGCTCCAGAGGGGCTCAGCAGCTGCAGCTTTTGGGTTTGCAGCACCTCTCCCTCAGATGTCTCTGAGCTGACCCCAGATGTACCCCACTGCTTCATTTATTATGGGATTAAGCTACACAATGGTCCTGAAGGTGGAGCAGATGCAGTGCTGGTGGGAAGACATGTCAGAGCAAGCTTCTGATGCAGTTCAGAGCCAGACATGACTGAAACAGGATTTTTGGCATATGAAAACATCCCTGCAAGAAGCAAATGCCTGTAGAACTTTTTTACCCCCAAGTGGGTCCGGGAAATACTGGTACTCAGCTACCAAAGCCTGCTGCTAAGGTGGATCTGTCCGCTCAGTTTATATTTTCACTTTCTCCCAAGGAATAATTTTTTGGGGTTTGTAATTTGACTTTATTTTCATAATGTGTGAAAATTAAGTTCTCTAACAATAGGCAGCTCTAGCATGGATCAGTGCTCTCAAAACACCCACATTTCCCCCACCTGCATCAGTCAGACCAGGTCTCTCAGTGGTTACCAGAGGGCACCATGACTTGCATTTCCTTACTCATGATCTTCATGTTCCCAGCGTGCTGTCCACCTCCTGCAGAGGTGATAAAATCATCCTGGGGCTGGTCTGGTGAGAACTCCTATCAATTGTTCTGCTGTTTCACCAGCCAGATGCTGTGCTTGCTGTTTTACTCCTTCCCCTTGTCTGCACCAAGGTGTCTCTTGCCCTGAGTCTCCTTCCAGGCCATTCCATATTCCCAAGCCCTGTAGCTGCTCCTCCACCTCTGGTGTTGGGGTTGTGAGCTCAACCTCTGCTCCTGTTTTCCACATTCCTGGCCCTGCAGTTGGTCTGCACTGGTTCTCCTGCTCCCCTCTGCCATCCCAGCCTCTCTTCCTGACTGAGCTCCAGGAAATATTCCATGTTGCAAAATGGGATTTCTTATTTATGGGTTACTTATTTAGGAAGTCAGCCTTCTGGGAAGGTCCAACCTTCACCTCTACACCTGCAAGAGGCTGCAGGAGCCACAGATGGGTTTGTGGTTGATAGATGTGGTGTCATGGGGATCTGTTTTAATAATATATTCACTGTTTCAGGGGTGTCAAGACATCATCTGTCTTGCAACCATCTCAGAGTGCTTTATTACAATATTCTACCTGCATTTGGTTTATAGCTTCTGCTTCACCCATCTCCCAGGATTTCTATGGTTTGGTTTCTGCTCTACCAGAGACTTCATGTGAACAGATTTGTCCAACCTCTGTTTCATAGAATCATGGATAGAGCTGGAAGGGACCCATCAGAATCATCAAGTGATTCAACATTTGGTTTTTTTTCACCTGGTGAACTCTATCCAGAATGGTCCTTTTTGTTTTGTGGATTTTCAGGACTCAAAGCTGGGATGACATGTTGGTTTTGTCATTGTTGCAATGTCTGGTTTAAAACAGAATATCTGTTTAACACCTGTGACTGCTTTTTAAGTTGAACCCATTGTTTCATTCTTATTTTTGTGATTTTTTTTTTTTTTTTTTGTGTGTGTGTGTCTTTTCTGTTTAGCATTTTCCTTGCTTTAATGTTTCTGGAGGTGAGTTTCTGGGTTTTTATAGTTTGCCCAGCATTGTCTTTAAGACCCTTTGTTTTGTACAACATTAAAACCACTCAGCCTCTTGAACTGAGTGGACCTGAGAGGAAAACCATTGGTGCAGCTGCCTTGGTGGTGAGAACAGAGGAGGGGGGGGAAAGGAGGCAAATGCTCAGGCATTGGATGTGCAAAGCACTTTGTGATCCCTCTGGGGAGGTGCCCGGGAAGGGAGATGGAGCCACCAGACTCATCCCGTGGCTGGCACAGAGACCCCAGAGCAGGCACAGTTTTACTTTGGGTATTTGCCCAAGCCACAGCCTGAACTCCCAAATGTTTGGTTTCCTCCTCCACCTTTTTGGTTCCAGGCAGAGTTGCACCAATGGGATGTACAAAAGGGGCTGCACACCAAGCCCAGCTGGGCCAGCAAAGCAGAGAGAGGACACAACCTGTGGCATGCAGAGCCCATGAATTCCCCAGTGGCCTCTCTTCACCTTCTCTGGGAGAAAACCTTAAAATTGTAATGACAACAAGCAAGCAAACACTAAATTTGTAAGAACCTGCTTGAGCAGTGATCCTGGAGTCATGCTGAAAGAAAAGCTGATTTTGTGCTTTGCTACTTATGGTTTTTATTTTTAAACTGCATGTAGTAAAGGGTTGTGGTTGTAGCCAGACCCAGAGGTTTAAGTAGATGTTACAGGGTGAGAGTTCTGAATGGGAGAACTTCCCAGATGTGGTGGATGAAACCTTGTAGAACGTGGCAGAGAGAGTTCATGCAGCTAAGAGCTAAACACTGCCTATAGAATTGCCCACTCTGTGTTTAAAGTTACACGTGCTTCCCAGGACAACTTTCAAGCATCTGAAGACTCCTTCCTCTCTTCAGGCTCTGACTGGGTCCTGCTGGTCCCTCACATGGTTGTTCAAAGCAGTTTATGTTTTGATTGCACACCCAGGGGTGGGTACTGCCTGTTAATGACTGAATTAACCACTCATTAGAAAACTGCCCAAAGCAACTAGTGGTGGCACATCACTTCTCAGAGGTGTCTGTCCCTTTTGTACAGGTCTGGGGATGTAGGGTGGGGAGTTGCTCTGTTTCTCTAGGACATTTTCCACCTCAGAGGCTTCATATTTTCCTTTTGCCTTGGGAATACCGTGGTCTGTTTCCAAATCCCTGTTGGGCTGTTGGTACCCAACAGGACCCAGCAAAGAAGTGTGCCTGAACACCCAGCCCGTGAAAAGTCCCGTGTTGGGTGATGTGTAGACTAGAAGAGGTGTTCTCTTGCTGGCTTGTGATTTCTTCCCTTTCTTTCCCTCCTCCTGAGCTGTGTGGATGTGTGAGGTACTGTCATTCCTCCTGTTAGCTCACCCTGCCCCTGCTGTTGGTGTAACCCCACAGACACTCTGGTGTGCTCTGTCCCTTCTGGATGGTAAGTAGCAGTGAGTAAAAGAAAAAGTAAAAAACAAGTGAGTAGAGCTCAAGTACTTCTTTCCTTTTGGTCTGGAAAATGAGCCTGTCTGCTCTGTGGCTTTACACCCCTCAGTTCCAACCCAAACTTGGTCAGATTGATGGTATCAGAAAACCAGAGTCGGACAACGGGAGGAGCGGAGCCCGAGTGCTGCAGGACTGGGACAAGTGACAAGGACATTGTCAGGCTCAGAGCGTGGTCTCTGTCCTGCACTGCACCAAAGGAGGCAGAGATAAACCTCAGGGTTTGTCCAAGCCTCCTGCTGAGGGGTGTGGAGATGGATCCAAAGCAGAATTCCTCCAGGTACTGCCCGAGGCTGGTGCAGCCTCTCAGGTAAATGAAGGCAGCCCCGTACATTCTCCTCCATCTCCAGTTTTCCACTTGTTTTGCCCAAGCAATTTCTTACCTACATTTCTGCAGTCCAAGGCTTTCTTCCCTCCAAGTTTTTGTTGACATCCTGAGGGTCAGCATCCAGTCAAAGAGGAAAGGGATCCCCAGCCTGAGAAACCTGGAAAGTTTTCCTGGCAAACCAGCAGGAGATGCCAACCCCACTTTGTCTCCTGCTCCCATTTCATTTGGCACCATACAGATGTAGAAATACTGAAATTTAGGCAAAATACTCTACCTGACCATTCATCAGGTTATTTGAGCCAAGAAAAACTTTCAGAATTTCATGTATGTCTGATCCAGATTTCCTGACCTCTGGATTGTTTTATTATATATTTTACCTGAGCCAACATTTCTGTTCAGAATAATCATGAAATTTAAGTAAATGTCTATTTAAACTTTGCTTGTGTGATATCCAAAGAACATTAGATTTTATCTCGACCTTCTGGCTTGCTAGCACTGATTGTTAACAGATTAAACCTCTCGTGGAGCAGGAAAAAAATGCTGCTAGTGAAAAGGAAAAACCAGGTAGTGAGGCAATGTTTTTCAGTCTCGAGGAGAGTTCTTTGGATAATGTAGATTTATAAAATTGTTTCTGACCAGGAAAAAGTGCCTTAAGCCAAGCTCTATGAAGATATTTAGATTCCTGGTTTTCTGTAGATTCCCTGCCAAAGGAAGAATTAACTGTGTAATGCAGTAATTTCCGTATTTAGAGCCCCCCGTGTATAACAATGTTTGTACAAACACTGGCTGGAGGAGAATCTACAAAACCACTGTGAACTGAACCAAGCTCCTTCCAGTAACGTGCAATCCCCTGCCTGAGCTGCAGCAAGACCCAAGGGTTGAGATGTGGTGACCCCAGGCACCTCCCCAGGCTGGTCAGAGGAGAGGTAGGTGCCTCCGCAGAGCAAACTCCCAGGCAGGGAGGGAGCAGAAGCAGCTTGGAACCATCTGCTGGGGGTTGGGTGGATATTGGGTCTCTGGATGTGGCCCAGGGTGCTCCCTCCAGCCCCTGCTTTTCCCCGTGCTCAGGCTTCTTCCTGGTGCCACAGGGCCTGAGGAAGAATTAGCATCCTGCTCCCACTTGGAATTAATTTGCAGTGCAGCTGTAAAAGCAGTCGCCACCTGTAAAGACCCCGAGGTCCTAAAGATGACCCCTGCGGAGGACTTTGATTGTGTGAGTACAGCAGATGGAGGCACCGAGTCCTTGATATCATTGTGTGGCTTTTGGCTCACCTTTTGATTTTTTTTCCCTTTTGGTTCCTTTTTTGATTCCTTGGTTGGTTCCTTGTTAACTAGAGATGGTGTCTGTGGCTTCCACACTCTCTGAAGCTTGCCTGGTCTCCTACCAAGATGCACGCTGCAGTCTGCATTCGATAGGACACAGCCTGTATGAGTCTCCTCCCGATGTCTTTTATGGTTTCTCTTCTCTTCCTTTATAATTTTTTTCCTTTCTTTTTTCTTTTCTCACTTTTTGTTTTCTTTGTTTGTTTTGTTTTTGCATGTGCAGTTTTGTAAAGCAAACTCGAGGTACTGTATCTCGCAGCTCGTCAGTCTCCAGCGTAAATTCACCGTGAGTTGCTCTCTGTTACGATATTCAGTAAATGGATTTGTATCTCTCTATATTTCTAACACCCCCCATCTTTCCTCTTCTGATGCCTTCATTCCCCCTTGTTTTCTTCCAAAAACCATTCCCATCATTGTGGAAAGCCTCCAGACCAACATATGGTGGAAGGACTGGGAGGTGTGCGACATTCCCATGTAACGCTTGTGATTTGATTGTGAGCAACTCTGTAGTGTTTCACACATTGACAGTGGTCCCCACCACCACCTCCTTCTTTTGTTTTCCTCCTTACTTATTTTCCATTATGTTCCTCTTCCCATTTTCCCGTTTCTTCCCTCGTTTGATGGTTTGTCTTATTCTCACTTGTGTTTTTTGTTCTCTGTGTTTATTATGTGCTGGGCTGATGGCTTTGATGTTCCACCAGTGCTTGCACTTCTGGTTCAATAGGAGAACAGGGCCCCACCATGAGTGCACTCCTTAAGTGAAAGCTGGAAGAGAACTTTGAAATAAACTTCTGGAAATTGGACCCAAATGGAAAATCCTGCATAAACATCTTTGGGAAATTTACAATGATGATGTCTGTGCCCTCCAACCTTCTTGAGTTGGAATTAAAGCTGCAGATACTGTAAAAATGAGGCACTCAGCAGCTCCTATGTACCTGTGGTTGAGCAAGCACTGTGGCAGACCTTCCATTCACCCCACGCACTTCCTAACAAACCAATCCTGCTGGCTTTGCTGTGACTCATGGGTGTGCTTTGACACCGATGCAGGTTTGTAGAAAATCCCATTATTCCCTGCTGACTAATACAACAAAACTCGTCATCAGCTTCTCATCAACACATCTTGGTGTCTGTGCTTTGGGTAATATTTTGACCTTTGACATTGTCTTTCTTCTTTAATGCTTTTGGAGACACAAGTAAGTGCAACCAAACACATGTGGGTTTGTCCTTACGTGCACACCAGAGCAGGTACCAAAGGCACAGTGAAGATCTTTCCACCAGCTTCCTGACATCTTCCTTTTTCCCTAGGTGTTCTGGGATTCCTTCTCCACTGGTGGATCTTAGACATGTTTGTGTTAAAAATAATGGTGACATGATGTGGGAGTTTAGCTTCTGTGATCAGGACTGGACTTCTGTGACTTGCAGGATGAGGTGTGATGTGTGTGTTGTGAGGTCTGAGACCTCCTGGGGTTGGGACAGTGAAAAACAGTGGAGCAGACTAGACCCAAGGCAGCTTTTGGCTCCTTTCTTCCTGGCTGCCAGGGCTCTCGACAGACAGAAAGGTTTGGACAGAGGTCTGCTGCCCATTGGGTCTCTCTCCTCAAGCCCTCATGCCTGGCAGGAGGGAAGGGATGGGTGGAGGTGGCGGAAGAGAGGTTCTGCCAACCTCCCCATCACTGGAATTCACTCCAGTACCAGTAGCACTGCACTGGTCTGAAGCAGTATTTGCACAATTAGGAAGAGAGCCTGGAAGAGTGAAGAATTTGGTCCCTTTTCCAGACTTCCAGAGGCAGAGCTGCCTTTTAGCAAGGTGAAATCAAACTGCAGCTGCTGAGCCCCCCGTGGGAGGAGGGTTTGCCCACATCTGGAGGCGTTTGCTGCTCAGGTTTGTTGCTGACTCCCCACCAGCAATTGAGACAGTATAATAGAGGCTTCTTTTGCAGATCTGACTCACATCTGTTCTCTGAACAGAATAAATTTTTACTGCAAAAAGCTGTTGCTGAGGAGTCTCATCCTCTTGAACATTTCTATGCAATGTCTGGGCAGTGATTTGATTTCCTATGCAAACCAGGATGGTTTTGACATGAGCTGAGTGTGCATTTTCTTCTCTGTGGGTGTATAAAGAGCATTTCCCCAGCAAAATCCCTTGTTTTGATTAAAGTAATGACTAGACCCCAATATATACAATATATTGCAATATATACAGGTCGCAGCCATCCCAGAGCATCGATACAGCCCCTCTGAAGTGCAAAGATATCTGAAGGTCTCATTTCCTTGGTATAGAAGTCATTAGAAATTTGTTTTTTATATAAAACCCAAAGAGATAAAGTGGAAAAATGGCTTTTAGGGACACACAGGTGCAGTGGGCTCCCTTTCCCTGTTTGAATATTTATCTAGGTTCAGGATGCCTTTGTACCACTCTGTTTCTGCCCCCTGTGAGTGCTGGTGCTGTAATTACACTGAAAGATAAATGGTCTAATTTCTGTGCACAGATGGAATTTGAACTGCAATCTACTAATCTAAAAGAGCTTTTAACAGGTGCACAAAATCCCTGTGCTTTTTTCTCCCTTAGGTTGCTCAGACAGCATAAATTACTGTGAGCCTGTAATGTCAGTAAGAACCAGGATCATCAAAACCACAGACACCAGTTCTGAAAGAGCAAGACTTATTAAAAAATCTTTTGAGATGCAGAGGGTTGTTTTTTTTTCCTTCCATATTCTTTTTTTTGATTATTTAAAAAAAAAAATCAGTAAGACACTAAAGATAAAATATTGGAGCTATTTTTATATTAATAAATTTAAAAATAATAAAGAAAACTATCAAGTTGAGTCATTTTCTTGTGCATTTGTGCTCTAACAAATTTATGATACAAGCAGTGCACAAGCAGAATGAAATTGTAATTCCATTTTCAGTTCACTGAGGAGAGGTAATTAAATAGATATCCTTTATTTTTTAAAGTAGATCAGCATTTATCTAAAATATATACTGGAGTTGGGGACTAATTTAAATGTCCATAGGTAGTGACACACAGCAAAGTGAGTATGTTGTATTTTTCCAATAGTAAGTATTAAAGAACAACGAGATGTTGAATTTTCATATGAATCCAAATCCTGACATTGCAGTGGCTGATGAAATTCAAAATGATGCATTTGAGAGCTTGAGGATTTTGTACTGCAGTGTATTGTTTATTTCTGAGAGCATCCATAGGTGTCGGTCACTGCTGAGACATGGGAAGTGCCGTGGTCCTAAAGCATTCTCTAGAATAAAACTTTTGCTAACTAACAGCTTTCCTGTAGGGTTCCAGTAGGGATAGTCAGGTATTCAATCTGAAGATAATAAATATGCACTAAATGCAACGTGTGGTGTTCAGTGAACATCCTTGATCTGAGAAGGTGGTGTCTGTGATGGTCTAAATTGCTAAATTACAGAAATTTCAGTAGCAAGTTTCTGAACGTGAGGATGTGAGGCACAGACAGTATTATCTTTGGTTTCCACCACATTCAAAATCCAGAGTTGGTAACTAATAGACCTTATGTGAAATATTATGAAAAAACCCAGCAGTTTTCTGAGAAACTGCAATATCAAAAGATCTAATACATAAAACCAAAATCACATTACGAAATAATATTGGAAGAGGCTGCACCAGTCCCTGTGATTGGCATTTCTGGGATGCCCCAGCTCACAGGGAGAGCACCCAGCATCTCCCTGGGGAGCTCAGGCAGAGATGGAGCTCAGAAAGAAGAGAAGGAGCTTAAAGCATCCGAGCAGCAGCTCCCAGGGCCACTGGTAAAGCAAATTTAAACACTAGTGATGCATTCAGCTGAGAGAAAATTGTTTTATTGAACCAGAGATAAAACATTCTGCTTTGTGCATGCCTGTCTTCCAAATGGAAAATCAAAACAGGGAGAGAGCTGCTCCAAGTTTGTCAACAGAAAATAGGATTTCAGTGGAAAGGTTTTTTTGCATTTTCTGTCGAAACTTGTATTTTAACCAGAAATTCCATTTGCTCTGTGATCAGAACATATTCTTTCATAGCCACAGTCTAATGTGTAGGTATTATTAACATCAAAGGATTATGTTCATAGCCAGCTTTCACTCACTGTTTACTAAAGAACAATTTTAAGGATTGCATTTATGTGGCTGATTAAACCAGTAGGTCTGGGAAGCAAAATACCATTAACTGTTTTAAAAGGTTATGATAATAAAATCTTCAATCATTAAGGAATACCCTAAGATTAGAAAATAACTAAAAGTATGCTTTCCTTTCTTGAACAATCCACACAGTGGTTGCATTTTATTTATGCCAGTATTAGTCACTGTGTCATTAATATGAATTTTATTTGATTCTGCATGGATGGTATGGTTTTCCTTTTAGCCACAGGCAGTTGTTTGGCTGCTGGCTTCTCTAATCCCAGCCAAACCAGTGGAGCTGCTTAGAGAAGCACATTGGCAGTAGTAACTATGACAGCATTTCAAGCTGAGAGGATCTGAAAACTGAGTATATTGCCTGCACCCTTCAAGGAGTCTGAAACATTCTGTAGACAGAAAATAGAGGTGGGAAGTAATCATGAAGTGAATTAGCATTAATCTTTGTACCATGGCTGTAAGTCAGAAGTGATGATTACAGCTTGCTTAATGGATTCCAAAGGGGTTTATGAAGTAAACAGGGAACAGGATTTCAGATAAGGAGTTGGCTTCATAAGTAGATAGTTTTCTCTTGTGGCAAAAAATATTTGTTATCACAAAGGTTCATTTTTTTTTTATCAGTTTGGACAAGTCCTGCTCTGCTGCATCCTGTGGTGCTTGCACTGCAGATGGGTCGTGTCTGCACTGATAATTGACTGGACCAGAGGCTGGAGGATGTGGAGGAAATGGTTTTGCCCTGGTTATTTTTTTCCCTCTCTTCTGCAGTTGTTCATGTAGTTTGTGGGCACAGTGTCCTCACGGGCAGCTGTAGTGAAGCTGTGAGGTGACATTCCTGTTGTGCCAGCCCTGAGTTTAAAAGCTCTCCCCTGCAAGCAGCACGAGAGAAGCTGTCACACGTGTCCACGTGCAGTTCCTGGGGGAACTTGCAAAAAGTGAATCAGATAGATTTATTTGGACAAGCAGGTGACCCATTCTCTCCCATTGCTGCTGCTTGGGCTCTAGAAACTCTAAAACACCATCCCCAGAGGGACCAACCTGCTCGGTTGCTTCACTTCCCTTTCCTACAACTGACTTGATGTGCACTGGCACTTGCTTCTGCTGCTCTTCACTGGTTTGAATCTGACCAGGAGTTTGCAGGCAGGTTTCCTGCTTCCTCATGGTGTTTTTACTGTGTTTCAGGTTTTCTGATTTTTTTCTTTCTTTTTTTCTGATGTCTCCTCATGTAGAAAGAAGGGAGGATGCCGTTTGTACCTCTGATAGTGACCAGAGCCAGGGGGTGGCTGTGTCCTGTAGTCTGGCAGTCACCTCACTGCTTGTGTCAGTGTTAAGGCTGCATCACTTTTTCTAGGTGCTGAGAAACTGGAGTCTGTAATGTCAGTGTCTGTGTTAAGGAAGGGATTTTGGCAAAATAGGTGTAGTTAATACAGGTGTTACCTGGTTTGTCCAGGTTCTCAGTGGTGTCTGTGCCTGGCAGCACTTCCCAGTTAGCCATGAGTGAATTACAGTGGAAGCTTTAGCCCCTCAGAGATAATTTAAAGGCTGATTTATATTCTTGGAGTAAACAAAACAAAACTGGAAAAGTGATACCTTTGTGTCAGAACCAGCAGGTTCTGAGTGTTTCCTCTGCCCTGCACGAGGAGCACCAGCCCTGCATCCTCAACCTTTCTCCTCACCACATCCAATCCTATTTAGGTGTTTTTCCTTTTATCTTGGCTTTGATGGGCTCAGCACAGGCACTGATGGGGAGGGGCTGTCTCTGTGGAAGTTGCCTGTTGATTTATTGTGTGCTTTATGTTGGATACTCCTGCAGGGAGATTGGGGCTCCGTGTCCTACCCCTGCTTGGTGCCTGTCCCATGGAAACAGCACAGGATGGGGCACAGGGAGCACAAGGCTGTGTTCTGCTCTGTGCTCTTGGCTTGGAGATAAATGGAAGGCTTCGGTCAGCATAAGGGCCCTTTCCCAACTCTAACTGGGTATTACTCATTCTCCCTGCAGTGCTGACAGCTCCCTCTGGCTGTTCAAAGCACAAACCAGCAGCTGGTCCCAGGCTACCAAGGGGTAGGTCTGGGCTTTGCACGTTACTCAGTTCCTTCTAAAACCAGGGGGATCAGCTCATGACAGCAGCTCAGGCTTTTGTAATGCTGAACCAAAAAAAAAAAAAATGATGGTTTCTTGTCCAACCTGGTGAGGGGGGTGCAGCCTGGAACAGGAGGGACCCCTCAGGGGTGGGAAGGGGCTGGTGGCAGGGTGCCAGGTCCAATCCTCAGGGAGGATCCTCAGTTCCATTCCCCCTCGCTCCTCCTGCCAAACACACATCTCCTGCTCGCTGCTGCTCTGCTCATCCAGAGGTTTCCAGGTGGGAAGGAGGACGCTGCTGTTCCTTGTGGGCTGCAGGAAAGCTCTGGCTGTGCGAGAGGGGTTTTTGTGTGTAGAAACTTGAACCCTCCAGACCATCCCTGAGGTTTCCAAGGGGGGATGGGAGTGTTTTAGAAATCAAGATAACTCCTTTCCAGAGGGCCTGTTCCATAGTGCCTAACATCTGTGGGAGCAAACTAACACTGATGATCCTGCTGGCTTTCCCTGCTCATGTCCCCTGCCAGCCATTCTCTCTCCATCCCCTACAATCTCTTTGGCTCAGCTAATCCCTGATCCCCATCTCCGATATAAAACGAAAATTCCTTTTTTTAACTTTTTGCTGTTGTTGTTGCTTTTTAGGGACTTGTTGCGAAGTAGCATGCTCACTTTTCCCCTTCTTCCCCTCCTCAGCAAGCAGCAGAACTCCTCCAAATCCAAGTCTGTCTGGGAGCAGAGGACCAGCCAGATCCGGATGCACAACTTCCGCGCCAGCTGCGAGGCGCTGTACAACGAGCTGGACCCCGAGGAGCGGGTGCGCTACGCAACCACCCTGCACATCAGGCCAGACATGAAAACCCATTTGGATCGGCCCCTGGTGGTGGAGCCCCGGGGCGAGGGGAGGAACAACATCAGCAAGCTGAGCCCCGGGGATGTGCAGGACGGGGAGCAGCCCAAAGGCAGCGCTGCCGACGGGGCGGAAGCTCCACGGAAGCATCACCGGCACCGGGATAAGGAGAAACCGGGAGAGCAGGAGAAGGGCGATGGGACCAAAGAGGAGAACGGGGAACCCGGAGTCGGCAATAAGGAGGAGAGGCACCGGCAGCACCGCAGCCGCAGCAAGGAGGTGGAAGGAGGGAGTAAGGAAGGGAAAAGCGACCGTAGCCGGGGGCAGGAAGGGGGGAAGAGGCACCACCGACGGGGGTCTGTGGAGGAAGGGGCCGAGAAGGAGCACCGCAGGCACCGCGCTCACCGGCACGCTGCCGAGCGGCAAGGCAAGGAGGGCAACGGCACCGCCAACGGCGCCAGGAGCGAGCGGCGCTCCCGACACCGGGGAGGGTCCAGGTCTGGGAACAGGGAAGGAGAACCCGGGTCCAAGGGCGAGAACGGAGAAGAACCTCACAGGAGGCACAGGTTCAGGAACAGGGCCCTGTCGACCTACGAGTCGGTGGAGAAGGAGAACGGGGAGAAGGACGGGGAGGCTGGCGAGAAGGAGCACCGGAACCACCAGCCCAAGTGAGTGGTTGGACTCGTCCCGGGGACAGTGTGGGGGGTGTGGGACCCAGGACACCTTTCAGGAAATTGTTTGTTCTCCTCTCCATGACATCCCTTGCTGTTCTTGCACTCACACCACAACCCCCAGGTCCACTGTGCTTAATTCACTACCAACAGCCTCCCAGAGATGATTTTGGTCTGTGGTGGCCCACAGAATAACTTAGGCTGAAGGGAGGAAATATCCCTGCTGTAAATACCAACAGACCCTCTAGGAGATGATGTGGAACAGGGAATTTTACAGCCCCTGAAGGAAGTTTCTGAGGGACATCTTTTTAAGTGGCATCCAGTCTTGCTTATCCCCCCTTGGGTTTCTCCTTTTTTCAGCCTCTCAGCTGCATCACCAGTTGTTACAGCACGTGGCTTCTTCCATTAAGAACGCTGATGTACCCCACTTGGTTTAATTCTTAGAGAAGTCAAGTGAGAAAAAAAATAGTGCTCGTGAAGCATTAAGAGGAGTTAATAAAGAAGGATAGATTGCCTTTTCAGCATTATTAGTCTGATGGAAAAGAGATCTCAGAGGGATTTTTTAGAATAGAGTTCATGTCACCTTGGAGAGCTGTGAGTGGCACTGAGATAATAATTTTCCTGTCTATATTATCTTCCTTTCAGGTGGATCTCAAAACATTTTGCATGCTCTGTGGTTTGATCATGGGCCCAGG
Source organism: Heliangelus exortis (assembly GCF_036169615.1). Taxonomy (NCBI): domain Eukaryota; kingdom Metazoa; phylum Chordata; class Aves; order Apodiformes; family Trochilidae; genus Heliangelus; species Heliangelus exortis. The sequence continues at coordinate 629,245 of NC_092443.1, read as the reverse complement.
TTTGCTTTCCTCCCCACTGAAAGGCAGCCCCTGCTGCAGAGGAGTGCAGGAGCTCTTTAGCTGCTTACAGCAAGATGACAGAGTGGTGTAGGGCTGGAAAACACATCACCAAATTTAAATAAGGCCTCAGGAGAACCTTAAGAAACATAAATCAGACCCCGTTCAGACAGCAGCTGGTGCTGGAAAGCTCATGGCACTGTTACATGCAAGTTCCATGTGTCCTTGCTTCTGAACCTCAGTTCCAAGTCTCATTAAAGTGGATAAATTGATATTTGGTGGCACAGTTTTTCTTAATTCTGTGTTTGGATGTGGGAAAAGAGGAAAAGGTCCCATTCTATGTTCTCTTAAGTTGTCCTGAAGTCTGTCACTCTTCTTTCCATGAAAGAAAGAGCCTGTAAAACCTAGCAAGAGGTTCTGGATGTTCTCTGAATCCTTCTGGGGCCATATTATTTAATAAAATCTGTTTTTATTACCTTAGGGAGAATCAGTTTGAGATTGAGGCTAGTGGCAGTGTGAGTGTCCCTGTGCACACCCTTCCCAGCACCTATCTGCAGAAAGTGCCAGAGCAGCCAGAGGATGCTGACAACCAGAAGAATGTGACACGGATGATCCAGCCACCTCTGGACAAAACCACCACTGTGAACATCCCTGTCACCATCACTGCCCCACCAGGGGAAACCACTGTCATACCAAGTGAGTCCCGTTCTCCTCCTGATTTTTTGCCGTGAAATTGCCAGAAATTTGACTGTGTTGCAATACTCAGTCCCTGTCAATCACAATTTATCAGCCTCTCTCTTTCCCAGCCATTTCCTGTGTATCTGGCTTGAGATAAAATAAGAACTTTATTGAATGTGTCACTCACTCAAAATGAAATGTCATTTTGTTGCAAAATAAAATAAAAAGTAATAAAACCCCTGTACCTAAGACACTAGAAGTGGGTGGAGTTTTTGGATTCTAAGTCCTGTGAATTAATAGATAAGTGTAAATGTACTGCTAAGAAGAGAATTTGCAGCATAAAATGTTTTCCAGTTCATATAATGGAAATTATTGTAAGTAAATTATCCTATAAACCCCTGCAAATAAATTTAGGATGGAAACTAGAGAGAATGTGTTTGTAGCCTTTGGGAGTGTAACTCAGAACAATCTTCTAGAAGGGGATCATGTAAGTTAAAAACCTGATGAGAGATGGAGCTTGACACCTTGAAGCATGGGGAGCTCTGCCAAAGCTGTGCTGGCACAGAGTTTAGGGGGTCCAGGGATTCTCTCCTGAGTCTCTGTTCCTGGTGCTGGGAAGTTCAGCAGCCTGAAAAATTATTAAAAAATATTAAATTTCTGAAAGCTCACCTATGAGTTTGCTCTCTTGAACGTTCCAAATCCAGTTGTGCTGCTGATCTATGGGAGAGGATACAGAATTATGTGGCTGGTTAGACTTGCTCTTTTTTTTTTTTTTTTTCTTCCCAAGAATCCCCAGCTGATCCTCTCTCCCTAATAATTTCTGGTGTTTGAACCAGGATTTCCATCCCCAGTTTGGCTGCTCTTCTATAAATACGTGTTAAGGTTTCTTTGCTGTACCAGGCTGTGGAAAGGAGCTGTGACAGTAACCAAATGATTGCTCATCACCTTTAATCAACACCTCCCAGGGCTCTTTGCTGAAGATACATTTTTAACTCTCTTGTTTCCCTTTCCTTAAATTCCCATTTACAGTGAACAACGTTGAATTTGAAAGTAAAACAGAGGAGAAGAAAGACGTCGATGACTTGACAAAAAATGGGCCTAAACCAATCTTGCCTTACAGCTCCATGTTTATCCTCAGCCCCACAAACCCGTAAGTCCTCTGACTCTTCTGACACCACCTGTGGGTTCCAGGGGCTCTGGGTGTGGGTATTCACAGCAGTAACAGGGTTTGAGCTTCATCTCTGCCACTCAGACACTTTGGGAAACTGAGTCAGAGCTTGTGTAGGCTGCAGAGCAGATGCTGCCTTTCAGCTGAGCTTTCCTGGGGGGGTAAATTGCCAAGAGGAGGACAAAGTGACCCTTCCAAACTGCCCTGTGGATGGCAATTGTTTGCGTGGCTGTGGGAGCAGGGACTGTGCTGGGAGCAGACATTCTCAGCAGAAGCAGACTGGGAGCTGATCTTGATGCTGGCCAATCCTGGGCAGGTTCCTCAGCTGGAATTTCTGCCCTTTTCTTCTTCATACCCTCACATCACTGAAAACTTTGTTCTTCTGGGAAAAACATGAATATTTTTCATTTGCCAAGGCAGAGAGTACAGCCTGTGGGATCTGTTGGGATTACAGCATTTCTGCTTCAGACATCTCTACCTCCTGGGGAGCTTTGTACTCAAAGCCTGTAAATACTGAATATGTTGTTCTGAAGGGCTGCAGGACTAGACAAGAGCAGCAGGGTTGTAATAATCATTACATGAAGGCTTCTGAGTCACTGTAAGCAGTAACTGAGGGCAACGGAGGGTGTTGGTGACTTCTGCCAACCCAGGGATCTGCTGGCAGCAGATGTGATCATTTCTCTGGCTCAGGTGGAGTTGGGCAGCTCCTTGCTCTTGCTCATGGAGGTTTTACTCTGCATGTTCAGATTCCTTCAGCACTGCCAGGGATGGGGCAGCCACAGCTTCTGGGGGCACCCTGGGGCTCAGCACCCTCACACCAAAGAATTTCTTCCTCATGTCCAGCTTCAGTCTCCCCTCTGTCAGGTTAAAGCCATTCCCCTCATCCCATCCCTCCAGGCCCTTGTCCAAAGTCTCTTCCCAGTTTACTGGAAGGTGTTGTTGCTTGTCTCTTGCTAATCTGCTACTGACTTCTCCCAGGTCCAGTCCCTCTGGGGATGCATGACCCAGGCACTGCTGGTGGGCAAAACAGATTTGAGAAGCATGAATGCAAAGTATTTCTCTACAAGTGCCACCACCTCCTTAAAGCAGATTTGCATTTAAAATGATTTCTGGAGCACCACTGGCAGTTTACAAATGCTTCCACATCTTGCTGCTGGTTATGAATGATGAAGATCTAAAAATAGGGACTTGTTATTTTTCAATGAATTGAGTCTGATGTTATTACAGATGTTATTGAAAATGTTGCCTTTCACTTGCATGGATTTATGGAGCACAGAGATGATAATCATCATCTGTCAGTTTGATGACCAGAGTTCAGGGATTCACAAAAGCACTTTTCTTCACCTTATCTTGTATCAAATCTGTTTCCTTGGTATTTGGTACTCTTTCATTCTGAGTCCATTAGCAATCCAGAGAAAAGAAGATATATAAGTAGATGGAAAAGATGCATTTTAATTCTAGTGGTTGAGAGAAAATGTGATCTAGTATCTGAATTGCATTCTCAGATAACAAAGTTGTTTGCAATTTACACAAATAAATCGATTGTCAGGCAGAACCCAAGTCCTTTATTCAGCTGACAAATACAGTGCAGGTGTGGAGTGCCCTGTGGAGCTGAGTGTTTGTGAGTGTTGAGTGTTTGGTCAGGTAAGTTATTGGCTGAAATTTGTGAACAGTTTCACATTGCTTAGAATTTGAAGCACTTGTCACTTTTCTTGGCCACAATTTAGGAGGAAGGAGATAGGGTCAAAGTAATCAAATACATTACTGTGAAGTATTTGTGCAGCTTACAGAGCACATCTTAGAATGGAGTGCAGACGGGGGTAGTTGGCAAGGGACTCGTAGAAGTAATACTCATAGTTACAGAGCCAGTTTGAGCTAAGAGTCTCAAAGTTCATAGCCTGTATCTCAATTTTGAAGGGATTAGTTGATATTAAAAGGATTTCAAACCTAGCTTGAAACTTAGAGGACTTTAGCCTGTGGGTTCAAAGTGGAAAGGATGGGGGAATATGTAAACAGAATTTGCAGAGCTGAGTCTGAGTGCTGGGAAGCTCTCAGTGCCCTTCTGACAGATGGATGGAAGTCCCTGCTTTGCAGAGGGGGTGGGGAGCAGTGCAGGGGTGCTCGGTGCCTTCACATCTCCCCACAGACCTGTTGGTGTTCCAAACCATTGATCTTGGGCTTTGTTCCCTCACCATGGTTGTAGCAGGAGCCCTAAGGGTGCTGTTTTCCCTCTGCTGGTTGGTCACAGCCTTCTCCTGACCTGCAGCCCCTGAGTTGCCCTCCCTCCTCTTCTCTGGGTTGCAGGATCCGGCGCCTCTTCCACTACATCGTCAACCTGCGCTACTTCGAGATGGTGATCCTCATCGTCATAGCCCTCAGCAGCATTGCCCTGGCTGCAGAAGACCCTGTCCAAGCTGAGTCCCCAAGGAATGATGTGAGTACAAACCCACACAGCCACAGCCCACTTGTTCTGCCTCTCCCAGCAGTTCCTGTGTGACGTGCCTGCTCCCAAGGAATGACTCGGGGCACTGGGAAGGGCCAGCCCGGAGCTTCCTTTGGCTGCACACCCACAGCAGTTTGTGCCACTGACAAAGTGCTCACAGTTCCTGTCCCTTTTTGCTGTTTCAGCCAGACCTGAGTTTGAGAACCTGGGCAGTCATTGATGGTTTGGGTGATGTGCTTTACCTGGAGGAGAGCTGACACATCACTCAGCAGTGGGAAGGGCTCTTCAGCCCCAAGCCAGGGCTGACCCTGTCCTGAGATCCCTGCTCCACCCTTCATGTATGGAAGGGTGCTGGTGGGAGCAGAAGCAGGAGGGGGACACCTCTTCTGTGACAGCACAGAGCCCTGGAGCATTCATGAAGCAGAGATCTGAGTGTCTTTTCAAGCCTGTTCACAGGAGGACATTGGCACAGAAGTTGGTGACAGTCACATGGACAATGCAGATACCAGGGGCTACAGAACTGAACTTTAAGTGTAGAAGTTGCCAGATGCAGTTGCCTAATTTTGGACGTGTAGATACTCACAGTATGCAGATATCATCTGATGTTTATACTGACTTAATGCCCATTCCCTGGGTATAATCATGTGGATCTGATGTGGATGGGAATCCACAGAATTATGTTAACATTTCAGAGCTCTATAGGTCTTGGAATGGACTGGTATTGCTTTTACCAGGATGTGTACTGAGGAGCTGGTGTCCATCCACCCCTTAAACAGATGAAGGAGCTGATTTGCTTCAGAACATGAGAGAGCAGGAACTGCCTGGCCTCCTGCTCCTGAATCTGGTCACTGATTTTTTTCCAGAGGAGGATCCACCAGTCCCTGTACTGGTAATGAGCTGAAGTAGCTGTGAGCAACCTCTCCTCCTCCTCCTCCTTCACAGCTGTGGAGTCAGCTTTGCTAAAGGGATTTCACCACTCTCACACTATCCCGAGCTCTTTAATAACACTGCCATCAGGGAGAGCCAGGCTGCTACACAGACACTGCAGATAAGCTCTTTAGAAAAGGATATTCAGATATTTCAATTTGCAGTCCCTGTTTTGCCTGCTTAGTGCAGCCAAGCTCCAGCAGCCCCCGTGCTGCAGTCTGGCAAGGGCTGGGAAAAACACTGCTGTTTAAATCAGATGATTTGAGTTTGTGCTTCCCTTGAGATGAGATTTATCCACTGTAGCAAATAGCCCATTGCTAGAACAGGCCTGTTTATTTTTTTTTTTTAATCTGCAGTTTATTTTAGTGCTTGCTCTCCCCTAACACCCGTTTCTCTTTTCAATTTAGGCTCTGAAATACTTGGATTATATATTTACAGGTGTCTTTACCTTTGAGATGGTGATCAAGGTAAGGATTCTTCCAAGCAAAAAGGTTCAGATTTACACTCTTTCTGGGAAGCTGGAGAAAGAGGGTGGAGTGTGAGACATCCCTTAGGGCCTGGGGAGGTGGTGATGCTTCAGCTGAGGAACAGGCAGTGCACAAGAGATGCCTTTCTGTAGCAGCCCTCTTGATTTCTTTAATCTCATATTTTATGGAGGAAAATAAGGACAGCTTTAGTAGCTGTGGTTGTGTAAGAGGATAAGAAACGTGGCTGCCTGATGCAGAAATATCTGTGTGTGGCTAAGGACCAAGAGACTTTACTGAGACACAGCTGATTCTCCTCTTTTCCTTTAATGCTGATCAGGATTATTAATAGAAATTGATTCATGGTCTGCCCTGTTTCAAAAAGTTGAGGATTTCTTTTGCTACTTTACTCACAGCAGAGTGATAAGTTTTGCTAAGAATGTGGGACAATAACTTTTCAGAAAGCACAGCTCTAGGAAACTCAGAATTTATTCCTGGAGTAATGAGGGAGTTTTTACTGTCAGAGCAAGATGCAAAAGGAGATGCAGAAAGGAGAAACAGATTTTTTCCTTGTTTGGTTAATAGAAGGATTTGAAACTATGTGAGGCAAGCAACCTTACCTAGGCTCTCAGAAGCTCTCAAAATCAAATAGAATGTCTGGCATGCACTTGGAAACTCAGTTTGGGAAGATCTTTAGCAGCCCCATAAGGAGAGACTCAGCCATCCAGGCTGCTGTACAGAGCAGCAGCTGCCAGGAAGGGCTCTGCAGCAGGAGAATTTCTTTTTTGCATTTTGCTGTGGGTCTTTTCCATCCTTTCTCTGTGTTTTACTGTGTAATATCTGATGCCTGTCGTTCATTCCTACTGATCTGGTAGGGTTGGGGTAGAATTAAATTAAACTCTTTGGGCGCCTCACACAGAGACTGGGGAGGGGGAAATCAATAACTGAATGCATGTCTGTGCTGAGTCCTCTGCAGCAGGAAGTAGTCTCATCAGTTGTGCTTTTAATTGTGTTTTATTGACTCCAGCTTTAGGTTTGGGAGAGCTCTGTGTGCCTGTTAGAGACTGAGTGTCTCAATGATGCCCTGAGGAAGACTTTGTGAAGGGTCTTTTGCTCAAGGACATTCCCCTGTGCCTCAGGGGTGTTGATTTGGTACTTCATTTTATTCAAACTCTTTCTTTTGATGTGCTTTCTCTAAAGATGATTGACTTGGGGCTGTTACTTCATCCTGGCTCTTATTTTCGTGACCTGTGGAATATCCTGGACTTCATTGTGGTCAGTGGGGCCTTGGTGGCATTTGCCTTCTCGTAAGTACATTTTCTTGGACATCCCAATCTCTAGGAAATAAGGTGCATAGGAGGCAGGAACCTGGCACAGAGCTAGTGGAAGCATAGTATTTGTGGCTCCATTTCTCAGTGAAATGTTCAGTTTCTGCCCTTTAACATCTTGTAGCTGGGAGGAATTAAAAAACCCAAACCTCTATTTGTGTTTCAGAATCTCTTGAAAGTTCTCCTAGCTTTAGGGTGGTTTCATTTGTTCTTCATTCAAACACTGAACCAAGATTTTTGTGAGCCCCTGGCCAACTTCTTTCCAAGGACACATTATAACATTTTTTGGCAGTCCTGTGTCTTCAGGCACTTGTTTTAAAAATTGTTCTTCCTATGAAAACACAGTCAATGAAATCAGCTGATGGCTGAGTGAACTCTTTACAAAACATTACTTCCCAAGTCATGGATATTTCTGGTTCATGTACCTTTGGTATTTCTCTCTCCTCCTCTCCTGTTCAGGGTCCTTAATGTTTCCAGGGAGTTTCACTTCTAATTTCCTCCCTCCCTCAATCACAGCTCTCTACTTATGACATGAAATAATGTCCCATGTGCTTCTTTCGTGGAATGGAGGAATTTGAGCAACAGACGCAGAGGAATTGCTTTTAAAAAATGAAGATTAGCTTCTAGTCTGAGCATTTTTCTCAGAAGAGAGGAGAAAGGAAAAGCAATGAAGATTCTGCAGAACTTGAGGAGCTCAGAGTTGGATGAGGGAAAGAAATTTTCCACAGCCATAAAAACTGTGTTAGAGTTGTTTTCCTGCAAAATTTGAGGAGGTGACCTGGAAACAGGCTACAGGACCTGGCCAGTTGAATCCCCTGCTAAATTAGCCTTGAGTATTTACAGCAACCATTTAGCAGCTTGGGCCCAAACTGCACTCACCTCTTTGTTGAGCTGCTGATGAGAGAAGGCAAAGAAATTAGCAGTGTTTTACTGGCTAATGAGAAAAACCATTCAGCTTTGCAAGTGTGTCCTGTGTGTTCAGCCTGACAGTAACTTTTGGGCAGACAGACAGAGCCATTGCCCCTCTGATGAGAAATGCTGCCATGGCCCTTGCAGCTTAAAAAATTACTGGGACCTTTCTGGTGAAGTTGTCCCAGAATATTTCTCAGGAGTTTTTGATTTTCTGAGATGTCAAAATTCCTCTCACATAATGGCTGTGAGATGTGTATTTTAGAGCTTCTCTTCTTCACAGCAAATTCTGCATAGGAAAAAAAAAACAAAAGTCTTGGCTAATTTGATCCTGGAGTGGATGGACAGGAGGAGGGGGATTGACATTTTTTATGTGATTTTTGAGTCAGTTGAAGAGCCACACTTGGGGACATTTTGGTTTGGGCTTTTTGTGCCCAATCCTACACCAAAGAATTGTTTAGATCTTGGATCAATTCATGTCCAAAATAAGTTTTTCAGAGGGATGCTGCCTTCCCTCTTAAAAGACTTCATCACTGGAAGTTTGTTTTCCAAGGAGCTGAGTGCTCTGCTGGAACCAAGGCTGTCTTGAGATGGAATTGCTGGGCTGGCATGATGAATGCCATGCTTACCTAAAATTTGACATCCAAAACCAGGTTGCTTTTTAAGCTTGACCAGACATGTATGAAATACTTGAGCACAACATCTTTCAGAGCTGAATGTGATCAGACTGAGTTAACAGTAAGTCACCCATCATCAGTGTCACTGTAAAAAGTATCTTTAATGTGGCTGTTTTACCAGTTCCTGTGTGCAGGAACACACAACTGCCACTCCATGGGAAGGATTTAATTCCTGTGCTTGTTCTTGACTTTGCTGGTGTCCTGTAAAGGTGATGTGCATCAGCTTCTTCCTGAACACACACGTCACTGAAAACCTGGGAGAGCCAGAGCTCCCTGAAATGCTTCCAGCTGGGATATTGCAGCAGCCTGTGTTTGTTTGGGCACATGAGATGGTATCTGTCCTTGCTGAAAGGTTCAAAAAATCCCTCTCAGCCTCTCAAACCAGCTATCAGGCTGCATGTAGCTCTTGCAAAGCTATTCTTTGCTCGACTGTAATTGAAAAATAAATAATTTTTTAAAGCAAGTCCCCTGGTGAGATACAAGAAACATTAATGATGGTGATGATGATGATGATGATAAAATAATGTCTTTCATTTAGCAATGGATTCCAATGGGATTCCCTTTATTTTCCTAGAGATACATGCCACAAACATACAGACATGTTTTAGTCTTTAAGGGAATGGAAACAGAGAGGAGCTTAAAGCAAGCTAGCACATTTGTCATCCGAATTTACCAGCCCCAGGTGTAAAATCTGTTTGTTCACTAGAAATAGCCCACGTGTAGCAGCAAAGGGGGGAGGGGTTTTCCCATTTTCAACAAGAGGAAGGTGGCTGAGATGCACAGAATTTCATGTTACTATGGTAAAAGCCACCAGGATTTGTCAGGCAGTCCCAGCTCTTACCTCTCGACGTGTCAGGAGGAGGAGGAAGGTGCATTTTCCCTGCTAATCCATGGGGGATGTGTGGTTACCTGGTGCTGCTGGTTCATTCTGATGAAGGTGGAGTTGGTGGGTGTGGGACAGGGGGTGGGATCTCTGCCAGCACACGTCTGGATGTGTGTGGGGGGCACTGTATAGCCTTATGTTCCTGTTTGTCATTGACTCTGCTCTTTCTTTGTCTTCTTCTTGCTGGAATCTCTCTCTAGGAGTTTCATGGGGTAATATGTTATTCCTGTCTCTTGCTGCACTGTTATGCCTGTCCAATGTGTGTACACACACTCACCACCGTGGAACCCAACCATCTTGCACCCATTGCATTGACTCCTTTGTCCCTGTAGTGCTCATTATTCAGTGAAATGTATTTTTCCTAAACAGTCCTCATTCATCCCAGTTTTCTTTAAGCAGAGAATTGAAGCAGACTGGAAAGCCAAATAGACCAGAAAGTGTTGACCAGAGTGTCAGAAACTATACAAGCTATTTATACCAAAAAGATTTGAGGAGACCCCTTAGTGGGTAAATTGCAAATGTGTGGGTTGCAGGTCATGAAAGTCCTAATCCCTAGGTTTAAAGAAGCAGTTTGTTTTCATTCAGAGGATTGGGTGTTCTAACAGCATTATTATTTATTGTGACCAACAACAGGACAAGTGGCACTGGTTATAAACTGGAGCCGAGGAGGCTGAGGGGAGGAGACCCTCTGGCTCTCTGCAACCCCCTGAGAGGAGGTTGGAGCCAGGGGGAATTTGGGAAGAATTTCTCCCTGGAAAGGCTGCCCAGGGCAGGGCTGGAGTCCCCATCATCCCTGGAGGGGTTTCAGACCCTGGAGATGTGGTGCTGAGGGACATGGGGGTGATGGCTTTGGTAGAGTTTGATTAATGGTTGGCAGGATTAATTTGTGGTTGGACTCATGGAAAAGTCTTTTTCAACCCCAATGATTCTGTGGTTCTGTGTCTCCTGCTGCAGCCCTGGGCAGGGCAGGTGCTCACGGGGCAGGGACCCAGAGATGCAGTGACAATGCTGGAAGGGCTCCCGTGTGGTCCAGGGAACTGGGTCCTTGTTTGGTTCTCTGTCTCGGGAATCAGATCATTTAGGGCCTGGAAGAGGGGGGCTTTGTGCTTGGGCAGAGTTGCGTGACCTCATTTACTCTGCCCTGGAGGAATTCACTCTCTGGCAGGCAGCAGGGACTCCACCCTGCCCTGAATATTTGATGCCAGGACTCTGAGAGGCCCATGTTACACGAAATCAGAGCTGCTGGCAGGAGCTGCAGAAACAAGAAGCTTCCATTTAAAAGAACTATTAATTTTTAAAGGATTTTTTATTTATTAAAAGGAAAAAAAAAGGCCATGCAAAGCGCTCTTACAATATTTTGAATGTTTTAAATACGTGTGCAAGAAACTGCCCCAGAAAAACCCAGAACTGGCCAAATTCAACCAGAACTGACCTAATGCTTTTTTTTTTTTTTTTTTTTTCCTTGTGGTGTCTTTTTTTGAAGTCACTGGGCTTCTGTTTGCTGTCTGTCTTTATCCTGCTTGCTCTTCTGTAGCTCTTTGGAATTTTGTAGCTGTTACTCTGCAGCTCCCTCCGATCTGGTCCTTCCATAGCAATTAATTTTTGTTGTGAGTAAATAGTCTGGTCAAACGTGTGTTTGTTTATACACTTTTTTGACTGAATCCTCGTTCCATCTGGACCTTTTATTTTGTGGGACATCTGGCTTTGCTTTGGAGAGGTGTAAAAACCAATATTAGCAGAGGGGATTCTTAAAACCCTGAAAGCAACCCTTAAGGTTTTATTTGACAGGCTGAAATTGTCACAGAAGATTTCTTCAGTTGAGATGCAATTTGCATCACTCTAGTTCAGAGCATCAGTCTGTTGAAAAAGCTTTCTCCTGGAGCAGGAGCCTTGCTGTGACAAGAAGTAAGGATGATTTTCAGGATTCTCTGTATGACTTGGGTCATAAATCTCATTAACGTTTAATTGGTTCACGCTCTTCTTCAGCTTAGGTTCCTGAAAACCTGAAAAGAAAAAAAAAAATGAAAAAAAGAAAAGAAAAAAAAGAGTAGAATCAACCCTTGTTAGTGTCCTTTGTTCAGGCAGAAGGAATTCTGTAGGACTGGAGCTTTCTGCCCCTCAGCTCCAAGCCCTCGGTGCAGCCTCCTGTGCTGCAGACCCAGGAGAAGGATTTGCTGAGCCCTCCACCCCCTGTTCACACATCCCCAGGAGCTCTGCTGATTCTTCTTAGAAATCTGAAGTCCACAGAGGTTGTTGCTTCAGGCTTGGAGCCAGCCCTGAGCCCTGAGAAAGATCCTTCAGAGCCTGGGAAGTGTCTGTGCTCCCCTCTGGAACTTCACAGCTTTTGTTTGCCCCAAATTCCTGGCAGGGGGGTAAATAGGTGTCAAGATCTGGGATCAGGAGCACTGGAAGGCACCATACAGGAGGATTCTGGGGTTCTGCTTGACCCCAGGTGAGGTCTGCTGATTTGAAAGCAAGGATACAAAGCCAGACATGGGCCAGATCTTCAGTTGTGCTAAAACCCAGAGAGAAAGCCAATAAAAGAGATTCTGGCAGTGTCTGCATCATCCAGAGCAGATTAAAGGCTCCCTAATGAGAATCAAAAATGATTTCTATTAAATATATAATAGTTCTGCTGTGGCTTTTAATCAGGCCTGTAACTCTATGAGTATTAGCTCAACCACCTGGATTTACAGCCACGCTAGCAGTCAGCATCCACCTGAGGCTGCTGAAAATGGCCCTAAAGCATCCCTGAAAGATGAGAGAGGGAGAGGGCAGATAAATCTCCATCCTGTTCCCTCTCTCCTCCATTTCTATGTAAGTCACATACAAAGGCAACCTGTGTTTAATGTGTAAATCATTAGGATACAGCCCACAGCCCTCCCTGAATTCCTGGGGTCTCGCTGCTTCTTGCATTTCAGGACAACTGCAGTGAGTGGGGGATGGAGAAGAGAGGAGGGGAGGCAGCACTGGGTGCTCCCAGGTTCAGATCCTACTCCAGTGGTAGCATTGAGTAGAACAGTGTTAGTATGGAGTTATTAGACCTGTAGAAGTGGTTAGATTGCAAAAAGACACTTCCCAGGGCTAAGCAAGGCCAGCCAGCCATGAAGCTCTAATCTCAGGTCTCCTTCAGCAAGTGCTGGCTGTGAGCAGGGGGTGGGGAGCTTTGGTCTCTCCTACCTGCACACACCTCTCCCAGGGTTCTGTTGCTTCCCTGTTGGAGAAGAGAAATGTTTGGCAACTGGGAGAGCATAGAGTAGGTACAGCAGAGTCTGCTCAACATGTTTTTCATTCACACCTGTGTTACCTCAGTAGAGTCTCAGACCCAAACCTACAACAGTCATGGCTAAAAATCTGTTCAAGATTTTCATCCCATTTTTCACTTCATACAAAATGAAGGGGAATGTCATGGGCTTGCTGTTGGGTTGGAAGGAGAAGATGTGACTGTGATGGAGGTGGGTGGGCAGGAAACAATTGTTGTTTATTTGGGAGGTGCACGAGGGAAGGAGCTCTGTCCTTCCCCTAAAATGAACCAAAACCTCTTAATGGTAACACGAGGAATGGTCTTGAGCCTCGCACAGAGTTTTCACAGAACCTAAACCCAAGGTGTGACTTCCAGCACCTGCATGCCTGGGGAGGGAGCTGCCCTGGGCATGTAATATGCCTCCATATTACATGGTTCAGCATGGATTTGGCAGCATGATTCCCAAGAGAGACCCAAGGATGAGGGCACAGCATGGAGAGCAGGAGAGCATCTCTGGTCCCCAGGAGAGCCCTGCCTGTCCCTCACCACCAAGGCTCCCTCTGCTCACTGCCTGCTTGTCCAGAGACAACGTCCCTGCCAGGGAAGTGCCAGAAGCACACAGAGAAATGTTCTCCTGTCTGACCCAGGAGCCTGGGAGGAGGGAGAACCACGTGTGACTTTCTCACTTCTCCTGCCCAGGGTTGGGATGGATGTCCTGAGCCTCCTCTCCTGGTGGCTGCATCCCAGGGGTGCTGCTGGCCCAGCTTTGGCCACTGACAGGGAGGGGGAGGTCACCAGTTCCTGGGTGATGCTGGGTGAGTAGATGGGGAGCAAGCAAAGGCTGGGGAACAGCAGTGGCTGAATGCTGCCAGGACCATGTCCTGCTCTCAGCTTCCCTCCTGTGCAGGGATTAACACCTCCCAAGCAGGTGTTGATCTGCAGCCCTCAGCAGTACTGCCTGTGCCTGTGGTGAGGATGGCACCCAAATCCTATAAAAAAACCCCAAACTACCAAAAAAAAAAAAAAAACCACCCCAAAACCCAACCCACAAGCAAAAGCCCACTGGATGTATCTCTGTCTGTTACTAACGTGAGGACCAAACTATTCCCTCTCTTCTTCTTCTGCCTTTTATCCCCTGCAGAGGAACCAAAGGCAAGGACATCAACACCATCAAATCACTGCGAGTCCTGAGGGTCCTGAGGCCCCTGAAGACCATTAAAAGGCTGCCAAAACTAAAGGTTAGAGAGCAACCACAAATCTTTCCTTCCTCGGGGGGCTTGTAGCCAATGGGAGTGGAGCTGCTGGAGTAAAAACTTCATTCAAGTTATTTCTGTCCCTTTTATTTTGTTGCAATTAATCTCTCCGCCAGATTTCTCAAAATAGCTGTGCAGATGTTTGGCAAATGCCAAGCACTCATTTCTTTTGCAAACATCATGTGTAATGTTATGAATTCTTGTGAATCCATGTTAAAATTAAACTTCTAAAAACAGAAAAATTTTTAAAAAGTGCAAATAAATTAAATTACAGTCTTGTAAGTGTGATGCTCTTGGAAATAATACAGAAGAAAATAGGTTTTGGAGTGTTTGACTTTCCCTAGAGAACTTAATATGAATACTGCAAGACTTTCCACAGTCTGTCTAAGGAGAAATGTCAGTGCTGTGTGAGGACTTGTAATCTGCTCTTCTTTTCTATTAAAGAATATATCTGTAGTGCAGGCTTTCATAGCAGCTCCCTTTCATCTTGAGACTATGAAGTTAGAAAGTGAAATCACTGTAATGGCCAAAAATGACTTATTCAACACCATTTCAAGAACATTTTGAGATACAGCCAGTCCCTGGAAGAACAGAGGAGGCAAGGATTACAGGATCCAGTAATTTCTGAGATTTTTGGGAACTCTTGGGTGTCTGATGGAGAATGGCTTCATGAAGCATCACTGCCTGCAAGCTCATTTCTGGGAGAGGTGGGGGAAAGCACTGGGTGAAATTATGTCTGACAATTCCTGTTTTCATAGAGTGGCACCAAAAAAAATCAGATTTAGGTATTGTATAGATTTGCTTTTGTCCTTAGCCATGCTTCATGCTTACATAATTTTGATTTCATTTGATTGCATTTTTATGCATACTGAATTTACCTCAAAAGGTAAAGAAGGAAGAGTAATGCAGTGTAGGAAATGGTCATTATTTGTTTAGAAGTTTGAATTGTGCAGCTCTTGGGTCATAAGCCAAGAGCAGCTCTGTCCTGCAGCAGGATGCTGAGCACTTGCTCTCTATTGAACGTCTTCCTTATTTTCAAGCCATTTCACAGTAATTTTACCATTTCTAAGCAATTATTGAGAAATTTTTATGTGAAGCAGAAGTCATATTCACATGGTTTATCTTCAGAATTCTTTCTATTATTTTTTTTTCCATGGATATGCTCTTGTTTGCAACAATCAGCAAATTCAATGGTGTGATTTGAGATATTTCCAGTGTTTTAATTAAGGATTTTTGGGTTGTATCAGGGGTGTAATTTTGTGAATTACTCACTTCCATTCAGAGGAACAGGAACAGCATTGTACAAAATCTGTGCTTGGGCAGTGAGACTGCTCAATTTCTGTTATTATGACAAACTTCTCAGACTAAAATTAAACTACAAATTACTTGGAACAATGAATCAGTGACTAATAACCAAATAATAATAAGTGTATTTGAGAAGTCCTTTGCTGGGAGTTCAGAAGTGACATGTGCTGACTAAATTAGTCACCCTTAATTTTGATAGACAGTTCATTGGAAAAGAATTATTCAAAGCATTTGGTTGTTTTGTAGCTGGGATATTTCCTTACTTTTCAAACAGTTCAGATAATGATAAATGAGTAACAAATGTGATCACCTTTTCCCTATCTACTGGGAATTAAGGAAGCACAAGCCCCTTTTTCATTTTGTAATTGGCCAGGGAAATATTTCCTCAGGACCAGTATTAATCTCAGGGAGCTCTGATTCTCTTTATAAATTTTCTGAGCATCACCAGAACAACTCAGTGGCAAAACTCTCTGAGAAAGCAGGAGGAGGAGGCAGAGGAGGAGGCAATGGTGTTTCCTGGTCAAACACTTGGTGTGCAGGTCTGTGGAGCCATCCCTGGGTGTTAGGATGGGTAATAGTAATAATAATAATAATAATAATAATAATAATAATAATAATAATAATAATATCAATCCAAGATCCTGGATGTCAAGGTGTCAGATGCACTTTTCCTTTCCAGCCCTTAACCTTCCTCTCCTCCATCCCCAGGCTGTCTTTGACTGTGTGGTGAATTCCTTGAAGAATGTCCTCAACATCCTCATAGTTTACATGCTCTTCATGTTCATTTTTGCTGTCATTGCTGTGCAGCTCTTCAAGGGCAGGTTCTTCTACTGCACAGATGAGTCCAAGGAGCTGGAGAAGGACTGCAGGTAGGCTGGGGGCAGGGAATGTGGGGGGAGCTGTAATACCCCAAGACTTTTTCCCAGTTTTCTCTGGGTCAGACAATGCTGGGGACAGCACTCTGTTAATTACTGGCTTTGCCTGAAGAAGAAATGCCCTGATTACAGTTTCTTTCATTTCTCAGAGCAGGGCTGGAGTCCCCATCATCCCTGGAGGGGTTTCAGACCCTGGAGATGTGGGGATGAGGGACATGGGGTGGGGGTGGCCTTGGCAGGGATGGGAGAAGGGTTGGGTTTGTTGATCTTGAAAGTCTTTTCCAACCAAAACAAATTCCATGATTCTGTGTTTCCTGTGGCTTAAAATGTCTGAAGAAATGACCTTAACTTGTGTTGCAGACCTAGGGGCTGTGTCTTTACACATGTCAGTACAGAGCACGGTTGGATAGTGCTCCTCAGTCAGTCACAGAAATGGCTGATTTGCTTGAATTCTCTCATTTGGTCCAAATCTCTGTTTTTCCTAGGGGTCAGTACCTCGATTATGAAAAAGATGAGGTGGAAGCACAGCCCAGGGAGTGGAAAAAATACGAGTTCCACTACGACAACGTGCTGTGGGCTCTGCTCACCCTCTTCACTGTCTCCACAGGAGAAGGGTGGCCCACGTGAGTACACGGGGTGGCCCAAGTGAGTACACGGGGCTGGCAGGGGCCGTGGGCTTTCCCCAGCTCTGAGGGACACAGAAATGGCAGGTGACCTGTGCAATAAGAACAGGATTTTATCAGCCAAGATTTTTTCCTTAGCCTTGTGTGATCAGTGGGTGAATCACCGGGCTCTGCATTTTTCTTGACGTTCTCTGAGCTTGCATCAGGGATGCTTGGGAAGTTCTCAGTACTCAAGCTTGCTTGTTCCAGTCTTTTGGACTTGCACACCTTTCTCAGGTGTACAATTGATAATGAAAATGAGAGGAAAAAAGTATTGTGACCTATGCTGAAAGTATGCTGGGTATGACAGTCCCAAAATGATATTTACTCTTCAGCATATGACTTTATTTTGGCACACTTTTCTGCTGGGACATGTGGAATACAGTTCATGCTCAGGGTTTTTCCATGGCAGGTCTTCCCTGTTCTCCCTGTTTGATGTTTATTTTATAAAATTAAAGAATAAAACATACAGCATCAGCCTCCCTTTTCCAGTCCCTCGCTGTGTTCCTCTACTTGGAGATCATCAATCCCTTTCTTTTCCCACCCTTCCTTCATCCCTGTTGACTGGAGAAGAGAAGCCAGATCTGACTGTATCCTCTCCCCTTGGCCAGGGGGGATCAGTGGATCTGTACCCAGAAAATCTGCATCATTCTGCAGAATGGTGAAACCGGGAAGGATTTCCCTAAACATCCTCAAGGAAAACTTCTTCCCACTTTCCCCAAAAAGCTGGGAATGAGTTTGACCTGAGCATATGTGGAAAACCCTCCACGTGAGTGAAGGCCAGTGAGTGACTCTCAGGGTGGCATTGGTGCTTCACACCGATTTCATTGACTTTTCTTCTCTCTTTGCCCTTGCTTGCAGTGTGCTGAAGCACTCGGTGGATGCTACCTACGAGGAGCAGGGTCCCAGCCCTGGCTACAGAATGGAAATGTCTATCTTTTACGTGGTCTATTTTGTTGTCTTCCCTTTTTTCTTTGTCAACATCTTTGTGGCGTTAATCATCATCACCTTCCAAGAGCAAGGAGATAAAGTGATGTCAGAGTGCAGCCTCGAGAAAAACGAGGTACCGGAGCCTTCTGAACCTGGAGTTGGCACCTGGGGGCTCAGGGCACCTCGATGCTGCTGGGAGCCCAGTCCTCATCCCAGTCCTCATCCCTCCTGTGCCCTGGGAGGGGCTTTAGAGCAGCCCTTACCTGAGGGGGTGTACAGACCATACAAGTGAGAGATTATTTCAGCTTCTGTGGAAAAACAAGAGCAGGGAGAGCCCTGGATGCGTGACATTCGTGAGCACTGTCACACGTCCCTGGGGGCCACACCTCTGCTTCAAAGTGAAGACAGATTTCCAAGTTAGCTTAGGTATGGAAGGGTGAAAGGAGGTGAATTTTTGGCCTTTTAGAGGCTAGAGATCAGAAATCAACCTGAGCTGCAGTGGCTCTGGCTCCCCAGAGGAAAGCTCCTCCAGCCAGGCTGGAGATCTGGCTGAGATGATGTCCCCATGACAGCATCCAGAAGTCGGTGCCTTGGGAAGAGTGTGAGACCAGGGCAAGCATTTGTGAGGCTTTTCTTCTGTCCCCTAACAAATACCAACATTTTCAGCTCAGGAACCTCCTGATTTGGAGATGTTTTTTCTGTAGTTGGTGACATCTGTGTATCTTTCTTCCATGGATGTGTCCAGTTTCCTGCTCAACCCATGCAGATTTTTAACATCTGCAACATCCTTCATCTGGGGTCCCAGAGCCTCAGTGACCTGTTCTGCAAGAACCATCTCTTTTCATTCCTTTGCAACTGGAACCTGATTTTTGATGAAAAGAGATGCTTTTTTAATCGATTAATAGTTAGTGCATTGTTTGTCAGTAGGAACAAAAAAGTCCAAAATAAAGCAGAATATTTAGAGATGCTTTGCCCACATTATTTTTCAACTGAGAAGAAAATATTTTTGCAGTAATTTAAGACTGCATTCCTATCTAAATCTGAGATGAGAAATGCTCCAAAATCAAAATGTCTCGTGGGTAGAAACCAAGTTTTAATGCAGTTTTATAGTATAATAATGTGAACAGAAATAGCCACCTGGGGGGGGGTTTGGGAGGTTGCTCAGTGTTATTTGTTGGATAATTTATTGGTTGAGGTCAGTTCACATTTTATGAAATGTTACTACCTGGGTGGGTTTTGCTGTGGGTGAGAACACACCTGAGCTTCACAATACTTTTTTTTAAACACAGGTAACAATTTTACCAATCCTCTGGGTTCTATAAATATGTATCAGGAGGAACTGGCAGTGGTTTCGGAAGTGAACCTGTGGATTCCCTAAATGGGGTGGGATTGGGTCCTTCCAAGAGCTGGGATGGAAAGTGATCTCCGAGGGGGCCATGGGAGTGCTGTGGGATTTAAGATTTCAGCGATTGTCCAAAAAGGGTCAGAATTTGGGGATCCTGTGCTGCATTTCACAGGGGTAGCCAGGACTCACCTTGTGTGTGGGAACACTTAGAAATAGCAACTCCAGTACATGCTCTGCTTGCTCTCCCAGCAATGTCCTGACTGACAGAGACTCCCAGCCCTTCTTTTTTTATTGTTGTTGTTGTTTTGTGTTCTTTTCATCCCCTTTTTGTTTTGTAGAGGGCCTGCATAGACTTCGCCATAAGTGCCAAGCCACTGACCCGCTACATGCCTCAGAACAAGCAATCCTTTCAGTACAAGATGTGGAAATTTGTGGTGTCCCCTCCCTTTGAGTATTTTATCATGGTCATGATTGCTCTCAATACCATTGTGCTAATGATGAAGGTTAGTGGGCTGCTGCTGAATCTTTGCCATTTTGGGCTAACAAAGGTGGTGTTTGCTGGAAGAGGTTTTGTGCTCTCGGGGCAGAGCAGCAGCAGCTGCTGCCACCTCCCATCTGCCTGAGGTCTTTTTAGATGCCTTCTGGGATTCTTTCATCCCCAAAGGGATGTGGTTTCACTGGGATTAGATGGGATTCCTCTGCACGGTGCTGGTTTGGCCCCTTCAGTGTATGGTCAGCAGGGTGGGAACCTGGGCTTCCCACTGCAGAGCAGGGGCTTTTCTTGAGGGTGCTCAAAATCCAGGGAATCTTCCAGTAACAGCTTTTCTTCCATCCTGATTTAGTTCTATGATGCTCCCGAAGCATATGAAGAAATGTTGAAATGCCTGAATATTGTGTTTACATCCATGTTTTCAATGGAATGTGTGCTGAAGATCATTGCCTTTGGTGTGCTGGTACGTGCCCTCCTCCTTTACTGTCAGCTGATTCCTCTGCATGAAATGCTGGTGTTGCAACCAAAAAAACCCCAAACAAACAAACAAACAAACAAACAAACAAACCTATGCTGCAAAAAGAAAATAACCTTTTAATCCCTCTATCCTCTTTGTCCTTTCCTTTGGCAGAATTATTTCCGAGATGCCTGGAATGTCTTTGATTTTGTAACAGTGTTGGGAAGTATTACTGATATTTTAGTAACAGAGATCGCGGTAAGTACCTTTTGCTCCAAGATGCTTTGTTTTCCAAAAAAATAAATAAAAAAACTGTTACCCTGTCAGGATACTGCACCTTTTCCCCCCCCAGCCTCATTCCCTCCAGCTTTCCCTGGGACTCACCGTGTGCTGCTGGCTGGGCTGTTTCCATCAGCAGTTTCCATCAGCTCTGCTCTTTCCAGGGAGATGGGCACAGCTGGCAGCCCCAAAAAAGCTCTAATGAGGACCACAGTGACTCTGCCAGGAAGCTGGGGCTTTTTCTTGTTCACCAAATTACTCTAACCCCCAGCCATTTTTTGCCTATTCATGGAAAAATCCGATTGAATTAAATAGAGGGGAAAAATCAACAGGATTGGGTCGTGGGGATGCTGTGTAAGGCACACACTCAATCTCTCCCTTGGGGCTCCTGCCCAGTCTGGGGAAGGTGATGAGAGGGGATGGGAATGGGGGAACAGCCAGAAACCCAGCAGCCTGCACAGTCTTGTTGGGGCATTTCTCTTAAGTGCAGAAAAATCTTGGTGAGACAATTGTTCAAACAAAGGAACAACTTCTCAGTGACTGTTGTCTCCCTGCTCCTGTAGGGAATGTTCTAGAGGATTAAATTCTAGAGGATTTTTCCATAAAGGCAGCAAATGTCTGCCTCAACTTACTTCCCCACCTAGAAATCTCTCCTCTCCTCTCCCAGTGCATGTTTTAGCTGATGTTTCTATACTTGTGTGATGGATTTGAAGTTGACCATGACTTTTTTTCTCAGTCCCAGGGATTTTGCTTATAGATCTGTTCTGGGTGTGCTAAGAACTGTGCTCCCAGGCTTCTTTACAGGCTATTCAGCTGGTGGTGAGGACCTAACCTCCTTGGTACAAAAAAAAGCACATAAACCCCCAGAGTTGTCCTGCCCAGATGAATGGTGTTCATTTAACTGTTGGTGAATCCTATCTTTTAGGCTTTGGTTAACATTTTGGTTTCAGTACGTGGTTTCCAGCCAGGGAAACATCACTCAAAGCAAACACAAGCTCTGGCTGCCACTTCTCTGGGTGCTCAGGAGGTTATTGCCCTGTGGGCAGGCACTGGGTGTCCACCTCTGCTCCCTCTGCCCTGGGACACTTTTCTTGCCAGAGTCAGGCACCCAAGCTTGGACCTTGGCTTGAAAATCTGAGAAAACATTTGCAAGTCAGCCCCAGACAGAGCCTGAGGCTTCTCTCCCACCCTTCCTTCTACCACATTTGCTGGCTCTCCAAGGTTGGTATCTTCTCTTTGAGGAAGGCTTCTCCTTCACAGCTCAGAGCCCAGATGCTTCTTAAAATCCTCCTTTGTGCAGCTGCTCTGTCAGCACTCGTCAGCTGTAGCCATTCCCTGCCTGGTTTACAGACCTTTGCCTCTCCCTGCAGACCCCCAGGGTGCTTGAACCTTGGTGAGGGTCCCTGCTGCCCAGGGATTTGGCTGTGGACTGACCAGAAGAGGCTGTCACATGCAAAGCCACAGCATCTCTAGGGCTGGGTGTGCACATGCCCAACTTTTGGAAGCAGTAGCTGTCCCTTGGCACTGCTGTCAGGGGCAGGAGAGGTTCTCTGATCCCTCTCCAGTCTGTGCCCACCTGCAGCAGCATCCTCAGCCCCACTGAATGGCTTTTGCAGCCACCCTTGGGATGCTGCCTTCAGCCTTACACATCATAAAGATGTGTATCCCACCAGACCAGACTGCTCCAAGCCCCATCCAACATAACCTGAATGTCAGTGTCCTGGCAGGGTGCAAGACAGGGCTGCAGCAGCTCCCTGCCTGCCTTTGGAGCTGGGAATAACCAAAGAACCAAAGCACTTCTCAGAGCTGTGTCCCCAGAGGACTTTGCCCTCCTCTCCATTCACCCTCCTCAGCTCCAGTCTGATGGGCAGTGCTAGGGACAGGTGGGTGACATCCCCCTTTAACCTGTGCCTTCAGGAGGGCTTTTTGGGCTGGGAAGCCCAGGTGACACCCAGCAGGTGATCATGGCCATCATGTCCCCAGAATACCCACCCGTGATGCCCCCAGCTCCCAGGGGAGGAGATGCTTTCTGGCCACAGCTTTGGGATCAGGCTGACAAATAGTTGTAGGAGCCTCACTTTTCTCCAGGACTGTGTTTTCCAGCTCTAAGTGTGCTCCAAGGTAAAGAAACCCACTCACCTGGGTGGTCTCATCTTGAGAGACTCAGCTTCCACCACCCTTCCTGCAGTGATATTTTTAACCCACCGAAAAGTAAAGATAAAAGGAAAAGAAATGTGTTGTTGATGAATTGCTTTCTTTTACTTTTCTAGTCACGTCATATGTACTTTATTTTGTGAATGCAGTGGAATATCTCTATATTTTTCTATTTCCTTAGGCAAAAACATGTATGTCAGTTTTTTACCCTCTCAGTATTTGAGGTAAAAGAGGTGCAATAAGGAGAAGGTGTCCTTGAGGACATGGCTGCCCTTGGGAGGCCAAATGGGTCTGTGGCAAACTGACATCTATTTTTATGCCTGGAAATATGAAAAAGCCCAAACAATATACTGAGAAGTGTTTGTGAATTGTCCTCCCAATTTGCATTGCAAAATGAAATGCAAATAACTCCTGCACTGTCTGTGTTACCTTTAGGATCTCAGAATCTGTTTTGGTTTGAAGCATTTTTTAATTTATATGATTACCATAAAATAACACCCCCCCAACCCACCCCCGAAAAACCCAACAGTTTTTTTCCAGTGAAATTTTCAGAGTTTCCTTTTTTGCTTGTCCTGATTACTCATTTTCTCTTTTGTTTCCTGTTTTGTTCTTTATTTTCCTTATCTACCTGCTGAATCACGCCATCCAATCAACATACAATGCGAAAACCATGTCTCCGTCTGTATGTTGTGCACCTGCTGCTCAAAAAAACCCAAAAAACCAAAAAAACAAATTGTAAATAATCTTGCCAATACCCATCCATGAAAACATCACATATAGGACACGGTTGGTTTCATTGAATTTAAACAATTCTTTAAATTCTCTTGCTTTTATTTTCTCTCGTTTTTCTTTTGATTTAATTCGTTTTGATGAGATTTCCGATTGCACTGGTGACAAAGCCTCACTGCAGCGTGCCTCAAATCTGGCTTCTGTTCTGCACCTCCTTCCCTTGGCTAATTGGTGACGTGAGGCCAATGCAGTTACCAATAGCCTGTTCTCTGCTGTCTGTCACACCTGCCCACGGTAAAGGGGAGACTGACACTTGCTTTATTTTGGTGCAAAATTGAGGGAGGGGAGGAGGGGAGGATGCTTCTGGATGGCCTGGAGTAGAGAAGATTGGCTGGCTGGGAAACCCTGCAGTTTGTAAGTGGTGGTACCAAAGTCAGCTCTCAGAAATGGGATTTTTTTAATTTTTTTTTTTTTTTTTTTTTTTTTATGATGATGAGGTGCATTGAGCTTTCTGCAAATGGGAGCAGGAAATCTGAGCTTCCTCACAGGTATTTTAAGCCCATGGTGTGTGATGTATTGCAAGGAAAAAAGAAAATCACTGATGTAATTGCAGACTGGCTTCCCTCAAATCAAAAGAGAAGTCAAAGGAAAAAGTGGATTTTATTCAACTTTTAAATTTTTCATCATGCCAGCATACAGAAGTAGTTTGCCACCTCAGTGGACACAGGGTCCCTGGATGCAAAAGCAAACATCTCCAGTAAAATGCATGAACCTTGTCATGAACAGGGCTGGAAAGAACTGGGAACCAGATCTCCCTGGGAATGTAGTGCCTGATTCCAAAGATGCCTCTGGAAATACTGGCCTTTATCTTTGAAACATTAATAAAGCAGAAGTGGATGAAGAAGGAAAAATACAACCTAAAAAGCCATGACCCTGTGCAGGATTAGGACCTTTTCTTCAGTACTGGCAGTGCCATGGACACGTCCATGGGAACAAAACTTTTCCTGGTCAGTTCTTGTGAGTTCCAGCTGGAGAGACCTGCCAGAGCTTCCTGAGTGATTCCATTCCTGGCTTGGTTGGATTCCTCGTCACACAGTTCTTTGCAGTTTTGGGTGAGCCAAAGCCTTCATTTTGAGGACAGAAATCTGAAGTTTCATATGCAGGGAGGTGGTTGTGTTCTGCAGGAAGAAGCAGGGGGGAGGAGCAGCTCAACTTCTGCCAGGTTGTCACCTCCTGCTGTCACCTCCTGCACTGAATCCTGAAGACTGCGTCCAGAAAACCTCATATTCCCACTGCAGGTTAAAGAACTGAAACAGCAAATCCTGGTGCTTTGCCAGTGGTGCCCAGCACAGGAACAGAGCCCATCCTGCATCCCTGAGGTCACAGCTCCCATGTGGAGGAGGAAACCTCTCTGCGGCTGGAGATGCTGGAGGAGCAGACCCCAGCAGGGGCTGTGTGCCCCATTCTTCACAGCTTTGCAGATTTTCAGTATGGAAAACACCCTGAGAAGGGATTGAAGAGCAGCCTGCCCAAGGCTAGCTGTGAGATCTGTGCCTCCTGCTCTGCAGATTGCTCCAGGGATGCTCTCCCAAGGGGAGTGGTGGCTGTGCCCAGTGTCCCCAGACCCCCTTGGGGGGGACACCAGAGCTCCCTCTTTTAGAAAATAGTGAGAGGCAATGTTTTTTTCTAGCCATCGTTTGCTCATCCTCAGGTGGATCATAAAATCATCAGTCTGTGGTGCCTCTTGTCAGCATCTGCCAGCCTTCAGCAACAGCAAAACAACCAAAAACCTGGAAGGAAGGAAGGAAAGCCCTTGATCACCCAGACAATGATCATATTTACATGTGTCCTGTTCCAGAGGTGGCTAAGGGGGGGGAGAATTGATGCAAACCACTGTTTAAACACAAAAAATATTGCAATGTGGAGTTTCCCCTTTACCTGCATGCAATTCTAATACCTGCCTGGCCAGCTGTGGGCTCGAAGGATGGGTTTCTATGCCATGTGCTGAGGGTTGCACACATGGAGCTCTTCCAGCCAGCACCAGCCTGTGGGATTTTGCTTCCTTCTGAGCAGCACAGACAACAACAGCCCCTTGAAGGCTCTGCAAGTGTTGGGGCTTGGGGATTTTCCTGGGTTGAGAGTGATTCCCCCCTGGAGCTGAGGCTTTCCCCGTGCTTTAGGAAATGGCAGCGCAGGAGCCAGGTTGGGGTAAAAATAAATAGAAAAAGGACATGGATTGTCTGTCCCTCCAAATCCCAGGGATTTAAGGGGGTAATAGATGTATATATATAGATATATATATATAAATATAGATGTAACTGGACAGTTCTGAGCCTCCTGGTTTGCACTGCACACATCCAGACTGTCCTGGCTAAAGGGATGCCCTGTGCTCAGTGTGACCTTGCAGCCCACCACCTTGCAGCCCACCAAAGCTGATGCTGAGCACCATGGATCAGCAGATGTTGGCAAAGCCTGAGGAAAACTACATCCTTGCTTTTGAGCTGCAGGAAAGTGGGAAGAGGGAGGTAAGGCAGGTTGGTCTGCAGAGAGGTGGATCCCAGAGATGCAGGCTGGGCTCCCAGTTAGGCTGGGGAACAGGGAAGGTCTGGCTTGGCTGTTGCTCTGAAGCTGCTCCTGGGCACAGAGCCCACGAGCCACTACACGTAAGGTCTGATCCAGTTTCTGCTGGTGGGGAGACTTTCCATGGTGACCCTGGGCTTTGGGTTAACCCTCTGCCCTTCCCAGCATGGGGCACAGGTCACCCAGGACCAGGTTAGGGGTGATGACTCCTGGTTATCCAGTCACTACCTGGTTATCCAGCCACCACCTGGCTCTGCCCCTGCAGGTCTTGTATCAGGTGAGTTCAGGATTTTGTGAAGGGAACATCAGTGATGTCAAAAATATTCCAGCAGCTGATGCCACGAGACAAGTGTGGGGTTTTCAGTGCCTCTTTTCCTGACCTTGAACAACCCAGGGGGATCCTGGCCTGCGTTTTGCCTGCCAGAGCTGATTTCTGTTGCTGGCTGGAATGAGCTCGGTGTTGTCTGCTCCTTCATTGAACATACCTTGTGCTTTTCTCTTTTCTCTTTATTTGAGGACTGAGTCTGATATCTGGTCTGTGCCTAACTCTGAGCTGCTTGCGTTTTTAACCTGAGAGAAACTGAGTGCATGCCTGAGACTGATTTCTTGAACTCTTTGATGGGATTGGTGGAATGCGATGCTAATGGCCCCAAAACCGAGCTGGCACTGAAAAAAAAGAATTAATAGATCCAACAAGCCCCCCAAATTCAGCATGAGCTCTGAAACCAAATGAGCAAGAAATGTGGGTCAGTTCAATACGACTGGGTGTCTTCTGGTAAAAATAATACAAGGGAAAGATTATTTTTGCTCATCTTTACCAACAAGAGCTCCTTATGATTATATTTTTCACTCTGCTGCTTGATAGCTTAAAGTGGGATGCTTCCTCTCTTTTGCAAACTCAGTCAAATGAGTGGCTGTGAACAGAGAATCACAAATAAGTGAATTGGAATCAGTACAGAAAGGGGGGGATATTTTTCATCTCCTTAAAATAGGAGGGCAAGAGGGATCTGGCTTTTGCATGTTTTGTTTCGGAAAGAACCCTCTCTAGATTAGCTCATTGGGGCAAGAAACCTCTTTTCCCTGAACGAAAGCAAAAAATGGGGTGAGGGGTGGGGAGAATCAGACGAAAATGGCAATGAGAATCTGTCTCTTCTTTGATCTACCTGTGAAGGCACGTTTAATAATAATTTAAAAACCCAGCAGGTTCCTAAGTCATCCTGCTGCTGTTGAACACTCAGCATCCCCAATTGATTCGCTGCCCTTGATCCATCTTTCAAAGAGTCCTGCTGGTGCCATTTCTCCTCGAGGAGTCTGTCCAGTCACACCTTGTACAAACCTTTAAAGCCTCCAGGTTAGAAAACATCCTCATTCTTTAAAGGATGTTTTACTCTTCACTGGACAAAGCCATTCTTTGTTGCTATATACACAGTCCTTGGTGACTGTCTTGGCTTAAGTTCAGTTCATTGAGCTGACCAAGGCTTCAAAACAACCTCGCTCTTTACAAAATGATAACCTGGCACCATTTCCTCTCCCTGAGTCTTTGAGGGGAGAAGATCTGCCCTTACTCAAAGAAAACAAGAGCTCCATGGACAGCGTGAAAGGGCCTTTTCCTTTTCTATCACTGACCCAGTAGCAGAGGGGAGGGCTCTTGTGGAGAGGGATTTTCTCATACTTGCTGCATGTGGAGTGATCTGCACTGACGAATGTTTCTTTTGGAAGGTTTTCTGGTGGCCGATTTGCTGCTTAGATCGTGAAGCTGGTAATTTTAATTTCTTTTTTGCGGGCTGTGGTTTCGAATCGCGTTAATTTCTGAAGGACACACAACCTTTACTTTCCACAGGACAACTTCATCAATCTCAGCTTCCTGAGGCTCTTCAGGGCAGCCAGACTTATCAAGCTCCTTCGCCAGGGCTACACTATCCGCATCTTGCTCTGGACATTTGTGCAGTCCTTTAAGGTGAGTGGCAAGGCAGGGGAGGGGGTGAGGCTGAGCACCGTCCTCTGGTGACCATCAAAGAGCTTGGTGGCCAAGGGAACCTCAGCAAAGGGATGAGAGGAACATGAACCCTGCAGGAGAGCTCACTGGGGGGCACTCAACATCCCCTGAGCACTTTGGAAGGTGAGCCTGAAAGCTGGGTGGCTCCTGAGGCTGGCAGCAAGCCTGCAAAGCTTGGGTTGTCCTTGAAATGGCCACAGAATCCTTATGGCAAAGGCTTGGGGGTCAGGGATTTGCATTAGGAAATGGGAATGTGCACTGGTACCCTCCTGCCTGCCCTTTGCCTGCAGCCAGACACCAGGCAGGCAGCTGGTGCTCTTCAGTTCAGCTGCTTCAGCCTTACATCAGGTTTTCTCTGAGGATGGATGGATAGATGGATGGATGGATGGATGGATGGATGGATGGATGGATGGATGGATGGAGGTCGTGTTGCTACTGCTGTACTCACTTTGTACCTCATGAGGAACATTGCAGCCAGGAGAGCCCTGGGCTGAGATGTGAGATGCTACCACTCTGGAGAGTGTCCCTAGGCTCTGTAATCTTGGCTGGACCTGAGGAGAGGTGCCCAGCCAAGGTCCTTTTCTGTATAATCCTGACCCACCCTGAAGTCCGTGCCCCTGGAGTGGAGCTGGGATGGTTCCTGGGTTCCACAAGGAGCTGTTTGTCTGTCTGCTGCCCCCAGCACTCAGCTGCCAGTCCTTGTCCCAAGGCGTGCACCAGAAATCACCACAGCCCTTTCAGCCCTTTTGTCCCCTCTTTCCTCCTGGGCTCCCTGTGGGCTCTGCCACCCCTCTTCTGCCCTGAGCAGCACAGAGTCTAGCCCTGGGGCAAGACTTTCTCATTTTTTCAGCTATTCCTAATTAAGAAGCATTAATTACCCATTCGTTTAGCCTGAGTGGAAAGCAGCTATTCCTCTCAGCTTGGGTGACATAATTATGTTGTAGCCTTCACTGATTCCTTGTTAAAACTCAGAGATTTTTGTCCTCCTGGGATTGCAATCTGTGCCTGTTTGGGAGCAGGAACCTTTTTTTTTTTTTTTTTTTTCTTTTCTTGGCAGTGGTTTTTTTTTTCTCTCAAACTAAATTTACAGCAAGGTCATTAAAAATTAATGTTTGTACAATTATGCACAGAAGGTGCCAGTGCCAGCCCTGCAGCTCCAGTGCTCACTGCCACAAACACTGATTGTGCTTTCCCTGCTTTACTGCTGATCTGCTTCCAAGGGGGTACAGAGAGCCCTTGGAAAGCCCAGACTGTGTGGTGATGGATGAGTACCTGCCCCCAGGGCTTTGTCTTCTGAAGGCTGCCAGAATTGTTCTCACTCTCTTCCCAGTTCCTTCAGCTGAAGGGCAGATGCCACCAGGCACAAAGCTGCCCAGGGGTTGAATGCTATGGGCTGGTCTGTGCATTTGCTGTCATTAATGTCACCTTCTCCCTCTCCACAGGCCTTGCCTTATGTGTGTCTCCTCATTGCAATGCTCTTCTTCATCTATGCCATTATTGGCATGCAGGTAAAAAACTGAGCATCAGTAGCCTGGGTTTGTCCTGCTAGTTGGGGGTACAAATGGGTTATTCCCTCCACAGTGGGATCAACAACTGACTTGGGGTGAAAAGCTCTTCTTGTCCTGTGTTAGGTAAATTAGAAGTGCAAAAAAGAAAGCCACTTTTTCTACCCTTCTTTCCAGGTGTGGTGTGGAATGTGGCCCTGGGTGTCCATAAGCAGGCAGAGCATCATCTGAGGGGTGGTGGGCAGCCAGGTCTCTGTCCCTGCCTCTGGGTATGGCATGTCCAAGAGCTGGGAGCAGGCTGCACCAGTCTGAAAAGAAATGAGGGATTTCCTTGATAGACAAAGCACATTAGCCTTGGTTTTTACCCCATGTGATCTCCCCAACACCTTTCCATCTCCCCCTTCAGCACAGAAATCATCCTGGCTTTTAACATCCCTTACACCACAAGTTATTTTCCTGCCTTTTTTTTTTTTTTTCCCCAATTCTACTTGATCCAACTGTATTTCCAATACCCACGTGAGGATGAGTTTGGCCTGAATTCCTTCTGGTTTCTGTGGCAGGTGTTTGGAAACATTGCCCTGGATGATGAAACCTCCATCAACCGGCACAACAACTTCCGCACCTTCCTCCAGGCCCTGATGCTTCTCTTCAGGTACAGGGAATACTGAACCAGCTCTGGGTTTTTGCATGTGCCAGTTTAGTTGCTGAGATTTCAGCATCCTCTGAGGAAGATGTTTGGAGTAAAACATCCGTCCCTGCTCCCTCCTTGCCCTCAGCACCAAGGGTTGTCCCAGCACATCCCCAGGGGTGACAGATCTGAGCCAGCAGCATCTCCAGAGTGACCCCCAGTGCTGTGACCCCCTCATCAGCTCAGGCAGAAGCTCAATACCAGGCAGAACTCCCCTGCTTTAACTGACCCATGCGCTCACTGTCAGGAAACTTTGTTGTTTTTTTTTAAGTGAGAAGTGTTCTCTGCTTCAGAAAGGAGTGATGTAAACTCTGCTTACATTTCCTCTGGGCATGTTTAAATCAACCTGGTTCCATCCTCCATAAAACCAACCCAGCTCTAAGCCTACCTGAGCCCCTTTGGTTTCTTCTATCCCCTCTTGCAAGAGAGGAAAATGCTCTTTCTCCTTTCTTTTTCATGTCAGCAGGCTGGTAGTTCCAATTCCTAATGTAAATACAGTCTCCCTGCCTGGATACAACCTCCCACTTAATTAATTTAGTTAATTGGGCAATACACCACCCTGGGTCTGTGACGAGGAGGGGCTTGGCTGAGCTCATCCTTTGCCCTCCCCATCCCCAGGAGTGCCACAGGGGAAGCCTGGCACGAGATCATGTTGTCCTGCCTCAGCAACAGAGCCTGTGACCCTCTCTCTGGCCTCACCAAAAAAGAATGTGGCAGTGATTTTGCCTATTTCTACTTCGTGTCCTTCATCTTCCTCTGCTCCTTCCTGGTAAGTCGGTCCCAGTCTCTCTCCCCAGGTGGAGGTGTTGGTGTGATTCCTCCCCCCCAACTCTTTTGTCCCCTTTTCTCCCCACTCCCTTTTCCTCCTGCTCCCTAATTATGATTTAGACAACACTACAACCCAGCTTCACTAAAACCTGTTTATCATCCTGCTGATAAAATCCCTTTAATCCCCACAGAGAGCATTTAGTTGTTAGTTTAAAGGGAAGGGGTTTATCTTTCTTCTCACAGGGGGAGGTGGGGGGTGGAATCTAATTTTGGGAATTATGAATTAATCTGTTTTGTCTGGATTTGTAATATGGGACTTTGAAGAAGAAGACTGGGGAGGGCAGGGTGGGAAGGGCCAGGACAATGAGTTCAGAAGCCCTTGCAGCAGGCAGCTGGGAGCATCACACTTATTTTTGAAGCCTTGGGATTTGTTGTGTTGGTCAAACAAACACAATTATCATTTTTCTTCTGCAAGTGGTGCCAGGAAAGCTTTAGCCAGAGTACCCAGAGCTGTGGTGTTTGGTTCTGTGGCCATCCTACAGGGCTGGGTCTGAGCTTTTCTAGGTGCCAGCATCCTCCCTCTGGATTGTGTGCAGAAAAAAATCTCTGCTCTCAGGGCTTGGGTTCCTCCCCTGCACCATGGGGACAGAGGAATGGAAAATCAGGGACTGGGACCCAATGAAACTGCCAGTAGGAAGAGATGAAAGTCTCAGCTCTGAAGTGTACCAAAAAAGAATGTTTCAAGCCTTCCTTTTCTTATCCTTTGTTTCTTCTTTTTTTTTTTTTTCTTTTTTTCCTCCCTTTTTCGTTTTTGTTTTGTTGTCTTCCTTCTTTTTTACTTTTTTTCTTTCTCCTTTCCATTTTCTCCCCCTAACCACCTCATTCCTTCCTCTCTGCAGATGCTGAACCTGTTTGTAGCTGTGATTATGGACAACTTTGAATACCTGACAAGAGACTCCTCCATCCTGGGGCCCCACCATTTGGATGAGTTTGTTCGTGTCTGGGCAGAATATGACCCAGCTGCCTGGTATGTACATTGTGTATAAAGGATTTACATTGTGTATAAATACCAAACCTGTGCACACAGCATGTGTTTAGTATGAGTACAGCTCCAGATGGAAAATTACTCCAAAAACGTGATTTTTTAAAAAAACCCAGCAGATATTTCTCATCCAGCCCAATGTTTTGATCCTGGAAGCCCCCTTGTAATGACATCAAATTGTAGAGGGGAATTGTGTTCTTCTGGATCAAATATTTTAGCTTTTGGATGTTCTGCAGTTGAAATGTTAAGTGTGTGAAATAATGAGAAGAAAATGCAGGAAGCTTTAACTTTGGAAGCCTTTCAGTTCTCAGGCAGCCTCTGCTGAAATATCCCATGAGTGTGGTAGAGGAGGAAAAGGCTTTCTCACAGCCAGAGGGTGAGGTGGTCAGGTTTATGGTTTTGTCTTTGTCTTGTTCAATGGCTCTGGCAGGGAGAGCTGCACACCTGGGTGGCAGAGGGTGGACTGGGGGGTTTAAGGAATTTTTTAAAAATGAAGGAAATGCCTTTGAGCAGTTGTCACTTTCAGAGCAAGAATCTCTTGAGCATTTTGCTTCTCTCCATTGCCCAGAGAAAGCTCCTGCCCAGCAGTGGTGGTGTTGGTGTTATTGTAATCTCCAGAGGCTCTGGGATGCAGGTCACAGTAATTCCCTGGATATTCAACAGCTTGGGAATTTGCCTGTTGGGAGGCATTTCTATGTTTAAAGTATGAATTTAGTGTCCCTCATCCTCTCCACAAGTCACTCTGCAATGAGTCTCCTCTATATTTTTAACAAAGCTGTCTCCAGCCCCTCCAATCTTGCCACTCTTTTTTTTGTTGTTGTTTTTGTTTTGTTTCCCTTCAGCAGAGACAGATGCAGAAAGTCTGTTTAATGAACATCTCAAACATCCCTGCTAGGATGCAATTAAACTACTTTTAAATCTCACTTAAATTGATTTAGTCTAACTAGAAATGTAAGCCCATTCCAAACCCAGCTGCCTTTCTCTGATCTGTGTGGGATTTTAACCACCTCCAAGCTATCCGTGCTATGAGCCTGCAGAAATACTCCACACATACTAGCAGCTTGTAACCTCCAAGCAGATTTCATTACCACGGGCTCTGTAACACAGACAAGTCCTTTGTGGGTATTTGGCAGGCAGTAAATTGCCTTTTTTTTTTTTTCTTTTTTTTTTTTTTTTCTTTCTTTCTTTCTTTTCAAATCCAATCCTATCTCTTACCATGAGAAAAATCTCAATGAGACTGGAAACTTGGGAGTGCCTGTTCTCTCCTTAAAAAAATGGTCTTGCCTCTGGCCAGCATCTGTGGGAGGAGTAACAAGCACACCTGGAAGGGAGAAATGAGTGTCAGTGTGCTTTGTAATGTCTCTGTGCTCAGGAACTTCCCACCCATAAGAGGCACAGGCACAGAGTTTACAGGAAGATTTTCTCACTCAAATAAGTCTGAGCTCAGAGGTTACATTTTGTGAGGTGCTCAGGGACCAAACCTTTTCACTTCTGGAGCTGTTAATACAAAATATGTCACATATTAAGATCCTAATTCTGGTTTTCTCTAAGCCTGGTCCTGTTTTGCTCTGGAGTGAAGCTGTTGATGTTGGCAGGGTGTCCAGGGGCAGAATGCAAACCAAAGGATGGCCAAGATGATGCTCAAAGCTTCATCCTCATGCACGTTCTGCATTTTCCATGTGTGAACAGTTCCACTGAAATCACTGATATTTCCATAAATGGGACGAATAGTTCCTCAATTTAAAAGTAATCTGTCATCCATTACAGTTTAAGGCCAGAACAGATCTTTTGGTCATTTAGGCTGAAATCCCATGAAGCTCTGGATGTGGTAATTCATAGCAACCACCCATGGGCTGAGCTGAATAATCTGGTTTTTAAGGCACAGCAGACACCCCAACAGGTCTGGAGACACAGGGTTTCAGAGGATCTGGTTTATCTTCAGCTGTCTGCTCCAAAGTCACAGAACAAAAATGTCTACCCAATATTTGTTTTCCATGTTAAACACCTCAGCTCCCAGATGGGGAGTAACAAATGATCACCAGAGCCTGATTTCTAAGAAAGAAACTCCCAGGCAGTGCTGCCTTCTGCTCATCTGCAGAGGAGCTACTTCCAGCTTCTGTATTTCACTGAGGGCCTCTGGAAAGGTCTCTGCTTTGGTTATCCCAAGGAACAGGGGATGGAAGTGATTGTCCCCTTGTCATAGCTCAAGAGCCTTCATGAAGGGTGAGCATGAGTGGGCAAAAAAGTGCAGGTGTTGTTATGGTTTTATTTCCTAGATAATATTTGAACCCTGGGCTTCATGTGTGTGTATTTAGCTGCCTATTTCCAGTGTCACCTGTGGCTTGGTTTTTTTACACAACCCCAACTTCGTTTAAAATTTGCTGGGGGAAAAAAAAAATGTTCAAAAGGAAGTAACCAAAGCACCTGGGAGCTGTGGTTTGGGCTGGGTGCCCCCTTAGCTGGGGTAAGTATGGGGAAATGTTGGGTTTAGGGGTTGGCAGCAGAAGAGAGAGAGAGAGAACTGGGGCACACACAGCAGTTTGGGTAAGATTCAACTGGGGAAGGAGTGGAAACATGGAATTGAAGGATGGGCTGAGAAAGGGCAGCAAATTGGGTTTCTGTGAGCTTTGAGATACATAAAGTGGGAGCTTTAACTCTCTTGTACCTCCCTCCCCAGTGCACACCCCTTGGAGATGCTGGGAATTCTGGTCCTGCCATCCCATTCCCAGGAGGTGCCACTGGCAGCACCTTCAGTGGTCAGGAGGAGGTACAGGTGCTGCCACTGGAGAACTTTTTCCTGTCCAGCTGAGAAAAAGGGCTCTGCTGAAAATAAATAAACCTCAGATAGGTTTAAACAACCCCAGAAAGAATCCCTGTTTATCCTGATTTGTCATCATTTGCTGCCATGATTTTCCAATGCAATCCAGCTGCTGG
This sequence comes from Heliangelus exortis, assembly GCF_036169615.1. NCBI lineage: Eukaryota > Metazoa > Chordata > Aves > Apodiformes > Trochilidae > Heliangelus > Heliangelus exortis. Next base: position 594,535 of record NC_092443.1, on the reverse strand, counting down.
TTTTCCAGCCTTTCACAGACTTAAGAGCTGAGGGAATTGCTCATATGTATTTTTCTCCACACTGATTTTACAAAACCATTCTAAAATGTCAGTAAACTTCTTGACTCACTTAAACCAATCGACTTTTTATAGCTATGATTAGGCCTGCAGCCAAGACTTGCACAGTTCCATTTCATCTTGTTTCTGAATTAATAGTTTTGAGTTGATTCTGAAGGTTTTGAATAGACCTTAATTTCTCACAGCCAGAAAAGCAGTAATATTGAAGGCAATATTCCAAAATATTCCAGCTTTCTTTATATAACTTACCAAAATAAACACAGGGAAGCCAAACCATCTAGTTTTTCCTTAGAGGACATTTTAAAGTTCAGTACAACTTTTTTTTTTTTTTTTTGTTTTGGTGTGTGATTTGGTTACTCACAAAAGTTAAGAAATCTAATCCTGCTGTTAAATTAACTGAAAATGTTGTTGGGAGTTAATGAGACTGGGGATAAAGCTACCTGGAGGTGTCTGGTTTAAACTGGTAAGGCAGGCTGGGGTTTCCCAGTGCTGGTGGCCAAGATGAGTCTCCTGGTGGCAGTTTCTGGACTTCCAGCAAATTGCTCCTTGCCCACGCAGCAGAGCAGAGCCCAGCTGGAGTTCTGTGGGTGGTAACACTGGGAGATGGAGGATCCTGAGCTCTTCTGAACCAGCTCGTTGGAATCCCAGCCATTAAATTGTGGATTTGTGTGCTGCAGGTCTGGTTTTGCTGGGCCAGGGGATGGGTCAGGGCAGATGTAGATGGCACAGGGAAGTGAAGTAGTAATGATACCCCCAGGGAATGGTTGGGAAGTGATAGAGATAACCACAGGGAATGGCTGGGAAGCCTTGCACATGGCACTGAAGGTTTCACAGCAGAAAAGTCCAAGGATGTTTGTTTTGTTGAGCAGTTGGAAGTTTCTCTCTCTCTCTCTCTCTCTCTCTGCATTCTGGTTGCTGTCAAACTAACTTTGCTTTTTACCATGTTTTACCCTTTCAGCTTCTTCTGTTTGCCTGGGGTAAAGCTGAATCCTCTCTGGGTTTTTTTGCTGTCATAACTTCTGATGTTTTCTTTCCAGTTGCAGGATTCATTATAAGGATATGTACAATTTGTTACGTGTAATTGCTCCACCCCTGGGCTTAGGAAAGAAGTGCCCTCATAGGGTGGCTTACAAGGTTTGGAACTTCGGAGACTCCCTCCAGCATTTTCAGTTCTGGTTTTGTTTCTTTTTATGCCCCTTCCCCAAGTGCAAGTGCAAAAAGTACGGAAAAGAAACTGGAACTGAACTAACCCCTTGCCTGAAAGAAAAAACCCACAAAAAACCAGAAAAAAAACCCCAAAAAAGGAATGATTGACTGACTGCCTCCTTGTCCCTCTTGTGCATCTCTTCCCCATCTACTCCCACACCCCAGCTGGCTGGAGACAGGCAGCTTTATGAGACAGTGAACCCTCCAGCTCCCATCCTGCAGGTTCCAGGTGGGAAGTGCTGGGAGAGAAGCTTCTGAGCCTTTTCCCATAGCAAAGGGAAATGTCATCCTGAGATTCCTAAGGAGTGGCAAGTCTGGGCTTTTGGAGGCTTCAGAGCATTGTCCTTCAGTTAAATGACCAACACTGGGACCCTTCCCTGAGCTGCAAAGAGATCTGATGTCTTGATTTGATGACAATTGATGATGATGGGTGTGGGGCAGCTGAGTGGGGTGGTTGCTCAGGCTGGAGAGAGATGAAGGGATGGAATTTCCATGATGCAAGAGCCAGAGTTTGCCCCAGGAGCTGTGATCCCAGCTCTGAGATCATGAGCCATGAAGCACATCCAGGGACATCCAGGGAAACCTCAGAGCAGAGGAAGAGGAGGTGTCTGGGAGGTGGGGTGGGGAATTAGGGACAGATCTTACCCAGAAAGCAGCAGAGGGTGACACAGGGTGTCAGTGGGGTCCCAGGGATTTTCCTGCAGTGTGTGGGGAGCAGGAGGAGAAGGTAAAGGAGGGAGAAGTGGAAGGTGCCAGCAGGGATCTTGCTCTTTTCCTGCACTCCATCCCGGAGGTTTTCCACACTCCACTGGGGATGAGGAGTTAAGGAGCTCTGCAGAGGGGGTGTGAGGCCCCACACCTCCAGCAAGGGAGCAGGGGAAGAAGAGTGAAAAATGGGCCCCACCAAATGTAAGGGAGGACCAGGTCCCCTTTCCCCCACCCTCCTGCAGATCAGGTGCTGGGCTCTGGTTTTTTCTGACCCGAATTCAAGCTAGCTGAGGTCTGGCAGAGCTGTACCTTTGGCTCGGAGTCAGAGCAGCTCCCAGGATTGGTGTTTTGCTTCCCTGGGAGCCCAGAGTTTAACCTCAAACCCAAATCCTTCATTCCCTGAAGGCCAACACAATATTTTCTCCAAGCCCCAGCTCTCCCTGTCCCATAACTCTGCCTACCAGCTCTCCTGGCATGGTGAACACAGCCCCTTGCTGGGCTGCCAGCAGACCCCAGCCCTCCCCACACCCCCCCATCAATCATTCCCCGTGGCAGCGATGGCCTCGGGAGGTCCCTGCGGGGAGGAGGAGACCTCGGGCATCGAAACAGCAACGGAAGTGGAGAAACTTTCCTACTTACCCACCTCTTGGGTTTGGCTTTGTTTTCCTGAGAAATCTGATTAACCGGATCTCTGTTTTCTTGTCTGCTTCCCCTTCTCTCTCCTCCTTTTCATTTGCTCCTTTGTGTTCCCCTTTTCCCCCGTCCCTTTCTCTTGTTTTCTCCCCCTCCCCGGTCTGCTTTGGTTTGGGTCTCCTCTTGCTTTTGCCTCCCTCCCTTTGACTCCCAGCGGGCGCATCAGTTACACAGACATGTATGAGATGCTGAGACACATGTCCCCACCTCTAGGCCTTGGAAAGAAATGCCCTGCTCGAGTTGCCTATAAGGTAACCCCTGGAGAACCTCTGCCAAACCACCAGCTTTTTGTGCCGTGGCTGAAGCGGGTGCTGGTTTTCTGTGACATTGGTGTTGTTCTCCTGGACTTTGCTGGTGCTTTCTCTGCTTTCCAAGCAGATTGGATTTTGGATCTTCTGCTTTTTCTTTTTTTTCTTTTTTTTTTTTTTTTTTTTAACCTTTGGTCTTTGAAACTATGGCACATCAGTTTGTCTTCCTGACTTGTCTCTGCTCTCTCTCTCAGTGTTTCTCTCCTCTCTCCTTCTGCTTCCATTTAGGCTACTTTGGGGAGGGAGGGTGCTAATGAGCAAATTACCCCACCAATATGATCCCAGTTTATCTTTTTACAGCCCTTTGACTATCCTCTCTCACCAGACTGTTGGTGGGTTCCCCCTCCCCCTCCTAATTAGATTGGAGTAATTAGAGTAGGCAGAGCTGTAGGAGTTAGCAAGCTATTAAACAGAGGCAACACCAGAAGGGCTCCTTAAATACCCTTGTGAATGACATTATTTTCCCAGAAAACACTTCAGACTGATAGCAGAAATCACTCTAACTTAGAGTTAATTTGGAAAAAAACTTCTAAATTGAACCCCCAAAAGGCATTCAGCCCAAAAAGCTGCAGTTTTCAGAGCCCTTCCCTGGTGCAAGGAGGGAGCAGACCCAGGAAAAATTCACACCTGGAACTTGGAAATCTGCATTTGCAGGGGTGATTCCTTGGAAGCTTTTAACACAGAACCTCCCATTTTTCAAGGGGGAAGCACTCTCTGAGCTTTTAGCTGGGCTGTGATTGAGCACCCAGCAAACTCCAGCAGGCCTGGGGCTGCTGACCTCACATTGGCCACCTCACCCACCCTCTCTGCTGCATCCCAAGGGTTTGGTGCTGTGGATCCATCCCACCACAGCTCCTCAGTAATGCTTTTTTTCCTCCCCCTTAGGCCATATGGGAGCAAGATTTTGCAGAGAGTCAATCTAAACCCCAACCTGCCTTTGTGCAGCTTGGAGAGGTTCAGATACAACTTCCCAGATGATGGCCTGGGTCATGGCATCCCCCTGCCCTGCACCCCCTGCCTGACCCTTTTGGTGTCCCTGGGTGTCCCCCCACAGTTGATGGGAGGCTCTGGGAGGACAGGGCAGCCCCCAGACACACACACACTTCCCTGCAGAGCACCCACCCCCTCCTCCTACAGCCATAGCTGCCAAACATCAGGAAAATGATTTCTTTTAAAAACCTCACCCTCCTCTCTGGCCAAAGCTCTTTTGCCCCACGTCTCCCCCGTTTTCTTCCCATATATATACTTTCCCAATCCTTTTTACAAAGTCTTTGTGTCTTTCCCCCCTGTCTCTCTGTTGCCTTCTCCATACCTGTGCACGCCAGCGTTTTGTTTGGATTTTCTCTTTTCCCCTCTTGGCAGCCTCTTGGGTTGCTGACCTTCCTTTCTGCTGTTTTCTGGTTCCCTTTTCTCAACTGTTCTCCTTGGTCAGCCTGGCCATGCTCTGCAGTCCCTGTGTGTGGTTTGATGCTTGCAAGGAGGTGCATGCAGGGCTCGGGTCCCAGGAGAGCTCCATCCTGCACTGGGTGGGGAGGGGAAAAGACCAAAAGAAAATTAATTTTAAAATATCTTCTACCCAGTCTGGTGGAAAGAGGGAAGAAACCCACTTTGTATTGCTCTGGTGTCTTGAGATCTGATCGCTGGCTCACTCTCAGGTGGTTTTACACAGATAAAGTCAGATGCTGAGACTTGGAGGCCTCTTAGATAGACCCAGCTTGTCTGTGGTGAAGGGTTTTGGGGTTTTACAGCCACCTTTGCTGTGTCCTGGAGTCAGCCCATCCACTGGGGAGGACCTGGGATGTCTCAGTCCCCAGACCTGGCTTTTGGCACTGATTTCTGTCAGGACAGAGCTCTCCTGCTGGGAATTGTTTCACATCTGCTTGTTTTCCACTTCCATGCCCCTTCTTTCTCTCTCCATCCCTTCACTCTCTGGCCTTCACTGGGACTCTCTGGGTGCTAACTGGGGGCTCTTGTCCATAGGATAATTTTGCTGTAACTTTTTGTGTGCTGAGGGCAGAAGCCTGAATTCAAACCCTGTTTTGTTCAACACAAGTGAGCAGAGGAAAAAAAAAAATATTGTTGTGGTCCTGCCAGCATTTGATCCTGTCACTGAGTTGTAAAAGGAGGAGAGTCTTGGCTTTGATTTCCCTGTCTCTCAGGCTTGTCAGACATGGAAGATAACCTCTGGGCGTGCTTTAAGGAAGGTCTTTGAGATTACAATGGTTTGTCTCAGCCTTTAGGAGCCAGGGTAGGTTGTTACAGGAGTCCCTTGTCCCTGCAGCATGCAACTGAGATCCAAAGACATGTATTGAGATAAAGAAAGGAGGTTTTGGCTCCTCTGGCTGTCAGCTCACTTCAGAAGCAGAATTCTTGTACTGGACTGGTGCCCTGTGCCTTCTGTCTGCCTCACATCCCCCCTGGGTGGAGGGGGGGGACGTTTTCTCCTTGGCTGGCAGAAGGTACCAAGGCTGAAGCTCTCCTCTCTCAGGGCTGTTAAGTTCATTCCCCTGGGAGATGGCACATTGGAGATTCCTCTCAGCAGGGACTCACATCCCAGGGGTGTCCAAGGATTCTTTCAGCAGGCTTGGCTTGGCTTTTTGGGGAGCATAGAAGCAGGAATCAGGGCTGATGCTGAGCTCTCTGCCCTGCTCTGCCTGTCCTGGGGTTCCAGCCAGGTCCCTGCTCTCACCTCACCCTCTTTCCCTTCACCTAAAATCTCCCCAGAAGCAGGGAAATCTCCCCTGCACCCCTTCCCCAGGCCAGCCAGGAGGGTGAGGGGGTTGCTGAGCCACTGCCATATCATCTTGAGGGTTCGACTGGTGATCTTGGAGGTCTTTTCCAGCCTTAATGACTCCATCATCTGGTGTGAGGGTTGCACCAGCAAACCTGCAGCTCAGAGAAAGTCAGAGCCATTGCCTGGTGTTCCACCCTACGGAGCCAAAGGGGGACCTGGCCTCATCCATGCCCCCCCTGCCAGGCACCCCACTGCCACCAAAGGTCTTTAGCAGCATATTGGGCTGTGGTCAAACAAAGAGAAGGTTTCTGGAGTGTAACAGGGATCAAAATAATGACCCTAAGTAGCTTTCGGATGTGGATGAAATTCCCTCCTGAGCAAGGGGCCCCAGGTAAGCCAACACAAGGTTTTCCAGGCTCTGTCCTGACAGATTAATGCCAGGTCACCTCCTCAGGTTGCACAGACCCTGGGAGACTGGAAACAGGGGGGCTTGTCTGATATGGCTCTGCAAAGGGAAATTTCTAAACATTTCCTGAAAGCTGAGGAGCTGAGAAATCATTAGGTTGCTGAAGGAGGAGAAATCCATCCTTCCAGTGTGTTGCTGAGGTTATCAGCAATGCTCAGAGAGTTCCTGTCCTGTCTGCTCTCTGCCAGCAGCATTAGGGGAGCCACAGCTTTCCAAAGCAACCTCAGGTGCTTCACTGCTTACAGGAATGAGGAATTTGGCCCAGGTAATCCTGGCTGGTGATGGGGAAGGAGTTTCTACCAGGTCTGAAAACTTTAGAAGATACTAAAATTAATACTTTAGTATCTTAATACTAAAGTTAACTTTAGTTAATACTAAAGTTAATACTTATCCTGAGGGATAAGTATTCCATGTCCAGTGAAGGTCGCTGGTGTAGGGAGGGATGTGGTGGAAGTGGTAGGATGGAGGGAAAGGATGATGGGAAAGGACAGTTCCTGTCTCCTGGAGATGCTCCTTTGGTGAGGGTGATGGGTACCAACCACATGTCTGGAGGCTGTGGGTGTGGTTGGAGGTTCTCAGGAGACTCTGGAGTGGGATGGGAGCATTCCCACTGCCTGCTTTTGCCTGGACTCTTAGCAGTACAAATGCTGGCAGATCAATGGTTGGAGCACTGGAAAGCAGCTGCTATCTGGGAGGAGAAGATGTGTTTTAGCTCAGTGCACAAAAAGTTCACACACAATTTTAATCTGGTTATTGGTGAGGGCTCTATGGGGGAAAGGGAAGCAGAGGTTGGAAGGGGGGGATGGATCCTGAGCCAGGCTCCCAGCCCTCTGGTTCTCTCTCCAGCGCCTGGTGAGGATGAACATGCCCATCTCCCCTGAAGATCTGACTGTCCACTTCACCTCCACGCTGATGGCCTTGATCCGCACAGCTCTGGAAATCAAACTTGCCTCAGGTGAGGGGGAAGGGATGTTGTGAGGACACGGGAGCTTTGGGGACAGGCAGCAGGAGGGGTGCTGAGCATCCCCACTCTGTTCCTGGGGCTGCATCCCGGGTGCTGGGACAGGGAGAGCTTTGGCCATCCCAGCCGGGAGCTCTGGGAGGAGGTGCCTGTGCACATTGTTACGGAATAGAAATGAGAGTTTTCACACTTCTTTTCTTTTTTTTCACACCTTTTTATTTCCAAACTATTCCAGGGCAAACCAGCCCTTCCTCTCCTGTTGCTGCCTGCAGGGAGCAAAGCAGTGTCTCCCTGAGCCTTGAGATAAAATTTAATTATTTAAGTGTTTAATCAGGCATTTGCTTGACTTGCCAATTAAATATTGCAATGTAATAAAATACACTGGCCTTTTTCCTGGGTCATTGCACTATTTAAACAAGCTGGTTGGGGTCAGAATCAAGGCATGACCAGCCAAAGCACTTTTATTCCTAATTTAAAAGTTAACAGGAGGTACCAATGCTCTGACAAGCCAAGGGCAGGGCAGGGTTAGCATGTTGTGTGTTTCCTAAGTGGTTTTAGGCCAACCATTTGACCTTTCCATACTAATCACCTCCCTCAAACATCTTTTAAAATTTGGCTTTGATGCTTTGGGTAGGTGCTGCTGGATAGAGACAAAAAGCTGAGGTTGCTGGGGCTCCTCCAGGATCAGACACTCATTTCTGAGGCTGCATTGAGGCACTGCTTGAGATTTTAGGGGCCAGCACCTTATTTTAATAATAACCTCTAGATAAAGACACTGAGGGGTTGCATTAATTTGGGAATTCAGTTGCCTGGCACCAATGGTAACTCAAGAAGCCTTTGTCACCTGGAGAAGGCTCCCCCAGCACCCACCTTTTCTTTTTTTTTTTGCCTCACACTGGAAGGGACCCAGAGCAGAGCTCAGAGGGGAGCACTGGCTCCTCTCTACGGTTACTCTCTGGGGTGGGTTGTGAGTTTTTGACCTGTCTTGTTATGTGCTTGGTGTGAATACATTTAATTGAGTCTTTAGTGAGCCCAACGGGCCCTTAATAAACCCTCCCTAATGAGCTGCTGTGTGGGAGTTCAAACCACCAGGTATCAGAGAGCCCAGAGCCTCCTCCTGCTCCTTTACTCTCATTAAAATCATCTCTCTCATTTAGATGAGCTGCTTAATTGCCAGCATTGTGATGTGTTCAGCTGGGAGATGGCTCCTTGGCTTCCAGAGGTGTCCATCCTATCCTGTCCCATCCCAGGGCTCTGCCTGCTAGAACCACTCAGCCACATTCAGCTCCTTCTGCTTCCCCTGGGGCTGTGGTGCTGGTGCTGACCCAGAGCAGTGGGATGAGCTCTTAGTACCAAAAATCTTCAGCAAGGGTGGCTCTGGAGAGGGTTTGGGATCAGTCATGGCACTGCTCAGTGCCTTGGTATCACACCCTGGAGGCTTCTGCTGTCCTCAGCACAAGGACACAGAGCTGCTGGAGTTAGTCCAGAGGAGGGGATTAAAGTGATCCAAGGGCTGGATCCATGGGGAAGCAGGAAAGTCTGGAGCCAGGTTGAGAGCTGGGGGTGTTCAGCCTGGAGAAGAGAAGGCTCCAGGGAGCCCCTAGAGCACCTTCCAGTGCCTGAAGGGGCTCCAGGAAAGCTGGGGAGGGATGTGGGGCATGGAGGGATGGGATGAGGGGGAATGGCTTTAACCTGGCAAAGGGGAGACTGAGGTTGGACATGAGGAAGAAATTCTTTGGTGTGAGTGTGCTGAGCCCCAGGGTGCTCCCAGAAGCTGTGGCTGCCCCATCCCTGGCAGTGTTGAAGGTTGGATGGGGCTTGGAGCACCCTGGGCTGGGGGAGGTGTCCCTGACCATGGCAGGGGGGATGAGAAGAGTTTTAAGGTCCCTGCCAAACCAAACCAGTCTGGGATTCTGTGACTGTCCAGCTGCCCAGATGAGTGGCAGAATTGGTAGAATTAAGTCTGAGCATCAGTTTGAGCCCCAGGTCCCAGCAGAGGGGCAGCAGCTGAAGGTCCTGCTGAGCTCACATGGTTGTGTCATGGTGGAGGTCACCAAGTCCCTTTGCAACAGCTGGCTTGGTGTCCTCAAGGAATGGGAGCTAGGAAAAGCCTTCTCCTGCCTTTGCTGTGTACATGGGACATGCTGAGAGGACAAGGACAAGGTTTTTCCCTCTTCTTCATGTGCCTCTTTCTCTCCCCTCCCTTTCTGCAGGGGGTGTTAAACAGCACCAGTCTGATGCTGAGCTGAGGAAGGAGATCTCCCTGGTCTGGCCCAATCTGTCCCAGAAGACTCTGGATTTGCTGGTGCCTCCTCACAAACGTAAGTGGTTTGCCAGCAAACATCCAACCCATCCCAGCCTCCCAAGAAGCCCAGAGGTTGTTTGTCCCTTTGTGCCTGCTCTGTCCTGGGCCCCGTGGTCACCTAAGAGGATGCAGCAGAGACACCAAGTGCAGGTCAGCTTCTCTGTGGGGTTCAGAGCCTGCATCTCCATGCCATGGCCACATCAGGAACAGGGGAGCTGAGGTCACACCTGGGCAGGTATTTCATTGGGCTGCAGTACATTACCTGTACTTAGGAAAAAAAAACAACAAATGACCCCATGCCAAGGAGGGAGCAGTGCCCTGTGCAGCCTCTCCCAGAGCTTTTTCATTGCTCCAGCCTGTGCCTTACAGGATGGGAGAGCAATTTCTACCATCTGGGCTCCAGAAAAGCAGTAGAAGAAAATAAAATTTGCTGAGAACATACAGAATCAGAAGTGAGGGATTCTGGGGCTAAAGGGCTTGGTGTTCCTCGATGATGTCCTGGGCAAATGTGCTGAGAATGTGGAAACTTTGCCATTATCTTGACTGGCCAAGAGAAGGGCTCTGAGGTTTTGATTAATGAGCAACGGGGCAGAGCAATAAAGGCTTTCTTAATTAGGAAAAATGAGGGAGCTGAGGAGGTGCAAATCAGGGGGTAGTGACTGGTTCAGTCCTTTCCTCCCCTCTCTTTAACTCTTTGCTCCCAGTGGGTGTGCAGGGAAGGGCTGGTCACGGAGCTGTGAGGCTGAGAAGACATCTGGAAAAATGAAATACTCCTTAAATCTCTGTGAGCCCATTATGCCTCAGTGGACTGTGATTCAAAGAAACAGGAATGAGGTTTCTCTGACAGAAAAAAACCCCTTGGCTGTGGCTCTGGTATTAATTTAGCCAGTCATCTGTGGGTGATGCTGACAATGCTGCTGGGTTTCCCTGCCTGCTTCTCTTCTCCACGGGCTCTGTGAATATTTGCTTCAGAACTAGAGGCAGGGGCCACCCTTCTCAGGTATGCAGAGCAGCAACAGGCAAAGATCCAAAAAAAGTCAGTTGTAACTTTTCTTGCCTTTTTTTTTTTTTTTTTAATATCCACAACTTTTCTGTGTCTGTTTTACCTTCTTATCCTATTGTCGCCTTTTCTTCCTCTTTTTTTTTTTTTTTTTTTTTTTTTCCCCCACCAATTGGTTGTTTTTTCTTGTGCTCTTTGACTCACTCTCCTCCTGATCTTTCCTTTTCCTCACATGGACATCTCTGCTGTGTTTCACCCCCTGGGACAGCTGATGAGATGACTGTGGGGAAGGTCTACGCCGCGCTGATGATATTTGACTTCTACAAGCAGAACAAGAACAGCAGGGACCAGGTCCACCAGCCTGCCGGAGGCCTCTGCCAGGTACCCAGCCCAGAGCTGTCCCCCCCTCTCCTCCCTTGGGGACAACTTCTTCTCCAGCATTGGGCATCTCTCCTGAGCCTCACTGGCACCTTTTGTCTGGCTGCTTCTCCAGGCAGGATCTGAAAAAATGCTGTCAGAGAAATGGAAACCTCTCCTGAAAGTTTCTCTTTCTCAATAAAATACAATATAAAATAAAATGAATGGTGTAGGTCCGGAAAGATCTTATCCAAAAAATGTCAAGTGACTTGGCAGTGTAAATCCTGTTTCCAGAAGTGGCCCAGGGACTGGGGAGCACTGAAAGGTTTCCTTGGAACACCAAAGAGTTATTGAAAGCTGATGACTACTTGGCTCTAACATGTTTGCTTTGCTTTATAAAATGGGAACTATTCAAAATCGTTTTGGCTCTTGTAGATCTGAAGATTTTTACAATTTCTTGAATTTTTTTTGCCATGCAGCTGGCTTGATACAGAAACCCCAAAGGCTTCTAATAGGATAAACACCTATGGGTTTCAGGATGATCACCCAGCCCATCTCCAGCAGTGTTCATGTGTCTCACAGCAGACCTGGTGTCACCATGGGCCACCTGAATTGCCCAGCCCCTCTGGTCACACTGTGTGACTCTCTGGTGGCCTGGGCAATGCTTTCTGGGGACAGGGCCTGCAGCACAACTTTGTCCTGTACAAAGCTTTGTCCTCCTGAGCCTCTCCAGCGATGGGGATACTGGGATGTGCATTCTGTTGGGCTGAGCTCCCAGGGTGACATTTTCTTGCCTGGAATAGGTACTGCAGTCCATCTTCTCCACGCTCAGCTCTGACAATGACAACCTTTCCCTCTGCTTTGCAGCCTGGACCTGTGTCCCTCTTCCACCCCTTGAAGGCCACCTTGGAGCAAACCCAGCCCGCAGCACTCAGCAACGCCAAAGCGTTCCTGCGCCAGAAGAGCTCGGCCTCGCTCAACAACGGGGGTGCCTTGTGAGTACCTGTGACCTCCCCCACAAACCCGGGGTGCAGAGAAGGGGCTGCTGCTCCACTTGCTCTGGAGGAAGCCCCTTCCTGCCATGGCTGGGACAGTTTCCCACCAGTGGCTTCCCTGTGTCCCTGCTTCCCACTGCTGCCTCAGGTGCTTCCGCACAGGTGAAGATGTCCATGGGGTGGGTATCTTCAGAGCTCCGTGGTTTATTAATGGTCATCTCTGACTCTGAATTGGAGATCTTTCCATTGCAGATAGTTGTAAGGGTGGGTTTGCTTCCAGGAATTTGGGATCATTGCAAAACAACCAAGGGAGCCCCAGCCTAGCAACCCCCAGTGAGCTCTCAGGAGTCAAAAGGTCCTTGGGAGCAAAGTTCTCCTGCAAGCTCTCAGCATGTGGTAACAGCAAGAGCTCCTGGAGACTCCCCAGGACAGAATCTGGCTCTTTCTTCTTAGGCAAAACAAAAGCTCCACAGAGAGGCTGCCAAACAGTTAGAGTAACTGTGATCCCTGATCAATTCTCCATTTCCTGCTCACCTTTGGGAGACTTTCTCCTGGTATGGATTTTTAATGATAATCCTCTGAGGTTTAAATGTCCTGAATAACCCTGGGGAGTAAACTAACATCAGACTCAGCAGTGAAACCGAAGGCCACCTGTACCATGTCACCTTAGAGCTTCACGAGAAGCTGTGCTTGTCCTGCAATGAGGTTCATAAGTGAAACCTCAAAGGGTACCTGGGTGCTTTGTCTTCACCACAATAAGATCAGCAAAATCTTTTTGCAAAATAATCAATCTTTTTTCCTCTCTTCCATCTGACAGACCAGCCCCAGAGGGTGGGATCAAAGAGTCCAGTTCCTGGGGGACCCAACGCACCCAGGATGTGTTTTATGAAACAAGGACACCAGCTTTTGAACGGGGCCACTCAGAAGAAATCCCCATTGAGAGGGTGAGCAAAGAGGGAGAGGTGCATGAACAGTAGGTCTGTCCCTAGAGACAAGCAACATTCTCTCTCTTATAGCCCAAACTTTTCTTGGATGTTATGGAGGAAACTCAAATCTGGTATCTTCTACATCTGCTGGTGGAAGAACCTGGTCCACTCTTGTCCTTGTGAAAGCAATGCTGTAGCTGGGACAGAATGGAGAAACTGGGACATCCCACAGCTCTTCATTTATTCTTTTCCCTCCCAGTTCCCTCTCAGAATCAAACTTTGCAGAAGCCTGCACAGAGAATGGCTTCAAAGCTGATGTTCATGTTCTCCCTACTGAAACCATTCCTTGTTTGGGTCCAGGTGGTAGAAATGAAAGAAATCAGCCCCACACTTGCCAACGGGGAGCCCCAGCCAGGCCTGGAGAGCCAGGGCCGGGCAGCGTCCATGCCTCGCCTGGCTGCCGAAACTCAGGTGAGTGAGGGGGCTTTGCTGGGGGGATGCTGAGAGGGGGTCAGGGGCTCAGCATCCTCCTCTCTGCTTGCTGTCTTGTTGGAAGTTGCTGATGAATATTTGTTTATTTGCTGAACCACAAACCTTTGTGCTTGAAAGGCAGGGATTCGTGTCCCCGGTTTTATTCATCCCCGGGTGCTGCAAAAAGCAACAAAGTCAAATCCCTTTGTTTGGGTAGCTCACTGCTGGCTCCCTACCCAAGACTGTCTGCTCTGATAAACCAGGGCCGATGTTGTGATGTTGTTTCCCAGCCTCTCTTTCTGGAAGGTGTAATTTTCCCCCTGCCAGCTGTATGTGTGTCTGGACAATCAAGGCACAGTCCTGTGCTGCAGCCAGAGAAACCTCTGGAGATGTGCTGGGTTCTCCTTGATGGATGCAGAAGGTACAGCAGCACCAGGGAGCCTCTGCCTTTGGGGGCTGCATCAAGTCACTAAACATCCTCCCTGTTTTTTGGGGTTTTTTTTCTCTTGTAGTATTTAGCATGTCCTGTCTTGTGACCTGGGGGGGTGAAACGTTGTTGAGGATTTCCCTTGTTTAACTTCTTCTATAGAAATCTCATCATTAGAGCTGACTTTTACAGCATCTAGTGGACACTGCTCAGTGTGTAGGATGTTGTGGGTTTCACTGCTCATTTTTTGGGCCATTTCACATGTTCCATGCTTAGCTGGTTGTCCTGGGTGCTGTCCAGCCACTGTCCCACCTCCTGTGTGTCAGAACATCTCACCCACAGTCCTGTCTCCCACTTGGAGGGCCTGATTCCCCCAGTCAGGAGCAGCCCCTGTGCTGGGCTCTTCTTGCTGCTCTCCAGAGGAAGCAGAATGTAAAAGAAATTCTGCCCCCTGAAACTAAAAGCCCGTGTAGTGCACACACAGCAATAACTCCTACAGATACCATCTTTTTGCTGATGTGCTCAGGCTGGCACTTCATCGGGTAGCAAATTTCCCAGCTGACTTTGGAAACTGCAGCCTTTGTATGTGAGCTGGGATGCTCTGCCTTATCAGGAGCACTACTCAACATGCTTAATAAAAGAAACAGACCCCTACTCCCTCCCTCCCCCCTTTCCCAGAACAAAGTTGTCCTTTATTCTAGACCACTGGTAGCATCCTCCAAGGTGATGCTGCTGGCAGCAGGAGCCTTTCCCTGGGAAACTCCTCTCCCTCTGGCAGAAGCAGGGGATGTTGCTCTGCAGCCCACAGCTCTCAAAGCTCATTGTGGATCAGGCCCTTAATATTTGTGTGGCTCTCACCTCATTTAATAATACGATGGTTTGGGAGTTTCAGTAGTTTCAGCTGAATAACTGATGTCCTTTCTGTGTGTCTCCCCCTCCCCCCTCCTTCTCACGTGCTGCTTCTGCTTCCCCAAACTTTGAGTTCTTTACAATTCTTCTTTGCAATGCTTTCTGTTTCTGGGTGTCTCCCTTTCCCTTCGCCTGTCATTCCTCTGTCTGGTTTTTTTTGTGTTCCCACTTTTTCAAAAAAATGACTTTCCTCTGCTTTCAATCTCACCTCCTCCCTCCCTCTTTGCTCTCCTCCTCCCCCATCACCTCCTCTCCCTTCTCCTCATCGTGTCTGCTGCACATCTGCCGTGGTGTCTGACAATGGCTGCACTGTGGGGCTGCTTCAAATAATGTCTCATCTTGTCCGAATTGTTTGCAGAGGAGCAAAGCACGGTCACCTGGGAGTTACCTAGCAGTATGTAGTTTGCACTAAGTTGTATCCTATTCAATTCCTCTTGAGAAATAATTAACCTTCCTTAACCCTTTACTTTTCTCCTCCCTCCCACCCCCTCCCTTCTCATTTTGGAGGTCAACGTTGCACTGACACAGCTGCCACCTCTCCCCACCACTGCACGCTGCATGCTGGAGCAGCAGGGACTTCTTGTTTGTTTGTTTGTTTGTTTGCCTTATTTATTTGTGGGTCGGTTTCTTTTTTTCTTTTTTTTTTTCTCTTTTTCTTTTGTATGCCTTGTTGCACAGGAATTTAGGGAGTGAAAACAATCGGGTTTGGGAATGAAGAAGCAATTAGTAACTCTCAGGAGGGTGATGGTGCAGCCTCCCGGGGCTCGTGGGGAGGCTGTGCATGCCCTGGTGACATAACAAGAGCATTGTGGGGATGGATGGAAAGGGTATTCAGTGCTTTGCCACTTCCCATTAGTGTCAGGGGGGACTTCAGTCCCTGGACTAAAGCACCAACTCAAAGTCCAAAGAAAAATGTTAATTCCTTACTGATTTAGCAGGCTTTGTGTTGGGAAATTTCGTCTTTCATCTTCTTTCTGGTGGTTCCTCTGTGGATTTTGAAAATCTGGATGAGTGTTTTTAGTGGAGAATATTTTCACTTTTCACTTGTTTGGCCCACATCTGTCAAATCCTGACTCTGACTCTTTTATGGAGCATTCTGCCCTCCTCCATCTCCAGGAGGTGAGGGGGACAAACAGGAAGGTCTAGAGTAGGATTCTTTTGCCCACAGAAATTGCATGAGAGGCACAAGAAAAGCCAAACGCAGCAGAAGCTGTGCAGGGTCAGGGGTTCAGCAATGCTCCCCCTGATAAATCTTCCAGCCCTGGCATCCCTCTGGTGGGAAGCACCAAAACTGGGGTGAGTGCCTAGGAAGAGAGAGGGCAGAAAACAGGAATTCAGCCCAAACTTGCATCTCCACTTGCCCTTTTTCTGAGGGCCTGTAGTGATGGGAGGGGGGGAATGGCTTTAACCTGGCAGAGGGGAGACTGAGGTTGGACATGAGGAAGAAATTCTGTGCTGTGAGGGTGCTGAGCCCCAGGGTGCCCCCAGAAGCTGTGGCTGCCCCATCCCTGGCAGTGTTGAAGGTTGGATGGGGCTTGGAGCAAACGGGGCTGAGGGAGGTGTCCCTGACCATGGCAGGGGGGACACTGGATGAGCTTTAAGATTCTTTCCAACCCAAAACTTGTGATTCTGGGAAAATAATCCAGCAGCAGCAGCCTGGGGCAGGGAGAGCAGCTCTTTCTCCTCAAAATAACAAGCAGGGCTGGGAAACAACCAGCATCGTGCTGTGTAAATACCACAAGGAAGCAGAGATCTGAATTTTGGGGCAAGCAAATAAAATGACAGAGACAGGAAAAATGATACAGGGCTCTTTGGAAAGGTTACAGTGAACTAAGTAAATGTTGTCTGGGAACTGTTGTTGGAGGCAGATATTGGATTGTGAATCCAAAGAAGATGAAGGGCTGAGGATGTCCTGAGCTCCCTCCCTGATGGGCTGGATCACCTGGCCCCAGGGTCTGTCCTCTGCAATGCAGCTTTGGAGGCTGGATGGAGCCCTGTCCCCATCACAGAGCCATCTGCAGAGTAGCTGAAAGGCAGCAGTGTGAAAGATTCTCCTCGTTTTCTGAGCTTTAGACCTTTCCTGGGCAGTAGGGAAAGGAAAGGCTGTGAGAACAGCTGTCCTGTACCCCACTTGTCTTGGTTTCTGGAGAGAATCTCTGTAAGGTTTTGGACACCAAGGGAAGGGAGCAGAGCCCGGAGCTGCCATTGGTGTGGGGGACAAGGTCCAGCAGTGCCCATGGGAGGCTGTAGCACACAGGTGGTTGGCTCTCCAGCCACAGGTGATTGGAAAAAGCAGCAGCAGCAAACCCAAGTACTCATTTTTGGTGATATCCTGACAGAATTGTAGCACATAAATCCTACCTACTTTTGCCAGCCACTGGGGCTTGAAGAAGTGATGATGGGACCAGAAGAGAGGTTTAAATGGTGGACAGGAGTTGATTCAATTGCAAGAAGAGAGAAGTAGTGGCTTGGCCTGTACCTCCCCACTTATTCCTGATTTTTCTCCCTTTCCATGTGTTGCCCAGCAACCCCTTCATGCTTTCCCCTTCGGAGCTGCTTTGGTATGACCACAGGCCCTGAAGCAGCTCTGGGTGCAGCTAGTCTTGGAGAATTACCTTTGTGTGAGATGCTTGGCTCCTGTGCTGCCCGATGGCTCCGCTCTGACCTCCTGTTGAGTCCCACGCTGTGTTTGGTGTCAAGTGCTGCCTCTTGCTCTGCACCCGGGGTACCTGTGGACTGGCACTCTGCTGAGAAATCAAGCCCATTTTCAGCAAACAGAGATCACCATTTGCTCCTCAAATTTAGCACTTAATCCTACCATTCCACAAGTCCTTCTGCCCATGCCGGTTATATCCAGATAACCATTTTTCTCCTTCCCCTCCTTGCCCTCCTCTCTGGCTGTTTGACCCCCCTGTCCCCATGCTGGGTACCGAGGAGCCGGGCCCGGTGCAGCACCTGCCCTCACCCTGCTCCATCTCCTCCCTTCTGCCTTGCAGCCCATCCCAGACACGAGCCCCATGAAGCGTTCGGTCTCCACGCTGGCCCCGCAGCGTCCCCACGCCATGCACCTCTACGAGTACTCCTTGGAGCGGGTGCCACCAGAGCCAGGGCATCACCACCACCACCACCGCTGCCACCGGCGGAAAGAGAAGAAGCAGAAGTCCCTGGACAGGTCCCCCCATCAGCTGGCCGATGGAGAAGCTGGTGAGTGCTTGATTTGTCCCTTGTCATAGAATCGTAGAATCACTAAGGTTGGAAAAGACCTTCATGATCATTGAGCCCAACTAAAACCCAACTACCACAACCACTAAACCATGTCCTGGGAACCTTCAGGGATGGTGACTCCACCACCTCCCTGGGCAGCCAATCATAGAATTGTTGTTGTTGAAAAAGACCTTTAAGATCATTGAGTCCAACCATTAACCCAGCACCACTAACCTGTGGCCCTCAGCACCACATCTACATCTGGTTTTAAGGACCTCCATCACCCTCCCTTTAGGATGAGCAGGGATCATCTGCCATGAATCAGGATCTCATCTGCATGGCAGGACCTCCTTGCCCCACACTTGAAAGTTCCACCCATGTTGGTGGCTCTCAGCCAGTGTTCTTCTTTCAGTGGCCCGTTCTGGTGAGTCTTCTTCCAAGGACAAGAAGCAGGAACGTGGACGGTCCCAAGAGAGGAAGCAGCACTCCTCCTCCTCCTCCGAGAAGCAACGCTTCTACTCCTGCGACCGCTACGGCAGCCGGGACCGTTCTCAGGCCAAGTCTGCTGACCAGAGCAGACCCACCTCACCCAACGGGGGGCCAGAGCAAGGTCCACACAGACAGGTGAGGAGTGCAGGCTGGGAAAAGAACCCTGAGGTCTTCCAAGGATGTGCACACCTTCCCCATGTTCTGTTTAATCTGAAGCAGATAGAACAGGAAAAGGGAAAATCCCGCTTGGTCCCCCACATCCAAGACAGGGATGGAAATGTCACTTGATGGCTTTTTAGTGGTTACCTACAGAGTGACTGTGAGCATCTCATCCAGACACCACTGCTGTGCTCTTCTTCTTGGAAGAAATTGGATACCTTTCCCTGGATGGTGGAACACTGGAGGTCAACATCCAGTGCTGGGCTGATGGCTCCTGCCCTCAGAAATGAGCTGGAAATCCAGGCAGAGCACAGCAAGCACTTGACTGGCAGCCCCACACACAATATGGTTTTAATAGGCAGGAAAAACTACTCTGTAAAAATTCAAAGTCTTGTCTCCGAATATTAGGTCACAAAAGTCAGGGTTTTTTTTAAAAAAGTGCTCAAAAGGCTGTTCATGTGCTGCCCTGGGAGAATGTAAACAGAAATGCCAAAACAAGGGCCTGTTCCTCTCACTCATGGCATTTTTTTAACTTTCTGTAGCTTAGTTCACACCCACATGTCACTATTAGTAACCTGGGAGGCTGCCAGACTCTCCTACCACTCAAAAATCAAATATGTAATATTGGAGAAGGTGAATGCATTTCTGTTTGAGGAACTTGTTAAAACCCTTCCAAAAAGCCTTTTGTTGGTGGCTTTTCAGAAAGTGCCTACTGAATCAGAATGCATTTCATCCCAAAACTACAAAAAAACCCAGCCTGCCCCAAACCACCTTTCCACATAAACCAATTCTGAGCACA
Organism: Heliangelus exortis; assembly: GCF_036169615.1. Lineage (NCBI taxonomy): Eukaryota > Metazoa > Chordata > Aves > Apodiformes > Trochilidae > Heliangelus > Heliangelus exortis. Next base: position 575,361 of record NC_092443.1, on the reverse strand, counting down.
GAAATGATCCCCAGCATCAGCACTCACAGCCCTGGGGTGAAGCTCTGCAGCGATCTACCCCAAAGCCAAGGGTGCTGCTTTGCAAAATTGTGTTTGCCAAAAAAAAACCCCAACAAATAACCCAGTGCAGGTGCCTGAGGTGGTCTCCCTGGTGCAGGTAAGGTGCATGCCAGGCTGTGTGCGGGGTGGGTGGGTGGGTGCCTTCCCTCTGGGCAGTGTCCCCTCTGTTGGAACCGTCTGCCCGTTCCCGTCCTACCAATGCTCGCATCCTCCTCCTTCCTCACTACCCCTCGCAGAACTTTGGTTCTCGGGCTCTTTACATCTCCTGTTGAATGACTTCTCAAGAACCTCCTCCCCCCCTGACTGTGCTTGTCTAAACTCTCTCTTTATCTTTCTTTTCTTTTTTTTTATTTTTTTCTTTCTTGCTTTTCTTTCCTCTTGTGACTCGTCTCTCCCTTCTGTTGCTTCTCCTTCTGTTTGACACCTCGCCTGCCTTTGCGTTTGTCTGGTGTGGCCCTTTTTTTATTTTTTGATTTGCTTTGTTCCAATTTTTATGTAGGGCAGTGGTTCAGTTAATGGGAGCCCCTTGCTGTCGACATCTGGTGCTAGTACCCCCTGCCGGGGTCGGAGGCAGCTCCCACAGACTCCACTGACCCCACGCCCCAGCATCACTTACAAGACCGCAAACTCCTCGCCCGTCCACTTCTCCACTTTCCAGCCCTGCCTTCCCACCTTCTCCCCGGGACGCCTCAGCCGCGGTTTGTCGGAGCACAACGCGCTGCTGCGGGGGGACCAGCACCCGGTCCCGCCAGGGGTGGCCCGCATCGGTTCCGACCCCTACCTGGGCCACCGCGACGACGGCGACAGCCCCTCCCACGCCGTGCCCGAGGACACCCTCACCTTCGAGGAGGCGGTGGCCACCAACTCGGGAAGGTCCTCCAGGACTTCTTACGTCTCCTCCTTGACCTCCCAGTCGCACCAGATCCGCAGGGTGCCCAATGGTTACCACTACACGCTGGGGCTCAACACGGGCCCCGGGACTGGCGCCAGAGGACGCGGTTACTACCAGGAGGCCGACGAGGATGACTGGTGCTAGCGGCGTGGCCAAACCCTGCCAGGTGTGCGTTTAAAATCGATGAGTTTTATCATCTGGAAGGCCACGCGCTCCCGCAGGCGCCGGGCCCGGAGGGGGCCCCCGGGGCAGCCCCCACCACGAGAACTGCTCTGCCCCCAGGGCTGGAGATGTTCCTGCAGCCTTGCTCCTCTCTTGTTCTTGAATTTTTCTTTTTTTTTTTCTTTCTTTTTTTTTGGCACTAGACCAATCGAGGAAGAAGGCTCCCCCCTTAGGGGGAGGGCAGAGGAGGGAGCACATCCCTCCCCCTCCTTGCCCACCTCCCCACTGCCTTGTCTCCTTCAGACACCCACCAGATGCCAAACCCACGACGCACGTGAGAAGAGCGCACTCCTCACCCTCGACGGCGGAAGAACCAGACTGTTGATCCTCTTCCAGGCTTTTTTTTTTTTTTTTTTTTTTAAACTATCCTTCATTAGTTTATTATTTTTATACTATAATTTTATTTTTCTTTGCCCCGGTCAGGGTGGGAGTCGGGGGTTGCAAAGGGACACTCACGAACAAAGCTCACCTCCGCGTTTTACCCCACTCTCCGCTCAGAGGGAAGAGATCTGCCCAAGGAACTGGGAGAGGAGAAACCCCCCCACCAGAACAAAGGACAGTCCCTTGGGACTTGATGTTCAGCCACAGCACCCGTTTTTCAGAGGAGCTGGTGGCATTTCCGAGCTGACCCAGCGGCCGGGACTCTGCTCCGACACCGCTGCCGCCTGGATCTCGTTTCTGCTCCTCACCATCTCGAGTCCTTCACACCCACACACGACGAAGCCACAAGAGAGCTACTTTGTAAGGACTGTTTCCTTGCTGCTGAGACTTTTCTTTCCATCCTTCTCTCCTGTCGAGCGCAACACGCCCTCACTGTTTTGTCTTGTTTACAATATAAGCTTGATTTAGCAAAAAAACCAACTAAACAAAAAACAAACAAAAAAATTCCAGGAAAAAAAAGACGAAAAAGCATAGGGGTGAGAAGAAGAAATGTTATTGGTTTTATATCAAGCTATTAGATAGAACTTTAACTTTTCATTGTGTGCATTTTTGTAAATTGTACAGTAAAGAAAAAAAAAAAGAAAAAAAGAAAAAAGAAAAAAAAATACTCTTTATGTAGAAAATTAGTCCAATTGTCATTCCAGGTCACGCCGTTTCTACCGAATGCTCCAGTTGTTCACTACTAAGTGCCTAACCTTTGAAATCTTTCACAGTGATGATGCAACCTCTTGCTTTGATGCACGGGGCCTTGGGCGAGCGTGGGGAGGGCAGAGGGAGGAGGAGGATCTGAGGGGCACCCAGCAAATGCCCCCCAGACGTTGCTGGGCAGGGTGCTTGAGTACCAGGCTGGAAGCTCACAGTGGGGAAGGCAGACATGCTTTGGGGTTGGTATGGGTTCTATTGGCCTTTTTTTTTCTCTTTGATTTTTCTTATTTTTAGATTTTCTCTGATTTTATCAGTGGGAGGGGAGTGATGGCAGCAAACAAAAGTGTCCTCTGCTTGTTGCTTGCTGTTCAGGTCCTGCAGGAGAGGTGCAGGTGAATGTGTAAAGGCTCTTGCAGGAGGAGCATCACCTTTCAGGCTGCAGGGCAGGTTGCAGGTGGTGCAGGGAGCAGGTCCCACCGTGCCCAACTTGTGTTCAGGGCAGGTGGAGAGCATCTGGCTTTGATGGCTTGTTAGGAAAAGGCTTATTTAAAAAAAAAAAAAGGAAAAAAAAAAAAAAAAAAGCAAAACCTCTAACTCTGATTCTCAGGGATGAGATTTCTGTGTTCGTGCAATGACTCTTCTGTTGGATGGTTTCTTTCTTTTGTGCATGTGTGGGGTTCTGCACTTTTGAGCCTGGGAAGGGAGCAGTGGTGATGTGCTGGTGGGGAGGCAGTGCTGGCAGAAAATCCTGGGCAGGACCTTGGGTCCCTGGGTCTGACCAACCTTTGCAGAGCTTGTCTGGGGCACAGGGAGGCTGGAGGACACTGCCAAAAGGTCGGAGGAGGAAGGGTGAGAGGTGCCAGGTGAGCACGTTGTTAAAAATGCTGATAGGAAAGAGGGGAGTGTTGGACAGATTAATTTTATCAGAGGATTCACCAAGCCCCAGAACTGTGAAACTTCTCTAGATGGTCACTTAGGATGAGTGGAGATCCCTCTGGACACTGGTGATTCCTTTTGTCACTTGGGTGCTCAGAGGGTGTCAGATGCCACCAAACCCCTCAGGAGGTCTCGTGCCCTCAGCAGAAGTTCCTGAGCCTCAGGAAGGAGCAGTCTGCTCTCGGGTGGTTCTTCACATCTCCTGTAGCTCTTCTGTTGAGGAAAGTCAACCTGTTTCCATCTCCTTCTGTGGTTATTTGTGTGTGTGTGTGTGTGTGTGTGTGTGTGTTCTGTTAGGAATTAATAATCTCTGGCCAATCTCATCCCTGGATTCTGCTGATACTCCTGGCTCTATCTGTGTTTCTGTGCACTTGGACTTACAGGAGGTGTGGTAGCCAGAGGTCCACCCCCTGGGTGGCTGCTGGGCTTTGCAAACGGAGGGCTATGCAACCAGATGACACGTTGGGAAACACCCACCCAAAACCCCAAGAGTCAAAGATCTTCATCCATTCTGTAGCTTTGTCTGCTGGATTTTCCTGGTTCCGTCTTCAGCATGGTTGTGACCAAATGTTTTATACGTTTTTCCTTACCTGGAAGGCACAAACACTTGATTTGAAGTTTTAAAGAGAAATGTTACTATTTTACTCCAGGAAGTAAAGTAGTTTTTTGTTGCTGGTTTTTTTTTTTTTTTTTTTTTTGGGGGGGGGAACCCACTCAATCTCTCTATCAGTGCATGTGAACATTGTCCCCACACTGGACAGCAAGAGAGATTCTTTCTGTGCTGAAACATTTTGTCTGTCTCTCCACCCCACCTTGCCCCTTTCCTCTGACATTTTAGCTCCTCAAGCCCCCTGCAACCCCCCCACAGCCCCCCCAGCTGGGATGTGCAGGGCCAACCCATGCCCTTGGGTCACTGCTGTTCTTGGGTGGAACACCCAGAGAACCTCAACTTGTCCAATCCTCCACCTGAGCTGATGACAGTGAGAGGTGAGCCTGACCACAAGTTGTTCATAACCCTTTTCCTACTGTTTTGGGGTTTGTTTTTTTTTTTTTTTTTTTACAGCCTCTCTGCTGTCTCCTCAATGCATACATGATATTTCCAAGAATCCTCATAGTGAGTTGCCAAACTTGAATTGCACCGATCAGTTTTCTGCATCCAAAAACCAGTCTCATAGTGGCTGTACTTTGAATAAGTAATGTTTGCATGTAAAATATATACATATATACATATATATAAAAAAGAAAAAAAAAAAAAAAAAAGTATGTGCATGGAAAATGTTTATCTTCGTACTTTTTTGATACAATGTATTCATCCAGTTGTTAATTTTTAAATATATTTGATATAAATTGGGGGTTTGTTGCAAAACTTTATATTTAAAAAAACAGTGTTAAAAATTATAAAAGTTCCAACCATGCAACACAAGTGGAACTTTACCAAAAAAAAAAAAACAAAACCAAACAAAAAAAGAAGGGGAAAAAAAAACAAAACAGAAAAAACAGAAAAAAAGGTTCTGCTGTGATTGCCTAGTTTGCTGCCTGAGTAATATTTATCAGCCAAACTTTGGATTCTGCAGTTGTTTCTACAATTACATTTTGTATGAAGCAAAGTCCTTGAATTAAAATAAAAACTTAGTAAAAAAAAAAAAAAAAACCAAAACTAAAAAAACCCAAAGCTGACAAATTTCGAGCTGGTGTGTGCAGTGTGGCTGGTGACAGGGACAGCACCAGCCTGGGAGCAGCTCCCAACAGGGGCTGGACAGGAGACAGCCAGGGGGCAGCTTGGCTTGGCTGAGCCACAGCCTGGGAGTTCTGGGGGGAAACTGGGTTTAGTTTGGCCCAAATTGGGGTGCTGGAAGAGATTGGCTGTATCTGTGTTTGCCTCACGGGAGCAGGGAAGCTGGAGAGGGATTCTTGGTGTGAACATGGAGAGATAAAACAAGGGGAGCAGCTTGGAGCTGGCAGAGGGGAGACTGAGGTTGGGCACGAGGAAGAAATTCTTTGGTGTGAGGGTGCTGAGCCCCTGGCCCCGGGTGAATTTCTGCCAGGACTCACATCGGGCTGGCAGAGACTGCAACTTTTCTGCTCCCTGTCTCTCCACTCCCAGCCTTTCGGATTAAAATCTGGATTGGTATTTCCAAAGACAGCACCTCCATGCCTCGGGTTACCATCAGGGGGTGGCATTTCCAGGCTTTTCTTACTTCCTAGAGAAAGGAAAAAACTGGGAAAAGGCTGGTGCCTCTCCTGTTGCCACTATGTGAGGATCAATCCCTGAAATATTTGACTGAGGATGCAGAAAACTCAAGAGTGAGACACTGAATACCCTTGAGCCCGAGCACTGCAGGTAATTTGGCCTTTTATGTTCCCTGGAGCAGGAGAGCCCAGGGTCATCCAGCTGATTCTCCATTCCACCAGACTCCTTCACATCCCCAAGGTGATGAATTACTCGTCCCACTGGAATTCACCCCTCTCCATCAGCCCCAAGCAGCTCTCCAGATATTTTCAGGGCTGTGGGAAGCTCCATTATCAGAAGTGCCTGCTCATACTAAACAGCCTCAACTCAACAGCTGTCCCTCAGCACATTCCAAAATATGTCTTCAAAAGAGGCTGGGTTTGCATCTTCATTTGATAAAAGGAAATGGAACCTGAGACACCTCAAGGGGAAAAAAATTGCCCAGGGTCACCCAGCAAGTGAGCACAGAACTAAGGGTGAGGTCCCCTGAGCTCCTGCATTTTACTCTCTCAAATCCCTGTTGTGTGTGTGATTTTTCTACATCCACAGCCTCCTACTAGAGTGCTAGGGAGGTGCCAGTGGGAATTTGGCATCTCACCTAGAGGATGTGATGGTCTGTTGGAGGGAATGCAAAGAAAAGGAGCAGGAACAAAAATGCTGAGAGGTTGGGGGCTGGTGATGGTAGTGAGAAGCTCTGTGGGGTGGTGGAGAAGGGGGCTCTGATAAGGCTGTGCAAATATTTTTGGGGGGTGAAGCCCTGTGGAGGGTGAGGCAGCTGGAAGGAGCTGCTGAGGCTGTTTGAAAGGGAGGGGTGAGCAAAGCAGCTCCTGAGCCAGGTGATGGAAAGCCCAGGACAGAGCCCCTGTGCCTGCAGAGGAAGCATGGGGTATGCTGATGGGGCAGAGCTGGGGTAATTCAAAGAAAACTGTGTCAATAATGGGAGTTGATTAATTTTCTCCTCATCTCCATTTTCTGTTATTGCTCTGAATCAGAATATCCCATCACTGGCTTTGTCTGTGTCTGTTATTTCTGTTTCTGGCAGCCTTTTCTTTGCCCAGCATGGTACAAACAGAGGAAGAAGCTCAGTCCTTGTCCAACTGCTCCTGCAGAAAAGTCCAAAATACCCAAAATTATGTAAAACCCCATTTTCTCCCAGGAGGCTGAGGAAGGGGAATGGATGTGGTTGTGTTACTGGATGGAGTGTTTCAGGAGGCGATGGAGCCGAGCTGGCAGGACTGTAGCAGGATAAATACATCCCTTTTCACAAGGTTTTTTTTCCCATCCTCATGAAGGGGAGTGTCCAAAGAGCTGGTTCTGCAGGTGATCCACCTGAAAGGCCTTCTGGATGATGGGATGTGAAAGGAGAGGAGATGGTGGCTGCGTGTCCCATGGCTGAGAGCAGCTGCAGGAGAGGGCTGAGGGATCACAGGGGTTGGAAAGGAGCTCTGAGATCATCAACTCCAGAATGTGATGGGATGAAGATGTGCTGGGACAGAAAGTCACAGCCCTGGAGATCAATGGGATTCAGCAACATCTGAGAAAAGGAAGCCAAACCCATGTCACATGTTACTGACAAATAAAGTCCTCTACATAGCAAAGCAAACGGCTCCTGAGTGTCTCTGACCTTCCCTTGAGAAGGGGAGGGAGGCTTTGGGTGTCAGGGCAGGGGCTGGTGCTGGGCAGAGGGGTGAGCACAGCACCATTGGCCCCCAGCTGGGCTCTTGTCACCCCAGGATCAAGCAGCAGTTGGGACTGAAAGAGAGGACCCTAAAGAAGCCTCATTTCCCACTCTGCTGGTGTGGCATCCAGGTGAGCCCTTGAGCATCCCCTGTGCTCTGGCAGGGACACCCAGCTGGAGGCTGACAGGTCTGGCTGCCCCTTGCTGAGGGTTCCCAGGTGTTTTGAGGTCTCTGGGCGGTTGCTGCAGAGGTGATGTTCACATGGACTGGGAACCAGCCTGCCTCCTCCAGGGGTCTGAACCAAGACCCCCCCAGGGCTTCTGTGAGCATCCCTGTGCTTGTCACCCAGCACAGAGCAGGCCTGGGGAGTGGCTGTGGTGGCAGGGTTGGTGCCACTGGTGACATTGGGCAGCTCAGCACCCTACAAGGGTGGGATGGTGACCAGGGAAACTCACTTCTGGGTCGCCTTGTCTGCAAACACAGAATGAAGAATCAGACAGGTTGGAAAGGACCTCTGAGACCATCAGGTCCAACCCTTTGCTTCCTACCACCGTGGTTCCCAGACCATGGCACCTCCCAGAGGATGCTGCCTGGCCCAGGGGTTGGTGTGGTGCCCGGGCAAGGTGAGATTTAACCCGTGTCATGCCAAGAAGGGGGTGAGCTGGCCCGGGCTCTGCACCTAAACCCCTCACAGGAGGGTTGGGGTCCCTCACTCAACCCAAAACAACACGCAGGAGGCTGCTGTGTCCCCAGCATCCCGGGGAAGCAGTGTCAGTGTCACTGCTCGGGAGTGGGGGCAAAGCACCCTGAGAAGAGCTGCGAGCAGCTTTTATTGGGGGGTGTGTGTGGGGGATCTCTGTCACTTAATGAAGACCAAACCAGCACATGGGGGTGAGGGGTGTTCACTAAACCCTGCAGCAGCTGGAGATACAATCCGTGTGTCTGTCCGTGTGTCTGTGTGTCCGTGTTACCCGGTGCAGCTCCGCACACGGGGCTGGGAGAGGGGATAAGGGGATGGGGGATGGCGGGTGATTGCCCCCTCCCCAAGCCCTCCGGGGGTCTGAATGCGAAGCCTGGGGGGCGGGCATTAACCCCTGCAGTGCCGCAGGTTGTGCTGCCCGCCCCGCAGCGGTGCCTGTGGGAAGGGGCGGGGGGTGTGTGCGTGTGTCCCCCCCTTCTCCCGGGGTGCGGGGCCTGGGCGGAGCGGGGCTGGGGGGCTGTGCCTGTCCCGGTGGCGGCGGGGCCGGGATGCAGCGGGGCCGGGGCGGGATGCTCGGCGGGGCGCTGGCGCTGGGGCTGCTCTGCGCTCTCCCCCTCTGCCCGCCGGGGCTGGAGCCCCCCGAGCCGGGCTCCGGGATGCAGACAGGTAAGGGGGGGGGGGGGGTCCCGGAGGTGGGGAGACCCGGGAAAGGTGGATATGTGTGTGTGTATCTCATTATAGCCTCCCCCTTCCCTCCGGGAGCTCTGCGAGGGGGCAGCAGGGGGAGGGAGTTGGGGGGGACATGGGGGTCCCTCCTGATGCCCCACATGCTGGCTGAGGGGGGTGCTGGCTGGTTTAGGGGGCAGAAAGGCTCCCACCGCACTGCCAAAGGCATCCCCGTGGGCTGCGGGGTTGGGGGTGGCAGGAGAGGTGTTTGGGTGTTGGTTTTTGGGGGGTCTCTGTGTGGCTGGAGCAGGGGGCGGTGTCCCCCTCTTTGCGGGGAAAGAGCCGCGGGACTTTTCTGCTGTGTAATGTCACATCGTGGGTTTGTGTGGGACACAGCTGGAGCTTTGCCTCTCTCTGGGACACTGCAGGGTCTCATTCTGTCCCTCGGCTGTCCCCAAGTCACTGCCCTGAAACTTTTCACCCAACTTTTGAGATCGCTGGGTCCCGTCCCTCCCTGCGGCATTAGCCCCTGGCTGGCTCCCCCCCAAACCCGGGACAGTCCCCGAAGGCTTCTCACCCTAGAAAATGGGGCACGGGGCTGGTTTACCCCTGGGAAACTCCAAGAAAGTCATTCCCAAAGTTCGGTGTGTGGGGCTGGGACTTCTCCCTTGCCAGTGATGGGCTGTGTGGGCATGGTGATTAAATTAATGAAGTGACTCTTAAAAAAAAGGATTTTTCTTTTGAAGGAGGCACTGAATGCCTCCCAAGGTTCCTCCATTTGCTTTGTGCTGTCCCATCAGAAGTGGAGACCCCATGCTCCTGCCCAAACCCAGGTGGTTTTGGGGTGTGTCAGAGGTTTCAATGCAGCTGCACCGGTGGGAATTGGGTTGTGAGGGGGAAAGCACTGATTTATCTCAGTAGAGCTTAACTCCACGTGAAGCTTGGCTGGGGAACAAGGCTGGAGCAATGATGCAGCTCACAGCCTGGGAAACTGAGCTGGGAATGGCACGGCAGGGGCTGGAACTGGAGCAAAATCCAAGTCGAGGTGAGGTGTAGGGAGGTTTGGGCTCAAACTGTGGAACTTGTAAGGTGGAAACTCCAATGAGGGTATGGGGCTGTGTGGGGAGGAAGGGAGAGGGGTGTCTGGCATTATCCCAGGCACAGCAGGGAAGGGAAGGGCTGGTTGGCTGTAGCAAAGGTTTGTGCTAGTTAGATATTCTTATTTCTTGTGGGTCACAGCCCTGAGGAGGATTTCACTGAGCATCATCCAGCTGGGTGGCTTTACCCTCTATCACTGCTGCCCTGGCTGGTGCAGGGCATGAGCTCAGGCAGGAAAATTTTAGAAGCTCTGAAATTTTAGATCCTGGTGGTGAATGGGGCACTGAACTCCCAAATGTGTGAGTTTCTCAGGCCTGGGCATGAAACAAGATGGTTCTTTGGGGTTGAGGGTCTTGTCTCCTCCTGATGGAGCAGTCCTGCTCCATGGAAGATCTGTGTGGCACAACTGCAAGGAATACGATCCCCAAGGAGAGAGCTGGGGAGTGAGGAGGAGCTGGATGCAGGGCTGGGCTGCCCTGATGGGCTTTGCAAGCTGGAGCAGTGACCTGGGGCTCTCCTGGGGCTGTCCCGAGGCTTTGCAGGCTGAGCCTGAGTCCAAGGGGGGAGAATTGCAGTGGGAGAGAGTGCCAGAGGAGAGCAGGTGATGAGCCCAGACCTGGTGTCCAAAGCTGGTGGGACCTTGGTGAGGTTGTGTGCGTTGCTCCTGCTCGGGCAGCAGCAGAAGAGAGGGGAAGGTGTGTGGAGGTGGTTGTAAAATTAGGAAATTAGGATCCACTTCTGAGATGGACCCATCAGGAAGTTGGGATCCCTGGCTTCTTTCCTCACACCAGCTCAGCCAGGGCTCAGCCCATTTGGTGATGCCTCCTGCTCGGGTTGGAGCACCCATTGGTGACATTTCTGCAGTATTGCTGTCACAGGGGTGGCATCAGCCCTTGTGCCAGGTTGGGGGGAGGTTCTGGGGCTCATGCCTGGGAGAGGACAGCTTCTGCAGTTTCTGCAGTTTCTGCAGCAGTTTCACAGCCGAACATTTGGGTTGTAGAAGCAGGAGGTGAAGCCACCTAGGAGGGAATCTGGGCTGTCCATTTGTTGTGTTTGTAGCTGTTCCCAACAGGATGCTGGCTGATGATCTGGAGGTGCAAAAATGGGTGGGAATTGACCCCAGAACACTGGGAATGGGGCTTGATTTAGGGGAGGGTATTTACAAGTCAGAGGGTGGGAACTGGTGCTCACTGGTGTGGCAGAGTTGTGCTGGGCAGGGGGGGTAAAGCCCCAGGTGCCTCCTGCCAAGGCTGAATTATTGAATTTCCATTTATTTCTCATGGTTTGAGCTGCACTGGTTCATGAGTGAGGCCCCTGGCAGTGCTGTGGGTCTGTGATGGCAGAGGAGAGGTGGCACTGGGAGAGTTTCTCTGAATTTGGGGTGCTGTGGGACTGTGTGAGCCTTCTGAGCATCCCCTCTCCATGTCCCCAGATGTGCTGGCACCAGGGGGCACAACATCCCCGTCATTTTGGGGATGATCTGGTTAACAATGAGAGGAAAGTGGGGAATCTCCCTGGTGTAGTTGGGCTCTGGAGATGTTGGGTGATTTTTTTTGTTGTTTTTTTTCCCCATAACCATAATCACAGACCCACAAAACTCCCCAAACCAACCCAGAAAAACTCTGTCTGGGAACGTGACCCAAAAATGAATGCGCACGAACAATTTGCCCTTAATTAAAGCTTAGAGTTGCCCAATTAAAATCTGCTTCATTAAGGGATGCATCTGAAAACGCAAGGCTTGGCTTCTGCAGATGGTATTTCTTGCTGGAGGCTTGGTGAAAATGGTCTTTCAGGAACTCATCCTCCTGTAGGTCTGGTGCTTGGGGATGCTGAGTCCAGCGTGGTACAGGGAGGCTCCTCCTCTGGTGTCTTGGGATGAGGATGTGCTTGGGGGCTTGAAGTAAACATTGAACCTCCTGTGAATATGCAAAATGATACAGAATGGTGCTGTGTCAGGGCTGTTTGTGTATGTGCAGAAGGGTATGGTCTATATGATGCAGCTCACGGGGCTGGGTGAGTCTGTACAGCTTACATGGGGAGTTAGTTAATTTCAAGTCACACTGGCTAAAAAAAAAAAAACAACAAACCAAAAAACCCAGAAACTTGGACTCTTCACATCATCTCCTCTTGACCACTCCAGTGCATGCATGTTACTCTGGAGTCCTCAATTAGGCAATTATATGGGGATTTTTTGTGTGTGCATTTTGTTTTGTTTTTCCTTTCACAAGACCCTAAATTTTGCCTTTACAGTGGTGTAAATACAGGGGTCACTGCCTCTGTCCCAGGGAGCATCTGTGCAGCCTTCCCCTGTGTCTCTGTGCCCTGTGAAGGCAGAGAATGAACAACTAAAGCTTCAGGGCCTGCAGGACGGAGGAGACCCCAGACAGAGCTCACCAGGATTTTTTTTACAATTCAGCTTTTGGGCTCTCCTCTTAGCCAAGGTTTTCTGTCTCAGAGCACAGAGGGGAGACGCAGCCTGGGGCTGTTTGTCCTTTGGGTCTGTTGGAGGGAGATGAAGGGATGGCTACAGGAGACTTTCTCCCCCTAAAATCCTCGGCTTCCTTTGTGCAAGGGTTGGGAGGAGGTGGGTAGAGGCAGGAGCTCTTGCTGCTCTCCCTTGGTACAGATACCATCCCTTGAACTTGATAACTCCTTGTTGGTTGTTTCATGTCTGCCTCATGCTGAATTATGTGCAAGATTTCAGCTCAAACTTCCAGGCAGCTCCCAGGCTCCCCCTCATCTGTGTGTCTGTGTATTCCTGTGAGCTGGAGACTTGGAGCTTGGCAGCAGCCCCATGAGAAATCCTTCCAGATTGGACCAAGTTAAAAAAATCTTAAACCTTTCTGCAAGCAAGGGGCCATATGGAGCCTCATTCCCTAAAATTCCCTATTTGAACATCCTGGGCTGGGGGGAGGTGTCCCTGCCCATGCAAGGGGGTTGGGACTGGACGATCTTGAAGGTCCCTTCAGCCCAAACCACTGTATGATTCCATGATGAAAAACAAATCCCAGAGGAATGAAGGATCCCAAACACCACAGGGCTGGGGTGCCTGGGCCCTTCTCCCAGCAGCTGAGCTGTAACCTCCTGGCAGTGGCACCATCACCACCAGTGTCCCTGCCCCACACAGGCTGCACCCCAGCCCCACTGTGACAACAAGGCTTGTGAGAGCAGAGACTGATGGGGTGTGTGTATATATATATATACACACATATACATATATATATATACCACATGGTGAACATACACAAAGAGCTCCAGATGCCTCAGCCAGGGCTGGAATGACATTACATCAGCCCAGAGATCTCAACCAGGAGCAGATGGCAGCTGTCCCTGCAAGAAATTAGGAAATTTTTGGGAGCCTGCCATGAGGCAGTGGGCTGGGACAACCACTCAGAGCTGCTTCTCACACCAAAACCCCCAAAATCCCTCCCCATCTCACTGGACACAAACCTAAACCCAGCCCAGCTTGTGCTGGAGTTGGAGGTGCTGGCCTGCTCCTGCCTGGCACCCTGGAGATCAGAAACCTCATTCCTTTCAGATAAAATAAAGGGCAGAAAGCTGCTCACCCCCTCCTACCATCTCTTGGAGAGGTTATTCTTTCTGGTTTGGTGCTTTGCTCCCCGTTTTGAAGCTGGCAGGGCTGGGTATGTGTCCCCATGGCAGAGGGAGTGTGGGAGCACGGAGCATCCCGGGAAGCAGCATCCCAGGGAGCTGCATCCCAGGGAGCAACATCCTGAGGAGCGGCATCCCGGGCAGACCCGATCCTGCCCCTTGGCTGGGGCAGAAGATGAGGCTGACAGAGCAAAGTGCCTCCTGATGTCCAGCCAGGTGGCAAAGGGGCTTCTTGTCCCCGCAGTCCCTTCCTTCTGCAAATGCTTCACCCAACCTGAGGCTTCGCTCTCTGCTCAGCAATTACGAAAAAAAAAAAACCTCCCCGGGACTGAATCCCCCTCCTTCCCTGCCTTATCCCACTCCAGGAGCTCAGGAAAGCAACACCGTGACTGGAATCAGCTTCTGTTGTGGGCACGTCAACCTTGACAGTGCATCTGCTAATTAGTACCGTGCTAATTACCCACCTGGAACGGTGCCCAGCTCCCCCTCCAGCCCGTCCCCCCCGGCAGTGTCACCCTGCGGGCTGCGGGGCCACCTCAGGTCACAGCGCTGATCCCGGTGCTGGTGGGGACACGCGGCGGGGGGGTGGGAGGGACACGGGCGGACAGAGTGGGGTGGAGGGATGTGGGGGGACAGAAGGACGTGGTGGGATGGAGGAATGTGGTAGGGTGGTATTTATCCCGTGAGTATAAAGATGCAGCTCAATGCCAGACATGGGGAGAAAAGAAAATAACATAATTTCTTCTTCCCCTCTCCCCCCCCCCAAAAAAGCCCTCAGGAAACTGCCTGGCTATTTTAAAACACTTATTTATTTATTTATCTACCAGCAGGTTTTCTCTGCTCTGAGACAAGATGGATGGGGCAGGGGTATTTCAGTGGGGAAATTTCAGGGGTCTTTGTGCATTTGTTTTCTCTGGAGAGCTCTGGTGGGTGGTGGGGACCCAGCTCTGGGGGGGAGCCTCTGCTGCTGAGCAGCACCTGGTGGCCCTTGTTGTGGTTATTGGGTTCATCTGGCAGGTGTTCTGAGTTCACCCCCTCCTGAACCTGCTGCTGGGAAATTACAGGGGTTGGGCAGAGGTCAGACAGATTCAGCTCATGGAACCAGTTTAATTTTGTTACTTTTACCAGAGTGCAAATGAAGGTCAATTTTGTAGCTATTATTTTTGTCTTTTAGAATCATTCAAATACCTTCTGATTTCTTAAAGGAAAAACAAAACAAAAGCACTTTACAGAAAGGTAATTAACTTTTATTTGTTGCAAGCTGACTACCCTCACAATGCACAATGAGCATTATGCAGATCTTCTTCCCCACTTGCAGAAGATGAATGCCTTCTAAGTTGCTGCAGTTAGGTAAAACATAAAATATTTCCACTGGGACTTGGAGAAATAGGAACGGTGGGTAGGTAATACATTGCAGAGACAGTTAAAGCACTTCAGAGCCCCAAACTCCTCCAGGAAAGATGCAGGGCTGATCCCTCTCACTGCTCCATTTGGGCAGCTGGGGAGGAGGATGCAGCTGATGCTCATCCAGCCAGGCCCAGCTGCACATCAGGGGAGCAGGGGATGAGGCTTTTCACACCAGCTTCTCTGGTGCTTTTGGTTGGAGAAGCTCTTTAGCATCCCTACTTGTTTGGCTTTTGGTTTGTTTCTTTTTAGATGAGATATGAGAGATACCCAGCACCCCAGCTTGGAGAGCCCTTGTGAGCAGGTGGCTGGGGAGGAGCTGTGGACCAAGCAGGTACTGAGCACTCTTCCCATGGGAGAACTTGCTGGGCAGGAGGCCATGGCCTGAAGCTGCCCCAGGGGAGGCTTAGGTTGGATATCAGGAAGCAGTTCCTCATGGAGAGGCATTGGATGGGATGGGCTGCCCAGGGAAGTGGTGGAGTCCCCATCCCTGGAGGTGTTTAAGGAAAGGTTGGATGTGGTACTGAGTGCCCTGGTCTGGATGATGTGCTGGGGTTAAGTCTCATGTTTTTCCATCTTCCTGGTGTTGGTTGTGCCCCTGCAGTTGCAGCAGAGCCCTCTGCATCCCATGGAAGGAATGCAGGAGGTGATGGGCTTCACTGGAGCAGATCCCACCCATGGAAAAATGCCACGTCGCAGGGTGAGAGCTAGGGACAACACAGCTTGTCCCTGAAAGGTGTAAATCAGGAGACTTGTGGCTGCCCCATCCTTGGAAGTGTTCCAGGCCAGGTTGGATGGGGCTTGGATCACCTTAGGCTGGTGGGAGGTGTCTGTGCCCATGGCAGGGGTGGGACTGGATGAGCTTTAAGGTTCCTTCCAACCCAAACCTGTGATTTACAGGCAAGAAACCCACAGAGTTAAAGGGAGAGGAGAATTTATTGGGATATTTGTGTGTGTAACACCCCCTGGGCCCCAGCCCCGGTGCATTTGGGGCATTTCTGTGCTGACTTGTTCTACCAAGTTGCGTGTCTGCTCAAGATTGAGGATGAGAACATGCCCCAGATGAAATACAGCTTTTCAGGGTGACAAAGGCAGATTTTATCCTGACTTTCTCTGCCGTGGAGCCTTTGTTTCTAAGGCACATTTTAACGGCAGCTTCCTCTGGGAGTGGGAAATGTTTGATTAAAGAGGCAGGAGAAAGGAGTTGCCATCCAGAGGAGGCATCTGCCACGCAGGAGCGAAACCTTTAGTTTGACAGAGCTGCATTATTAATACTTTTCTGAATCCTTTGAATGGATCAATTAAACAGCTGGGTTCTGCCTTGTGGAAATGCTGGGCTTTGTTTTGGCAGGCAGGGATGTACCGGGCTGAGGGAGATGTTCTGTAATGAGAGCCATTAAAAGGTCGTTAGCGATGCAGAGGAGTTCTGAAGTTGGATCTGGCTTTCTGGCAGGGAGATTTGCATGAGCAGATTTTAAACACCTCCTGGGCTCTGGTATTTTTCCCTTTTCCCACCCCTTTACTAGAGCTTTTTGATTGTTTTAAGCTTTGAAGGGGGCAAAAAAGATTTGGGTTAGAGAAGGGAGAGAAGATGGAGGAGTTAGTCCCCATCACCCCAGGGCATCCTCCTCACCTGGCTGGGGCCAGGAGGACACGAGGTGCAGAAGTTAAACTGAGCTGCAAAGGGAGAGGGAGAAAGAGAGAAAACCCGTGGGTGCACACTTTGTATGGAGAGCTTGACTTTAAGGGTTTTGGGTGAGGCCTTGCTCTCCTACATCTCTTGGAACCTCCTATCTGCACCCAGCCAGCCCCCGGGTGCCTTTTTGCTGTTTTTCCTCTGGGTTCCCTATCAGAGGTTTGAACCCAGGTGATGCTTTGTAAGATACTTGGAAAGACCTCAGGAGCAATCAGCTGAATTTGGGGTCTTGGTTTCTTCCAAGGCAGGGTTGGACCTTCATTCCAAGCCCCATGAAAATGGTTTGTTTGCATTTTATGAAGTTCATGTTTTCTGCCTTGTGGCCTCAGAGCAAGGCTGAGCAACCAAGCCCTGAGCTCCCTCCAACAACTTACATGAAAAAATTGTGCAATTTGTTCTTGTTGTATGTTAATAACTCTGAGGGTTTGTGCTGATTCGTGAGAAGTGCACAGGAGTGTTTGAGCAAGACTTGAGAAAACCAAATTTGCTTGGAACAAAAGCTGTTTCAGGAGGGTCTGTCTAAGGAGCAGATCAGGGACTTGCCCAGGGTAGGCAGTTTTCTGACTCCTTATGATGGGTTCCTTTCATAATGCCTCACTCGTGGTGTTCTTCTCCAAATGAGTGGACTTTTGGGAATCTTCTGCTGTAAAAGTGCTGTTAATTTTCTTCCACAGCTCTGCTGGTTTTAATTGGAACCTCCCACGTTAGCTGTAACCAACACATATGTTGATTGTATATATTATTTAATTCACTGCTGATCTACATCAGGGTTGGGTTGTGGCAGTTTCAGTTGCTGGGAGGACTTTAAATCTAGATGAGATGTTTTTCCTATAAGGAAAGATGATTTTTTTTTTTTTTTTTTTTTTCCAAATTCAGCCACAGCTGCTGTTCCTATAGTGGGAATAAAGTTGGAGATTTCCTTTGGTACATTCTTTGTAGAACACCAGATCATGGTATTTTTTTTTTGTTTGTTTTCTGTCTTGAAAATGCAAAAAACAGGAGCAGATGCCCTGCTCAGTCTCATGTCACTTGATGGATGCTGATTGAACAAAAGTGACCCAAAATTAAGTGAGCAAAAATGCTGTGCCTCAGTGGATCTCCCAGGCATGCTTCCTTTGGAAGGCAGCGCTCAGAAGTCATATCTAAGGTTCTTCTGGTTTGATGATTTAGTTTTTATATTTTTCCTGCCTTAAATATACAAGACAGTCATGGTTTCAGGGGGACAGGGTGTGAGTGTGCCCCAGAAGCACTACTGGTGTTACTGGGGCTCTCTGGAAGAGCCAGGATGGAGAGAAATGGAGTTTTGTGGCTGTTGGGATGCTGTGACTCTGTTTCACATCATGTGGAGCAAGAGGAGGCTTAGCACCTGCTGCCAGGAGTGGGAGATGGACAAACCAAAACATTTCTATGGTTCTAAACCCAGAGCAGCCTCCCCTTGTGGAGGTCCTGGAGTGCCTGAAGGAGATCCACCCAGATCCAGGACATTAAAGGGAGGAGGTGACCACTGCTGGGTGACCATCTTCTATTTCTCAAACTGTTCCTTCGTGTCTGGGCTCTTGTTTCTGCTACGTGTCATCTGGTTTAGGTTAATGTGGGTCTTGAGCCTTGGAAAGAAAGTGTCTGGGGCTGCGTCAGGGGCCCAGCTTTTTCCTTTCAAGAGCAAGGTGCCAACTGATAGTCCAACAGGAAAGGGGAGACAGGGCTGACACACTCCAGGAGGTCCCAGGGTATGGTGGGAGCTCCAAGCCTCCCAAGTGTGGGAATCACAACTCCCAGTGCAGCATTTCATTCCCACAAAGAAGGGAAGGGGGGGAACATCCATAGCTGGAGGCTGCTCCTAACCCAGGGGGCTGCAGCTCCTGGAGGGATTCAGGAGATGCAGGAAGGAGCATCCCAGCCTGTCCTGGTGTCTCATCCTCCTCTGCCTTCTGCCCAGCCCTTTATTCCAGCTGAGGAACCTCCAGGTCTTGCTGCTTCCTGCTTCTCTTGAGCCAAACATGTGCAAAAGTGACCATGAATCCCACCCTGGTGGTTTTAACTCGCTCAGGATGGTATTTCCTCCCAGCTCCCTCTCCCCCTGCACGGCCCCTTTGCAAAGAACAGAGTCAGGCATTGCTTGTGACCTTGACCTCTAAACCTTCCCTTCCCAAAACGTGGAGCATCTGGCAGGCACGTGCTGCCTGGCTGGGGCTGGTGGAGCTGCAGGGATGTTCCATGGGCTGTGCTTTGGCTCCCTTGCCCTGCACACCCTCCTGGGACATCACCCCAGAGTGGTGCCTGCTCCTGGTGTGGCTCTACCTCTCAAAGTGATGCTCAAGAAGAGGGTTGGCCCCTGCATCCCTCCTCCTTTCCTGTTGCTGAGAAAAAGTTTCCTCCTGAGAAAGGGTCTGGTGGCTGCTTTGGAAGTTACCAAAGGTCTGACCATCACAGGACAAGGAGGGATCCTGAATGACTCCAACCTGTGAAGAGTGAACCAGATCTTTTGGTTCCTGTCTGCTCCTGGCAGAGCTGTACAGGAGCTCTTTTCAGGAACCATTCTGAAGAAGGATCTGGATGGTTCTGGTTATTCCTCTGTTCTTGTGAGACCTCTCCTGTGGTGCTATGTCCAGCTCTGGGCTCTTCAGCACCAGAAACACATGGAGCTCTTGGAGTGAGTCCAAAGGAGATGCCAGAGATGCTGGGAGGGCTGGAGCAGCTCTGGAGCCAGGATGAGAGTTGGGGATGTTGAGCCTGGAGAAGAGAAGGCTCCAAGGAGACCTCAGAGCACCTTCCAGTGCCTGAAGGGGCTCCAGGAAAGCTGGGGAGGGACTTTGGAAATGGAGGGATGGGATGAGGGGGAGTGGCTTTAACTTGGCAGAGGGGAGACTGAGGTTGGACATGAGGAAGAAATTCTTTGGTGTGAGGGTGCTGAGCCCCAGGGTGCTCCCAGAAGCTGTGGCTGCCCCATCCCTGGCAGTGTTGAAGGTTGGATGGGGC
Source organism: Heliangelus exortis (assembly GCF_036169615.1). NCBI lineage: Eukaryota > Metazoa > Chordata > Aves > Apodiformes > Trochilidae > Heliangelus > Heliangelus exortis. The sequence goes on along the minus strand of NC_092443.1, from coordinate 556,104 downwards.
TTGGAGCAAATGGGGCCGGGGGAGGTGTCCCTGACCATGGCAGGGGGGTTGGAACTGGATGGGCTTTAAGGTCCCTTCCAACCCTGACAATTCTGTGCTGGGTTAGGCAGCAGCTCAGGGAACCAAGGAGCTTGTGGTGAATCTGGAAGGCTCACAGGTACCCAAAGATCCTTGGGGTGTATAAATACCAGTGGAGGGGGAGAGGTGGGAGGTGAGGAGCTCTGCAAAGAGTCAGACATAAAAGACTTGGAGGAGCATCCAGGAGCTGAGCAAAGGTTGAAACCACAACGAGGCACTGAAGGCAAATTGGCAGCAGGGAATGAATCACAAACCTGCACATGTTTTGCCTGAGGTGAAAACTGGAGTACTTTTTGGCTGCAAAATGTCAGCTTGTTAGTCTGGGAAACACTCATTTTTCATTTTTGCTTTATTCTTGTGAGCTGTGTTGAAGGTCAGGGCTGCTGCTCCTGCCCAGCTCTGCCCTGGGTTGGGCTCTCGTGGATGCACGAGGCTCTTGTACTGCTTTCTCCCTCCCATTCCTGCTCTGTTCCTGCAGATCCCTGGGGGCAGATGGTGCGTGGTAGCTAAATACAACCTCCAGAGCATTGTTCATGATCAAATAACTTTTAATACCAGCCTGAGCCCTGACCCTCAAAACAACACATCTGAAAGTGAAGGAAGCAGAAATAAATCCCTACCTGCAGCGGGAAAGTTCCCTTTGCTTTAGGTGCACTGGTACTAATTTAGGTTTGGGTTTTGGTCATATCCTGAGTGATAGGAACTGGTAGAAGCACTGGTGAGGTGCAAGAACAGATCTGGGCTCAGGCATGTCCAGCTCCTGTAACCTGTCTGACTCCTCTCCCTCAGCCTGGGACCCTCAGTGCCCTGCAGGGAATGTCACAGGGATGGATTGCAGCGTGAAGTGGCTGATTCTCAGCTCAGGTAAACCATGGTGTGACCTATAGTTGGTCTTATCCAGGGAAAAAAAATATCCTGGATGAGTGAAGGCACAGCCAGAATCCCCGGCAGTGTCTCAGTCCAGGTTGGATGGGGCTTGGAGCAGCCTGGGTTGTGGGAGATGTCCCTGCCATGCATGGGTGGCACTGGATGGGGTTTAAGATCCCTTCCAACCCAAACCAGTCTGGGATTCTGGGATTCCCTGAGCTAGGATGGGTTTGGACAGAGTTTAGAAATTTGCCAGCTGCTCGTGCAATAGGAAGCCTCCTGCATCAGGAGCTGCCTTTCCCTGCCAGCACTCAGGACCCTGAGTCCCCAACAATTTTCTGGGAAGCATCCCCGGTCCCTGGGCTGCCGGATGGGGACTGGAGGAGCCTGGCAGGCAGCAGACCATGCCCAGGAACCCTGCCATGCCTGGGGCCTGGAGCTCTGCCCACCAGGCTTGGCACAGCATGAGAGCAGAGCCCTGGCAGCCTTGTGTCTGCCCCCGTGTCCCCTGCCTGTCCCCTGCCTTTTGCCCTCAAGCTCTGAGTGCCAACTGCTCCCCAGAGCCAGGTCCTGGTGAGCATCCATCCTCCTGCCTGGAACTTGTTCTTGCCTTCTGCTTTTGGGGCGTTGGTGACTCCAAGGGGGTGGCATCGAGGTTTTCTCTGCAGGATGGTGTGCGGGGAACCAAGGCAGCTTCAAGGAGGCAAGGAGGTCTCCTGCCCCCCAGGGGCTTCTGCCTGGGACATGACCTACCATGAGCAGCTCTGCAGCCAACTTCTGCAAAGCCTCTGCACTCTCCAGCCCTGGGCACCTGGGAATTTGTCACTTTGTCAGGACAGGGCTGAGGGGGGGGTTGTCAGCTCCCAGTGTGTGATGGGGCAGCTCCTGGGCAGGTTCCCAACTCCTCTGGCAGGGATGTGGTGAAAAGGTCTTGCCAAGGGTGAGCCCAGGTAGGACTTGAACAGCTGCCTTGTAGGATTTGTCCCTCAGTGAAGTCCTCACTGCTTATTGAAGCTGAGAGCTTCACCTTCCCCCAGTCCATTCCTCTCCTGGACCACTGCAGGGTGGTTGGTAAAACACCTTGGTCAGGAATGTCAGGAACACCCCAAGAGGCAGCAGAGGAAGAGGGCTGGGGCTGCCAGAGTTTGATGTGAGGAGCTGAACAGGAGCTCTGCCCAGAGCACGGAGCTGAGGGAGCTTTGGGAAGATGTTTTCTGGATCCCCCTGGCTCACAGGGATTTTGTCCTTCTGCCTGCTCTGCTCAAGCCTCCTGACCCTTTGCTGGCAGCAAAGTTGAGAGGGGAAAATCAGCCAGACTGAGGAAAATCCAAAATGAAGCTGTGCTCCCAGGTGCTGCCATCCCACCCACCCTGGGGGCAGCTCCCGTGTTTGAACAGAAGGTCCCCTGGGAAACACAAAGATCTTTCACTGCTTTTACTGCTGCTACTTTCCCCAGAGGTTTTTGACACTTTGATTATAACTTGGAAACCAGGAGCTGCAGAGATCCTGAGCCAACATGTGCTTTTTGGCAGGGTGACAGATGGCTGCTGGCCCCTGATCAGGCCTTTTCTGGGTGCCTTTCACCAGTGACTAACACCTGGGTGTATCACCTCGGGTCTGCCTGGCCTTGCACAGTCAGATCAGGTTAAAGCTTCAGTTTTTCAGTTTTGGCTTTGACATTGTACAGTTTAAAAATCACTGAACCCAAAGAACCCATTCATCCCTGGAGCCAGGGAACCCAAACCAGTTCATCCCAAGTGAAAGGAGCAGGAGCAGAGGAGTTTGGTGGAAGGGTTTGGGGTGCACCAAGCCCTGATCTACTGAAATGAGAGGAATTCCCAGGAAGGGCTCCCTGGACATATTTATTTTTCTTTTCTCAGGCTGTAATCTCTCCCAGATGTGCACGGCTGCAGCTGGAGATAACACTAACCCCAGAGTTTCCCTTGTTGCTCAAGACATTTCTGACATTGTTGAAATAATAGCTGGAGCTGAACCTCTGCCAGACTTTAAAATAACTCATTTAAGACAATGGGAGGTTGGGCTGGAGAAACAATTGTGAAGATCAACGTGTCATGGGGGAGAAGGGGACTGAGGTATTTCCAAAGCAGGGATTTCCTGCTGCTTGCTTCCAAAACTCTGAAATTGCATTTCCTTTTATAAGAACCCTTTCTGCCTTCTACCTCCTCATTCTGTTTTGTGTTTGTTCTGATCCACCAGTCTGCAGCTTCCTCCCCTACCCCACAAAGGGATGATGAGATTTTTAAAAATGCCCCATTCTACCTTGGATGGAGGGGGGGGGGGAGGTTAAACAAGACATCACAAAACATCATGAAAGATCAAAAGGGAGAGAAAAGCCAGCTCTGTTCCTGCCCTTTTCCTCTCCTTCAAGCACCTGTGACTGGAGCCAGGGATGGGGGCTGGAGGGGGGGACCTGACCTTGAAGTCTGTGTTCTGTCTGGAGTGTGTTAATAAGACGAGATTTTCACATCATCTCATGGTTTGGGCAGAGAGAAGATGTGGTGAGGATGGAGAAGCTAAAATGCCCACCAAGGCCACTTCCCCACTGAAACTCTTTGTTTTCCTCCTCCCTCATCTCCCCAAAGCTCCTTCTTGGGCTCTCTTCTTTTTCTGCCTCTTGGCCTCATTTACCTTGGAGCCAGCTTGTCCTTATTCAGGGTCATCCTGAACTTCCAGCATCCCTTCCTCCTCTCCAGGCTTTGTCCCCAGAAGCCCCATCCAGGCAGAGCCCCCGTGCTGGGGCAGCACAAAGGAGCTGCAGCACTCCTGCAGATCTGTGGAATGAGCTTGAAAAGAAACCTGTGCTCTGACTTTTCCTGTCCAAACAATGTGTATGGCTGGCTCTGTCTTCTGAAAAGGTTTCTCTTCCCTGAGATTTTCTGTCCTCTCTGTGGGTGGGTGGTTGCATTCACTCTTCCACTAATAGGTACAACGTTCACCCTGAGAAATGTGCTTTTTCTGGGGTTTTTTTCTTCCTTCCTTTTTCTTCCTGCTTTGGCTTTGTCCCCTTCAGCTTGAAACCCAAATTCTCTCTGCTCTCCCGAGCAGGGAGGTGAAGGTTGAAATCCTCTTGCATAACCCTCTGGTTGCAGGTCCATCCCTGCCAGATGCTTGCCCCGGGCTAAAACCTCATCTCCTGTGGGTTGTGGTGTTGTCCTCCAAAAGAAATTGCCAGGTGACCAGGGAAGTGGGAACAGTGAGAGAAGAAGGTGGCCCAGGAGATGACACGGATGGCTGCAGTGGATCTTATTTATATTATAAGCAATTCCAGGAGAGAAGGAGAAGCAGGAAGAGCAGCTGGAGGGTTGATGTTCTCCAAACACAATGCTGATGCCTGTGCTAACACAGTGGTGTCAGTGGGGTGAGTGGCCAGGAAACCCCTGCCCAATGTAAAACCCTCTTTTTTTTCCCCATCACTTAACGTGGAGAGCCTTTATTATTATTAAATTCTAGCTGTGGTGTAGAAGGCTCCCAGATTCAGAGTTTGAAGTGCATTTTGTTCACGAGGAGATTTCTGCCAGGATATTTTTCATCAGATTTCCTGGGAAGGTGTGGATGCTGTGTCCAGGTGGGGAGCTGGGGAAGCCCTGGATGAAATCCCAGCTCCCCACAAATGTCCATGTCTCCTGCAGGACCCCATTCCCTCCCCTCCTGCTTAGCACAGGGCTCTTCCCCTTGCAAAACCCTCCTGGGGAGGTGGTGGCAGAAGTGGGGTCTGAATGGGATCAAAGTGGTGTTCTGCTCAATTGACTTGTTATTTTTCAGAGCAGCAGACCTGTACCCTGTCTCTATCTCCTCTGGGGTCTGAAGCGTGCCCGGGGCTGTTCAGCTGCCCTCAGATAAATCTCACACCTCATCAGCAGTGGGAATTAGAGTCAATTCAGAGCCTGGATGCTTCCCAAGTGATGGCAGATGCTGGTGCAGCCGGTGCTGGCAGGATTCCCACTGACAAGTCACCAAGTGGGATTTTCCAGACCCTCCCAGGAAAGGGGATGTGGGTCTGGATCATTTCAGACCTTTCCTGCAAGGCTGGGCCCATGGGGGGGCTGCTGTGGGTCTGCCCCTTGTCCCCAGCCCTTGGAGGTGACAGGGTTATTGTCACCCTGCCCAGCAGCTCGGGGGGATGAGAAGGGACCTGGCTTTAGGTGTCTCAGAGGCTGTAGCTGTGTCTGGGCAGAGACAGGTGTCTGCAATTAATTTTTTCCTAATGGGAGGGAACAAGAAACTTGGTTCTGAACAATTACTTATTTATTTTTTTTAAATTCAGGTATTTCTGTAGTTGAAAGAATCTTTATTTAAAGTCTGAACTTGGGAAGGGGAAGTCTCTGTTCACCAAGGGGGATAAAAACTCCTCATGGGACTGCAGTGATGGTGCTGACAAATAGCCCAGAGCTGAGGCTCTCACCTGCTCCAAACCATTTGGTGTTCACAGCACAGCTCTGAAAGTTGGGTCCTTCACCCTCTGGGGTAGAGACACTGTGTGACACTGCTCCTGATGGGCTCCTGACCGTGTCACAGCAGTGAGCCCTGCTTTGGGCAGAGGGGAGGTCAGGACACCTTGGTGAGGGACACGGTCACTTCATCTCACTCCTTGGTCTAATTCTTTATTGAAATTGGGCAAACTTTGATGAGGAAACTTGGGGAAAGGTCGAGAAGCATTTTCTGTATCCAGCTGATCCAGGGTTTGTGTTTTAGGACATTTGTGTCCCAGGCTTTGTGTTACAATCCTGAATATCCCAACTGTATGGTCATAAAGGTGTCCCCACTGCTGGGGAAGGAATGGCCCTTCATGTGTTTGGGACACTGACCTCAAACATGTTCTGTTTCAGAACTATCACCTGGCTGCTTCTCAGGTTATGTGAGTGACTGGCGTGGTCTGAGTTTAATGAATTTCTGAATTATTTTAATTTCCCCAGATGGCATTCTCTTTCCCTCCAGATTTTATCTGTTGTCTGATAGGAAGAACAAAGAGATCAGAGGTCCCTAATGAAGGTGTCTCAGCTACTGAGCATCTCTTTCTTCTTCCTCAATGCAGATGAAGTGAACTTGATGGACAAAATTACTTCCCATGCTCAGGACCTCAGCAATATTTCCTTGGGCCATGACCAAGCCAACTGCAGGATGCTGGAGATCGGGCAGTATGCTACCCTCAACATCCCCACCAGAGAGGCATTTGGGGACAGGTAGGACAGGGGGATGGGGTTGGGGTGGTGGTGTCCAAAATCATCTCCTGCATGCTTCTGGGCTTGAGGGATTATTCTAAGACCCCATCCCATAATGACATAAAGGTAACACACCCACTTGGTGCTCTGATGGGCTCAGTGCTTCTTCCTTCTCTTCCATCTTTCTTGTTGAGTGCAGGGAAGATGGTGCTTGGCTGACCACTCCCAGAAATGGGTTTTCTTGGTGTTCCCATCAGGAAGACCTCTCTGCTCCAGCAAGTGGCTGGAGAGAGCAGGAAAGGCAGCAGAGCCACATCCATCAGCATTATTGATGCCAAGGCACAGCCCAGGCTGGACCTTGACATGGGGCTCTAGCTGGCTGTGGAGAGGGACAATGGGCTTGGGGAGAGAGCGGGGTCACCATCCTGGTGAGGGAGCTGGGTCACCATCCTGGTGAGGGAGCTGGGTCACCATCCAGTCTCAGCAGCAGCCAGGGCAGGAATCCCATGGAAAAATCACAGACAACCCCTGCTGAGGTGGCACCCAGTAAGGTTACCTGGGCAATGCTGATTTGGGCTGGATTGCTCCTCTCTGACCTGGCAGCCTGGGTGATTGGTTTGCTCGTGGTTTTGTTCTGGGTTGTATAATTTATTCTTTGGTCTTGCTGAGTTCATTTGTGCTGTGACTTGTGGGTTTTGTCCAAAGAGGGTTCCTGCAGCTGCTGCAGGATGCCATGTGTGGCTTCTTTCTGCCAGGTTTTCGGAGGAGCTGAGTGTGCTGATGAAGCTGAGGTACTCCCTGCAGGAGGACACCAGCCTGGTCACCATCCTGAGCCACCGAAGCCAAGTGCTCTTCCAGATCAGGATCAACCCATCCGCCTTGGTCTTTGTCACCACCAGGAGGAGGCACTATGAGTAAGTTCCAGCTTGGGTGGGGTTTTTTCTGCCTTTTTGTGCTCCCTTTTCTAGTCCCAAGGCCAGAGTTGAGGGCTCCCACCATGGGCTTTGAGCAGTTCTGCTCTAATCCCACCTTGGCTGAACTGAGGCCATGTCCTCCCCCTCAGACCTGGTGGCCCAGGTAGTAAAAATGATGCAGAGCAAAAATATTCAGATACCTGGGGATAAATCAAGCAGGGAGAGACACGAATGCCAAAAACTTCCCAGAAGCTGGGAAGATAGCTGTATCTGTGCACAAATCCATGGGCATTCCCATGCTGGAAGAGGAGTGATGGTTCTTACTGTGACAGGAAGGTCAAGTTGATTTCTCCAGTTCTGTCCTAAAGATGGATCCCTGAGGGACCCTGGGAGCTGGTAAGGGTGAAGCCTCGTCCTGCTAAAGGCCCATATTTCATGTTGTGCCTCTTCTTCTGGCACATGCAGGTTCCCAGTTTCCTTTCTTGGAGATGGGCAGTGGCACAAAGTTGCCCTCAGCATCTCCCTGGAGAGGCTGGAGCTGCACGTGGACTGTCGGCTGGTGGACAGAGTGAGCTGGTCCAATTATTTTGGGATGGGAATCAACACCGAGGGGCTGCTCATCATTGGAGGCCTGATCCAGTCCTTTGAGATCCCCTTTAAGGTGAGAGCTGGGCACATGGGCTGCTCCAAAGTGAGGCTGTGAGGGAATTCCATCCTTTAGGAAAACACAGCTTTTATTTTCATGGCTGGGGAGGGTGAGCTTCATGAAGGGTTTGAGTTGTGCCATGTCCTTGCTTTTGGGTCAGGGCAACACAAGAGGCAGCAGTAGAGACATCTAAGTTAGAGTTACACTCATCCTTTATGTGGGCTCTGACTTCTACATGTCTGGAAATCATCTCTGCAGTCAGCATGCAAAGCATGGAGCTGGGGACCTTCTCCCATGGGTGTGCTGAAGATGAAGTCCCTTCTCTGAGGACTTCACAAGCAAAGGATTCCCAGTGGCTCAAAGCCTTGTGACAGTGCCTGCGAAGTCCAAAGGCTCTCAGGTTTTGTGTGGGAACATCTGATGGTCAACCCCAAACCTGGAAACTGAGGGCATCAAACAGACTGAGCTCTTACAGAAAAAGCCCAAGAGGTGTTTCTGAGCCCAGCCCCTGGTTTGTGCCATCAATCTGAAGCTCTCCTGCCTCTCTCCTTGTCCCTGGTTGGCATGGGCAGGAAAGTTCCAGCTCAGCCATGCTCAGATATTCCCTCTGGGAAGTTGTGTCATGCAGAAAAGCTGCTTGAGCATCAGTGGGGTTGTGTTGCTCTCTAAGTCTCCTGAGCTTAGTGAAGGAAATGTGAATGCAGCCTAGGGAGGCAGAGGAGCCCTTTCTTATCAGGTTTTTTTTTTTTTTTACCAGTTTTTATCCTGAGCTTCCCTCCCTCCTCCGTCTGCTGCTCTGCGCTGGGAGCCTGAGTCTGTCCTTCATCCTTGTCTCTTTTCTAAGTCCTCTCCTGTTATTTATCCTCACTGTTACTGAACTCCACAAGATCTTGCACACTCCTGGCTCTGACTCTGAGCCTTTGTTCCCAGGATCTTTGCATCCATCTCTGGAAGATGGGAAGTGAATGTTGATTGCCTAAACCTCCCTGGTAAAGAGTTCCCTGGTGATGAGAGGCTGGAGGCTCCCACCCCAGACCTTTCCCTCTGCTCTGGAGGAAGAATGTGTGTAAATTGTGGTTTCTGTCTCTCTCTCTCTCTCCCCAGGGTGCTCTGCAGCAATTGACCTTTGTGATGGGAGACCCAGCAGCTGCCAGTGAGCACTGCAACACCTACAGCCCAGCCTGTGGGCATCCCCTCAACCTCAACTCCTTTGGTTCCTCGGGAGAGCTTCCACCAGCCTGGCCAAAGGTGTGGATGGAACATCTGGGGGTGTCTGGCACATCTGGGGGTGTCTGGCACAAACTTCTCTTTGGTGACATGATTCGGTGTAAGACATTGAGGGTCTGGAGTGTGTCCAGAGAAGGGGATGGAGCTGGGGAAGGGTCTGGAGCAGAGCTCTGCCCAGGAGCAGCTGAGGGCCCTGGAGGTGTTGATCCTGGAGCAGAGGAGGCTGAGGGGAGACCTCCCTGGAAAGGGTTGTCAGGGCCTGGCCCAGGCTGCCCAGGGCAGGGCTGGAGTCCCCATCATCCCTGGAGGGCTTTCAGAGCCCTGGAGAGGTGGGGATGAGGGACATGGATGAGTCCCTTGGTAGTGCTGGGGGAAGGGTTGTACCTCATGATCTTAAAGTTCTTTTCCAACCAAAATAATTCTGTCATTCCAATGAGAGGACCAACCCAGGGCATTAATGCAGCCTGGAATCACTTGTGTCTCCAGTTTGACTTGAGATGGTGTCCAGCACATGGGGTGGTTCTTCTTGATTCACCCAAACCCTCCCTTCAAGTCATAGATGAGTTTTGTGCAAAGGGAGAATGAGTTAAAGGGAGATTTTCTGAGCCCAAGTGAGCCTGGGGTGTGCCTGGCTGCATGTGCTCATCTGTTTAACACAGGAAAGGTTTGAGCAGCTCTTGAGTAATGCTGCAGCTGCAGCTTTGCTTTTGGGAGGAGGTGAGATCTGTACTCAAGGATTATCCATCCCTTTGGAATCCTTGCTTGCTACCAGCAGGATTCCTGCTTGCACCCTTTGGGGCATTTTCCTTCCCAAGGTTTTCTCCTCTGTCTCATCCACATGGCTGCAAAATGGAACTTCTGGAGAGCTGATTTTTAGGATAGTATTTAGCATTTTTTCAATACCAGTATCTACCCCAAAAAGCTGAGGTCACACAGTTAATCCCCGAAGACACCCAAGCTTTCCTCAGGAGCTGGTCCAGGGACACTCCTCATCTCTCCAGACAAGGTGACTCCAGGGGCTTTGTAGTTTCCTGGGAAAAGGACAAATTCCTGACCTCAGCATTTGGCATGAACCTTTCTGGTGGTCTGGTGAGGAGCTGGGAGAGGGCAGAGTCAGGGAAGGAACTGGGAGTGGGAGGGGATGGGTTCCCAGCAGCTGGGATGCATTCCCTGGATGCTCCCCATGCTGTGGGCTCACAATCCTGGAGCCACCAAAAAGCACACACCTGGGTTCATGAAGGTCCCTGGGCAGTGATGCTTCTCCTCTTTCCCTCCCCAACTCTTTAGGTGCCAAAGGAAACCAATGAGATCCAGGACTCCTCTGCTCAGGTAGGGGACCATGGCCCTCTGGTGTGTCTCACCACCATCACATCTCCTGGGGGAATGGGTTGGCAAGGCTCACAGTTTTTATCTTCTTCATTGCAATATCTCTTGAATGGTTTTGAACCAGCTTCAGTTTTTCAACTCTCCCATGACCAAACCCCTCCCAGGGGCTTGACGTTTCAATGTGCTGGGGGGAAAAAAATGGTTTAAAATTCTCTTCCTCCGAACTTGGGCTTGGAAATCACACTGGAGCTTTGTGTGCTGGCTAGAAGAGGCTTTGAGTAACAGAAATGTGTTCCCTGAGAGGGGACACTAAGCTTGGAAATACATTTTACCCAACCTGACCTAGCTGCAAAGGAGGACAGAGCATCATGCTGATTGTTTGGGCTCCTGCAGGCAGCTCTGCTCCGAGCTGGGATTTAACCTGGTTGTCATTTAGGAAGTTTTTGCCTCAGCAACTGGAAAAGCCCCTCAGAAACCTGGGATCATTGCATCCAGGCTGTTGTCTTTGTCAACAAACCACTCTTCATCTCCTCAGGCAAGATACCAAGTTAGTTACAAGGCTGCTCTTTTCAAAACCCTGGCACTAATTACATTATCTGTGGTTTCTTTGCTAATGAGCCCCATATTGGTTGCTCTGTTCTTCTGCCTGGGATGGGTTTGAGGGAACAGGTCTGTAATTACTCAAGGCCTCCTGTTTGCCTTGGTCTTGGTGTTGTTTTTAAATTATTTTATTTTATTGCATATTGGCACAGCATAAAGCCTTTTCCCAGCACCCTGGAGCTTCCCCAGATTTCAGAGCCAAAGCCAGTGCTCATTTTTGGGAGAGCCTCTGATTTTAACACTTCTGAGCTTCAATGACAGGGATGGGATGGGATGAGGAACTACACTTCCTGGGCATTTCTGGGATGGAAAGGAATTTGGTGTCATCTGGCTTGTCCCCAACATGGACAGAAATGTGGCTCTGTCCTCCCACCCTGCTGTGGTGGGGACCTGGTGGGGTCACAGCTCCCTCCTGGATTTATTTTCCGTGCCCAAATCGATGTGGAGGGGGGGTTGGACTTCATGACTTTTTGAGGTCCCTTCTAACCTGTAACTTTCTGTGATTTTTCTACAAATCATAAGACTCTGGGTGGTTTCTCATGTGCCAATTCCTTTTTCCCTTCCCTTCTCTCATCCTTTCAGTTTGTGCAGACCCAGAGTCTGGGGGTGTTTTTAAACCCAGCGACCTTCTGCCTCAGCTCTCAGGCTTTTGACAACTCCTGAGCTGTTTCAAGCACTTCCCAATTTGTCTTTCTCAGCTGGTTCTTCTCCAGATTTGGCCTATTTAAAGGAGTAAGCCTGCATGCTATTGATTTTGGCTTTTTGTTCTGTTTACACAGAAGCAATATAATTCAGTCGTGATGACTGGTGCCCAGGAGAGCAGTAACTCCCAGCTTGGAGACATCTGCCCTGAGCTCACCAGGGGAGAGCTGCCAGTACAGCCCTTTCCCATGCCAGACATCAAAGTTGAACTTAAAAAAAAAAAAAAAAAAAAAAAAAAAAAAAAAAAAAAAAAAAAAGGGCAAACAACCGCCCCAAAAGCCCCAAACCTCTTATCTGCAGTGTGTAGGAATTCAGAGCTGTGTTGATGGGACCTATGAAGCCTCCTTGCCTGGGACTTCCAGGTACATCTGGGCATCAGGTGGTTCCTCTTTTTGAGCAGTTTAACAGCAGAATTACAAAAGGCACCCATGCAACAGGCCATTGATTTTATTTATTTATTTGTTTTCTGAGCTTTTTTGCTCCAGGCATTCAGATGGCAGCCCAGGGAAAGCTGAGCCCAGTCTCCATGGCAGCAGCCAACACTGCAGATGAGAAGATGTCCAGAAAACCTGCAGGCATCTCCTGGCTGCTGGCCCTGGGGACCTGGGCAGGTCCCTGCCCACCCTGGGGATGCTCCCTGTGCAGAAAACTCCTGGACACTTGGTCCTGGTGCTGATTTCAGAGCTGGGTGTCTATGGGCAGAGCATGAGCTCTGTGTGTCTGGTGAGGGGGTTGGGGGTAGAGCTGAGGCCACCTCAGTCTGTGGAGTCTCCAGGTCTGCCCCAGGCTCAGCTCTGCCCTTGCTCAGCTGGAGGGGAGCAGAGAATCAGCTCTGCAGGGCAGAGGGGGTGACCCAGCTCCCTGCAGGTCCCTCTGCCCCCCATGCACAAGGGGTTAATGTCTGTCTTTCCCTGGAGATTTGCATTCTGTGTTCAAATTTAGGGGTTTGTGGGTGTCCTGCCGGGTTGGAGGAGACCAGGGCTGGCAGGGCTGGGATGGTTTTTGTCCCCCTGGGCTGTGCTCCTGCCTTGGTTATTTTCTACCCTTTGGGACCAGTTTCAGTGAAACTTTCTGCTGGAAAAGCACTGCTTTCTGGATGGAGTTTGGGATCAGATGATGCAGACTGAACCAGAGTCTCCCAAGGTCCCCCAGAAGTGGGGCTTGGACAGACCCTGACCCACCAGTGCTCCACTGGGTTCCTACCTGCAGAATCTCCATTTCTGGCAGGGAAATTGCTGTTTTTCCCACTTGCTGTCCCTGCAAATCCACCTTGAATGCTCCCCAGCAAGCACGAACCTTGGGTGCATGGTGTGGAGTAGAACTGGATCCAAGAAATGGATAGGAATAAAGAATGGACAAGAATGGACAGAATAAAGGGTGGGAAGGAGGAGAGGAAGGATGCTCCATGTCTCCTTACACCTCTCTGCTGCCCTTCTGCAGCCCAAGGCAAATGTGGGGCTGCATCTCCCTCTAGTGACTCCTTGCAGACTGTCACCAGCTGAGTGACACCAGACAGGGCTCAGGTCCCACCAATTCCTTCTTGGTCCCATGATCTGGGTTGTCCCTGCCCCACGGAGCTTGGTGGGAGCGTGGAGCAAGCTCTGAGCAGGTGTGGTGAACATTCCAGGCTGATGGAAATGCTGCCAGCACATCTGGGAGAGGTGGAGGAATTCACAGCCACCCAGCAACCCAACCCTGGGGCTCTGTGGTTTGGCCTCCAAGTGTCTGACAAGGGGGGGTCAAAACTGGGGGGGGTGTCAGTGTGGTGGGGCTGTGAGAAGGAGGTTGTGTCCCTGTCCCACCCCCACAGCTGGCTCCTGTCCCTCGAGGAGGTGGAATTTGGGGTTCCTGGTGGCTCAGGATTGCTGCCTCTTGCTGCAGGGCTTGGGGGTCCTGCCTGGGGCTGGTGGTCCCTGGGTGCCTTGTGCCCCACAGCAGAGTTTGTGCCCTGGTGTTGGGCAGGGAAGGGGTTGGGGAAGGGAGGTGGAAGTGAATTTTGTTGGGTTTTTTTCTTCTTTTTCAGCACTCCAGGCTCATGAATTCTGATTTGGCCCTGGGGCTGCCTTGGTTGGGAGAGGATGCCCAGGAGCCCCCCAACCTCCAACCTGATGGAACCACCCTGACTGCAGCCTCTGCTTCTGGGATCCCATCAGCAGAGGAGGAGGAGGAGAAGGAGGAGGATGATGATGAGGAGGAGGAGGGCAGCCTTTCTATTGAGGATGAAGGCTTTGAGCTCTTGAACTCCACCTATAACAAAATCACTGGTCCTGGCAGGTCAGGGCTTGGCAGGAGCAGCCCACGGGTGGCTGGGAGCTCTGGTGAGTCCATACTTATGTTTTCCTCCATTTCTCCTGCACAGCATCACTGTGCCTGGGTACCTGATGGGGCTTTTGTCTGCCCAGGACCCTCCCTCAAAGCACAACGAGCAGCCAAGAAGGGGAGAGCCTCTGATCCCCAGGAGGAGAATGTCACCACTGAGAAGCTGATGGGTGACACGGGCACCCAGCATTGGCTCTCACCTGGAAAATCTGGTGATGCCATCACCCACCTGGACTTACCTGAGACCTTGGCCAAGCTCTCCTCAGCAGCACACCAAGCAGCTGCCCCCAAAGGAACCATGCCCAGAGCATCCCTGGGGACAGGGCCAAGGATGGGTGTCCCAGAGCATCCTTTGGTGGCAGCCAGCACTGATGTCACAGGGCTTGGGGATGGTGCTGCCCACCCTGGGCACCCCAACTTGCTGGTGGCACATGGGAAGCCAGGACCCCCGGGGCTGCCGGGGCCCCCGGGGCTGCCGGTGAGTTGGAGGGGCAGTGGCTGGAGGAGGGAAGGGGTGGGTGGGTGGTGGGCACAGAGCTCACCCTGGGCAACTGGGTAGGGAATTCCTCAGAGTGGGCAACCATCACTGAACCAGGCTTTGCAGGGTAACAGTTCAGTTTATGGCTGCTGGCATCCCTCTTGAGCCATCCCCTTGCTGCTGCAGCTATTGCTGAAGAAAATGGCAAAAAAAAAAGAACAGAAGCTGAAGGATGAAAAAAATTCCAAGAGCGGAGGAATCAGGGGGTTTGAGAGGAACCAGGCCAGGAGGGAATTGCTTTTCCCTCCTGCAGAAAGCATCAGGATGTTGGGTTTTTTCTTGGTGGTGAGCATCCTGGGTGGAAACCCCAGCACGAGCAGCTCTGGCTTGACATGAGGAACTTGGATCTGGGCTTCTGGTGCCAGGGGGATGTGAGTTTGTGAAGCTCTGCAGAGGCACATGCTGCCAGAGCAGTCATTTTACTTAATTTTCTTCTCCTCCTCCCCCTTTCAGGGCTGTCCTGGGAGACGTGGACTGGTGGGACCCAAAGGAGACAAAGTGAGTATCCAGGAGCACATGGAGAGGGATGGGATGGGATGGGATGGGATGGGATGGGATGGGATGGGAAGGCAGGGGGCAAATCTCATGGATGGTTTGGGTACCAAGCTCCTTCCTTCTGCTTCCCCTGCTCTTGGGGTTACTGAGACCTTCAGTTTGAAGCCAGGGCTGTGCCCTGTCCCTGCTCAGAGCTGTGGTTGGCTGCTCCCCCCCAGCTGGTGCTAAGGAGCTGCCCTTGTCCTCCTAGGGCTACCCTGGAGCTGTGGGGAGGATGGGACCCCCGGGTGACCCAGGCCCTGCAGGCATCCCCGGGGTCCCCAGCATCATCCTCTGGAGGAATACCAGGGAGGACTGGCAGATGTTCATGGTGAGTGTCAGGGGGCTCCACCAACACCTCCCTGTCAGCAACTGGGCAGACTGGGAGGAGAGATGGAGGGAAGGGGATGGAGGAGAGATGGAGGAAGGGGTTTTTGGGCTGAACATCTGGATGACAAATCCAGGTGTATGGTTCTGCCCCGTGCAGAGCTGCTGATGCTCCCTGCTTGTTCAGTCAGAATTGCATTAATTTTTTCTTGCCTGCCTGCATTTGAGAAGGGACCTCAAGCTTTGTTCTTCACCAACTTCCATACCTGGGGATGTGTCCATAGAGCAGGATTTCTTTCCCTGCTGCTCCACCACCTTCCCAGCTTGGGTGCTGGGAATGCTGGGGGGAGCAGGAGGTCTGCTCTGCCTTGGGAGGGATGCTGGGGGGGGGGGGGTCCTGGTCTCCATCTCTTGGCTTTGTTGGGCTTTTTTTTTTTTTTTTTTTTTCTTTTTTTGGCCGCTGGCTCTTGTTCCAGTGCTGCTGGCCAGGTGCCAGTCTGGAGGGGAAGGCAGTGTCTGGAGAGGAGGACGTGGGGCACCCCACAGCCTTGCTGGGCCATTGTGTCTGTGTCTGTGTGACCCCAGCAGCAGGAAAAGGGGAGTGTGAACCATGGGCTGGGCTGGAATCTTTGGGGAGATAAGCAGGAGGTGAAAAGCTGAGCCCTGGCTGCTGGGAGGATGGGGGGCAGGGGGTGGGGGGCTGTCTGCTGCTGCAGCCCCCCAGAATTTGCTGGTTTGGCACAGTGCTGCTGGGGGGGGAGCCAGGAATTGTGTCCTGGGGTCTGCTGTGGGCTCAGCCTTTTGAGATGTAAGGCAGAGCAGCCACCTCTGTGTCTGGGGGATGCCATGTGGGGTGATGGATGGGGAAAGAGAGGGACCTGGGTGACTGTCCCAGAGAGGTTATGGGTGCTGGGGGGTGCTCAGCAGCTTCCTTCCCACTGAAAAAAGCCTTGGCTCTTCCTGGGAACTCAGCAAAATCAGCTTAAGGCCACTGCAATCCTGCCCCCAGCCCTGTTCTGCTCACAAGATGTCAACAGAGAGGGCTCTGCCAAGGAGCTGCCTCGGGGCAGGAGCTGCTCGGGTTGTGGCTGTGCTGGGAACTCTGAGGGAGCTGAACCCACGGCTCTGGAGTCCTTTTTATCTCTCCCAACACCTTGATAAGCAGGAGGCCAGGCTGGGAAAGGGGGATGGGGAGTTCAGAGCAAAAGGAAAACATGGCTGGGGACAAAAAGGAGAAAAAACTTCAGGGAGCTGCTGATGTTTGAAAGGGCAACAGCTGAGCAGCTCGGGACTGCCTGGCTTGGTGGCCACGGGGGGGGCTTGGTGGCCATGGCCAGGGGGTGGGCTTGGGGGTCACAGGGTGGGCTGGGTTGAGTGTCCAGGACCATGCCCAGGACATGTCCTGCCCTGCAGAGCACTGGGAAGGGTTTGCTGTGCCCTGGTCTCTGCTGGAGCTCCAGAGGAGGTCAGATCCATCCAGGGATCCCCCCCTGCTCCTCCTCCCTGTGCTGCCCATCCCCTGGCCAGGATCCCACCACTGCCCAGGGCTGTGGCCAGCACAGTGCTGACCATTCCCCCCTGAAATTGCTAAAGGCAATTAATTTCTCTCCCTTCTCCTTGGCATCTGGTGCTCTGAAACATGAGTTCACGTCTCCTGTGGGATTTCCTTCCCCCTCTTCTTTTTAAAAGGTTGGATTAAGGGTTTTTTTTTTATTATTTTTCAAAGCTTAATGCAATAATATCCTGTCCCGAGTGAATCTGAGCTCACTGATTCCTGAGACAAGGCAGAAGCATTGGCCATGCTCCAACACCCACTCCCCCCTCCAAATAAAATTTAAAAAAAAAAAAAAAAAAAAAAAAAAAAAAAAAAAAAAAAAGAAAATAAAAGAGGTTTTTGTGAGCAGCTTTTCTGGGAAATGAGAACTGGCTGGAGGAGAGGAGCATGGCCCTGGCAGGGCTGCCCACATTTGGGCACTGTGATCAACTCAGGATCACCTTGACAGGAACAGAGCTGCCTGGTCAGGGGTGGTGAAATGCACCCATCCATCCCCTGCCCCCAGAGCCCTGCTCCTCACTGGGAATGTTCCCAGCTCTTGACAGAGTTGGGTTGATTTGCCTTAACAAGAGCCTTGGCTTTTCCCCTTCCCTCTCCTCTGGTATCAGAGGCAACAGGAACAAAGGGCGCTGAAGCCAGCAAAAAGGGATTTAGGTTTTTATTTCTCACACTTTTCCCCCCTTGTCCTCACTCTCCTTTCAGCAGTCCCCCTTCTACCAGCTCCTGCAGGCAGCCTGGCCGGTGAGTGTGGCTGAGAGCATCTTCCTCTGCCCCACCTTCCCCTCCCTCCAACCACTTGGTCACTGAGATTTTATTTTACCAAGATTTCTCTTTTTAATCCAGAAAAATCCTGGAGCCCCCGGGCCCCCAGGACACCCAGGGAAAACAGGAGCACCTGTAAGTAAGGAGAGCCCCAATGTCCCCTCTGCTTGTCCCCACTGCCACCCCTGCTGGCCTGGGGTCCATGTCCCCAACCTTCAGCCCTCTTGGGCTGCCCCAAAAGGATCTGCTGCCCTATGGCATTCAGGGCTGGGGGTTGGGTTTCAAAGAAGCCAAATTGTTTGTTTGTCACCAAAATGAAGTGATGGGATGAGGGGGAATGTCTTGAACCTGGCAGAGGAGAGACTGAGGTTGGACATGAGGATGAAATTCTTTGGTGTGAGGGTGCTGAGCCCCAGGGTGCCCCCAGAAGCTGTGGCTGCCCCATCCCTGGCAGTGTGCAAGGTTGGATGGGGCTTGGAGCACCCTGGGCTGGGGGAGGTGTCCCTGACCATGGGTTGGGACTGGGTGATACTTAAAATCCCTTCCAACCCAAACCATTCTGGGATCCTATGATCCCCAGGTGATGCTGACACCAGCTCCCTGGGCTTCCCTGGATCCCTGCCCCTCTGTTGGATGGGGACAAGTGAAATGAGGATGAGATTGCCCACCCTGACCTCCTGTAGGACACCAAAACCAACGGGGAGCAACCTCTGTCCCTGCTTCCAAACCTGCCCTGGCCATGGAGCCCTCGGAGCTCTGCAGGGTGGTGGCAAATCCAGTGTGGGGCAGGATGGAACCCATGGGTCCTGTCTGCTGACTTTGGTCCCTGTTTGTGTGCAGGGACCCCGTGGAGATCCAGGGGAGCCGGGAGAGAAGGGGCAGCGAGGGTACAGGGTGAGTGGGGTGTTTGGGGGGGATGCAGAGCCCACCCTGGGGGGGTGCAGGGTGTCCTCGGGGTGTGGGACAGGGTGTGTGGCTTTGGACACAATCCCCAGAGCCAGGAAGCAGATGCAGAGGGCTTTTGTTTGACCTCCTCTTGTTTCCTCCTTGCCTCCTGCTTTTCCTGGGCCTCTCCTGTAGCCGTGGTTGGAGAACCTGGGCAGATCCATGAGCCCAACACTTGCAGAGCCTCAGGAGCTTCTCCTTGCACCCCAGATTCCCTCCTCAGCTCCTGGGTGTTCAGCAGACGCTGATGCAATGAGCTCAGAGATTCCTCTGTGGGTTTCACAACGAGGTGGAGGTTTTAATCCTCTGGGTTTGGCTTTTTTCTCCCCAGGGTAAACCCGGGCTCCAGGGCTTGCCAGGACGTGTGGGTTACCCTGGGTCAGATGGTTCCCCTGGCCTGGATGGCAAAACTGGGCCATGGGGGCTACCAGGAGAGCAGGTGAGCCATGGGCAAGCAGGCAGGGCCAGGAGGTAGCCAGGACTGGGGTGAGGAAGCTGCAGCCCCAAGGCAGGAGAGAAGGGTTCCTAATGGTGCTGCTCTTCGTGTCTATTTGTTTTCTTTCACTAAAATATTCTTCCTACAAACCCAGGCAGCCCTGGATTACTGCCTCGAGGTTCATCTCTCCATTAAAAAAAAAAAAGCAAAATAAAAAAGCTGTAGAACATCACACTTGTGCTTTGAGGTGCAACGGGAATGAGCCCAGGGCTGCAGGTCCTGCAATGTGGTGGGGCTGAACACCTCAACCTGCTCCTTGTTTTTACAGGAGAAAATGACTGGGGAGGGTTGGGGAAAAAAAGACAATGAGAGCAATTGTGGAGTGCCTGGAGAGGCTTCAAACTCTGGAGCTCTTGGTGCTGTGGTGGCCCCTGGGGTCCTCCAGCCCTGATGCTCCTGGGTCTGGAAGCTTTCCCAGGGGCTTTTTGGAGGATGGTGACAGGGACTGGACCATGCTGGGGGTTTGGGGCTCCCAGCATCCCCCCAGCAGCACACACTGGGGTGGGCAGGAGCTGCTGGAGCTGGTTGGAGATGCTGGAGATCCACCAGTGCTCACCCTGCTCCTTCCTCCCTCTCCCCAGGGGCTGCAGGGCTTCCAGGGTGACCAGGGGATGGCTGGAGAGAAGGGAGAAGAGGTAAACTGGCTCTGACTGGGGGCACCACTCAGTCCCAGCCCATCCCAGCACCAACACCTCATGCCCAGCAGCCAGAGCTGGACTTTACTGGTTTCACCCCCTTCTTTGGGGCACAGCACCCACCTTCTGCCTCCTGATGGTCCCTGGGCCCACTTGTCCCTGTTGTTCCTGTTTCAGGGTTTCTTGGGTGACCTTGGAGCAGCTGGGGAGAAAGGAGAGAAGGGAGTGAAGGTGAGGGTGCTGCCCTTGCTCTCCACAGCCCCAGCAGGGCCAGGCAGGAGCTTTGCTCCTTCCCAGCCCAGGTGATGCTCTCCTCCATCGCTCAGGATGCTCTTGGCTTTTCCAGGGGGTGAAGGGAGAAAATGGGCTGCCAGGTCCTGTTGGGCTGCAGGTGAGTTCCCAGGGATCTCTCACACCTTGCCAGGATTGCTCCTTCCTTCCATCCCCTTTCCTGGATGTCCATCCCTGGCTCCAACCCACATTCTCCTGGCTTTGGGAAAAACCCTCGTGGTCTCTGTGCTTTCCATCACCCTCTGCCAGGGATGGGACAAAGGCAGCTGCCACCTGGGGGTGGGCAGCTTGCTGACATCCCCTCTCCTGGCTTTTCTCCCAGGGGATGTCGGGTCTGAAGGGGGTGATGGGCTTCCAAGGCCCCGTGGGGCTGGAGGTGAGTGAGTGGGTTTGCTTCCTCTGTGTCCCCAGCCCTCACCAAAGAGGTGCAGGAGCCTCCTGCTTCCCACTGGGAATGTGGGGCTGAGGAGGGAGGACTTGAGGGAGGTCACTGGCACCATTCCATGGTTTGCTCTTAGAAAATCCCTGGTTTTATTCTTTTCTTCTGAGAGCTGGGTCTAAACTATGTCCCTATCTTTGTCCTGAAGGTGGCTCCTAATAATGGGGACATTGTCCCAGAGCAACCAGGCACGTGTCCCTCTGCATGCTGGTGGCAGGAGCTTCCCCTTTGCTTCCAGCATCTCCCATGTGGACATTTCCATCCCAGCTCACTCACCTGGCTGGTGATGAAGGAAAATGAACCTTGGCAGAGCAGGTTGCATCCTGTTTTATTTTAGGTGCCCACCTC
Source organism: Heliangelus exortis (assembly GCF_036169615.1). Lineage (NCBI taxonomy): Eukaryota > Metazoa > Chordata > Aves > Apodiformes > Trochilidae > Heliangelus > Heliangelus exortis. The sequence goes on along the minus strand of NC_092443.1, from coordinate 535,375 downwards.
CAGCTGAGGTGAAGCCCAGGGCTGAGAGCACTTGGGTTTTTCCATGCTGCTCTCAGCATCCCCATGGCTCCACTGTCCCTGGGACACATCCCAGCCAGGGAAAGGTTTGCTCTGGGTTTGAAAGGAAAATCCAAGTGGTTTGGTGGTGGTGAATGGAAGCATCAAGGAATGGGGGTGGCCAGGTAGCTGCTGGAAGTGTCTGGTGGGGAGAAAAAGAGAGAATTTGGGATGTGAAGGCTAAAAGGAGAGAATGGAAGCAGAAGTGGCATTCTGTCTGTCCTGCTGCAGGGTGAAGGTGGCTCCGTGGGTCCCCCGGGCTGCCCTGGCCCCAGGGTAAGTCACAAGGAGCTGCTGGAGCTGTGGCTGGGATGTGGCACGAGCTCCTGCCCAGCATCATCCCTGATTTACAGCTGGGAAGGATGTGTCTGCTCAGCACCCAGTCCTCTGCTCCTGGGGGTGCTGACCGTGGGACAATTGGTTCCAAAACTCCCAGATGTCAGCAAACATTCCCCTAGTCTGGTGCTGTCATGGGGAATGTCTCAGAGGGGGTCTGTCCTGGCCCCTCCTGCATGATGCTGGTGGCCACAGGGCTCAGCACCCTCTTGTATTCCAGGGAGAGCCGGGACAGCCGGGATCTGTGGGGTGCCAGGGGGTCAATGGCTCTCAGGTGGGTCTGACCCTCTTCCCATCCTTTGCTGTTTGGGATTTTCCAGCCACTTGGCTCACCCCATCCTGCCCCATCCCATCCCACCCAACCCATCCAATCCCACCCCACCCCATCCCATCCCATCCCATTCCATCCCTGCTCTCTCCCCAGGGAGAAATGGGTCCTCCTGGCTTGCCTGGCCCCCAGGGTCCCAAGGTAGGTTGGGATGTGCCTGCTCCCAAGGGATGAGGGAGGTTTAGGTTGGAATTTGTGAACAATTTCTCCCTGGAAAGGGTTGTCAGGGCCTGACCCAGGCTGCCCAGGGCAGGGCTGGAGTCCCCATCATCCCTGGAGGGGTTTCAGAGCCCTGGAGATGTGGGGATGAGGGACATGGGGTGGGGGGTGGGGGAAGGGTTGGATTTGATGATCTTTGGGGTCCTTTCCAACCAAAACTGTTCCATGAACTAACCTGGCAGTGATGGTGTCAGGAGAACTGCTGGGGGAGCTGGGACCAGAGACTGTCCCTGGGTTCTCCCAGCCCAGGGAGTCTGGGGGGTCTCTGTGATCTCATACCACCCTAAAGGGATGAGGTGTGTGTGGGAACCCTTTCTGTCCCCCTTGCTGAGGTGGGGGTCCCATTGCACCATCCCCCTGGCAGCCCTGGGGAGGTTGTTTTTTTCACCTCAGGCATTGCACGGGGCTGCAGGGATCCAGTTCTAACATCTCCTCATCCTCGACCCCTTTGCAGGGACCTCAGGGTCTGCAGGGCAGACGTGGCCCCCCCGGCCCCAGGGGGGTGCAGGTAAGTGGGTGCTGCTCTGGGTGTCCCCAGGGTGTGGGTCACCCTCCATGTGTCTGGGTGAGGAAGGAGCTGATGGGGTTGTCCCCCATCCATGTGCCTTGCAAGTGGACTTCAAGTCCCTGACCCTGCAGGTCCTGATGTCCCAGGACTCCTGGGCAGGGAGGGGTGGTGGGGACATTGTCCCTGCAGTGGGACACGGAGCTTCTGGGGGGGCTGGGCAGGGTTCCTGTGGGATGGAGTGTGAGAGCATCCCATCCCTCTTCTCCACCCTCTCCCACCACCACCTTTGCTTTCTCCAGGGCCCATCAGGGATGGAGGGATCTGCAGGTCCCAAAGGAGACCCCGTAAGAACCTGATCACCTTGGGGGGGATGAACCCTGGGACTCAGAGCTTTCCCTGGAGGGACCTGGGAGAAGGGGGGATGAGGTGTCCCTGCCTCTGCTTTCTCTGCTTTTGGTGCCTACAGAGACCTCATGGACAGAGACTGGGGGGTCCCTGGCAGCCCCGGGGAGGGGACACGGGGGGCTGGGTGGTCTCTGCCCTGCAGGACACAGGCTGATGGCAGCACTGCTCTTGCAGGGCACTGATGGTGTCCCCGGGCTGAGGGGACAGCTGGGACAGGAGGGTCCTGGGGTAAGTCCATGGGAGGGGTGTTTGGGTGCTCCCATCCTCCCCCTCACAGCCCCCCAAAGTTGCTCCCCCAGCCATCCCCCACTTCCCTCCGTGCTTGAGGGGTGATGGCCACGTCCCTGTGCCCACACTCCTCATCTCCAATGTTCTCTGATTGCTGCTTGCAGGGACCTGGTTTATTTTTTTTATGGATTTATTTTATTTATGGAGCTGCCCCATCCTTCTCCCTGCACCCTCAGTGCATCCCTTTGCCCATGGGATTTGGGTCCTGAGCTGCCCTTTCCCAGGGGTAAGGGGGCCATGGCAGCTTGGCCCTGTCCCACCCCATCCCATCCCACCTGAACACAGCCCATGGTGCCTTTGCATCTCCTGCTGAGCAGATCTTCCTCTCCGGTCCTTGCTTTGGTTCAGTTGGAATTTATTTTTTTTCCTTTCAACCTGCATTTGGTGTCCCTCTCTCTCTGAAGGGCTTTGTTGGTCTGCCGGGTTCCAGAGGCACCCAAGGAGAGGGGGTGAGTGGTGGTCCCATGCCCATCCCTGCCTGAGGTGCAGGGGAGCAGCCCTGGAGCATCCCAAAGGCTCCAGCTCCGGGTCCTGTGGCTGCATTTGGAGCTGGGATTGGAATGGGATGGGAGCTGCAGGGGTTTGGGGGGGTCCATTGCTGTGGTACCAGGAGCTTTCAGACCCCCCAGGGCTGTCCTGGCTGCTTGGGGAGGGCTCCAGGGAGCAGGAAGGTGGGGATGGGGGGCTCATCACCCTGCTTATCCCAGGACAGAGCTGCTGGGTGCCACCACCCATCCTGCCTGCCAGGGACTTGGGGTGGGATTGTCACAGGGAGCTGGGGACACGAATTGTTTGGTGATGAATGAACCCAGGAGGTCTGGAGCTGCCCCACCACGAGGAGCAGGTCCAGCACAGGTCTGCTCCCAGCTCTGGAAGGCATGGAGGAAATCCCTGATCTGAATTGGGCAAAATTGGGCAAAATAAACTTTTGTTTGATGCCAGAATCAGCTCACAGCATGCTTTGCAGTGGATTACTGTGGCTTTCTGAGTGTGCCCTCCAGCTCTGCTGCCCTTGCAGGGTTGTCGAGGTCCAGGGGGAGCCAAGGGAGAGCTGGGACCCCAAGGAGAAAAGGTACCCCCCACCCAGGCTGCTGCTGAGCACCCCTCCACATGATTCCTCTTTTGTTGCTCAATTCTGCTCTTTTCCAACCAGTGGATAAGGATGCTGGGGATGTCCATTTGCTTCTGAGCATCCAGGCAGCTGGTACTGCCCCTGATCACACGGCTGCCTGAGCCCCCTTCTCCACTCTGCCTGCTTAAACCCGTTCCTTTGCCCCATTCTTGGTGCCCTGGGAACCTTCTGGGAGGAGGGTCGTGGGGTGTTCACCCAGGGTGGGTGCCCCATGCCAAGGGATGGGTGTGCAGAGCTTGGGGGGGGAGATCTGGGGGGATTCCTGCCCACAGCTTGGGGACCCCCAGGCCCTTCTGTCCCCCTTCTCTGCAAGCCCTGCTGTGTCATCTTCCTCCAAGGGTCCCCGAGGAGCACAGGGAGCCAAAGGACCCCCAGGGACACGGGGCCATGCTGGCTTCCAGGGATTTCCTGGACCTCGTGGGGCAGCGGGGTCCCAGGGACCCGATGTAAGTGTCAGGGGTGGTGTGGGCTGTGGTGTGATGGGACAGCCCTGGTGTCACCCCTGGGGCACTGTGGGCACTGCTGCCTGGCCAAGGGTCACCCCAGGTTTGTGGGATCCCTGAACCCTGGTGTGGGGGGGCTGGGATGCAATCCTGAGGCTCAGAGCCTCTCAGAGCATCACAGAATTATTCTGCTTGGAAACAGACCTTGAAGATCATCGAGGCCAACCATGAACCCAACTGAGTCCTTGTCCCTCAGCACCACATCTTGGCACCTCCAGGGATTTGGGGGTTCAACCTGTGCCAGTATTTAATAACCCTCCCAGTGGGGAAGTTTCTTCTAACATCAATCTCTTTGCCAACTCCTCTCCTCCTCTCTCCTGGCAGGGAGAAGAAGGTCAGATGGGTCCCATGGGGCTCAACAGCAGTGAGGGACCCAAGGTCAGCTCCAGGGTTTGCTGCAGTGTCCCCTGGCTTCTGCCTCACCTGGAGGGCAGGGATGGGGCTGAGCTCCAGCACCCAGGGGACAGCACCCTGATGAGGGTCCCCAGCCCCCTTGTCCCATGCAGGGCTGGATGAGGGGTCCCTGGGGGCAGAGGGGGTCTGCAGGGTGTCCTCAAAGTGACTGTGCTTCCCTTCCTGTGGATTTTAGGGAAGCCGTGGACCCGATGGCCCAAAAGGGACCCCAGGACCACGGGGAGCCCGGGTAACTCAGGGGGTGCTGTAGCTGGGTCCTGGAGGGGCTTTGGCATCAGCTTCACCTCCAAAGCTGCAGCTTTGCTGCTGGGGAAAGGATGATTTTTCCTCCCATTCGTTGTTTTCCAGGGCCGTGTGGGACAGCGTGGGCTGGCTGGGGTCCCTGGGCTGCCTGTGAGTAGCAGATGTCCCATGTGCCATGTCCCATATCCCGTGTCCCGTGTCCCAGTGCTAGGGACATTGGGGCTGGGATGGGGACATCAGCTCTTGGGGAGCTGTATCCAGGTGGGAGGGTTGGGCTCTGCTGGGGAATTTGCACAGGAGACTTTGGGGATGAGCACTTTACTCTGCTGTGTGGTGCAGGAAGGGTTCTGAGAAACCACCTGCCCAGCACCACAACTTCCATCTTAACCTGCAGCAGAGAAAATTCAGGAAATAACAGCTTTAAAAGAAAAAACAAAAAAACCCCACACAACCTCACAAAAACAACTCTGTGATTCAGAGTCTTGTTTGGTGAAGGAGCCAGGAAAAAACAGCCAGAGTGAGAAGGGAAAACCCATGGTCAAGGAGTGGGTTTCCTTCCACCCTCCTGTTATTTCCCAGCAATGACATCCAAGGGTGGAATGGAGCAGGAGGAGCTGCAGGAGTCTCCTGCTGAGGATCCCCTGGCTCAGTCCAGAGCATCCCAGCACCCTGGGGATGGGGTCACCTCTCATCTCCCCCCTTTCCATGCTGGAGGGAGGCTCCTGATGGGGGCACCAGGGTCTCCTTCCCTGAGATGAGCCTCTCCTTCCAGGGCTCGCGGGGCATCTCGGGAGCAGAAGGTGCAGAAGGAAAGCCTGGTACACAGGTTCCCATCCTACACTCTGTACTTGGCTGTGGGTGAGGGCTGGGATGGTGGTTTGTACCCAGAGAGGGGGCTGAGCCAAGGAGGGGGCACTTCCCAACCCCCCCATCCCCATGGCCAGACCTTGAGCCCATGTGGGACCCCCCCCTCCCCGTGATGTGCAACTGGGATGATGTGGTGGGACTGGGAGAGGCTGCTCCTGCCTCCCCATCCTCACCATCACCTGCCTTGTCCTGCAGGGCTCCCCAGGGACCATGGGCAGCCCAGGCAGGAGGGGAACACCCGTGAGTAGAGCTCTCTGATTTCTGTCCTTCCTCCCCTGGAGGATCTGCCTCAAAACCGGGGGATGGGGTGCAGGTGATGGGCAGCCCTGGTGCTCCTCTGGGTGGGGGTGCAGGCAGGGCCTGAGGGGTGCAGGGGGGATGGGGCAGTGCATGGTGCTGGGGATGATTCCTCAGCCCTGGTGCTGCTGTCCAGAACGGGCCCAGCAGCCTGGGCTGGTGGCAAAGTTATCCCTTCTGCAGAATTTCTAAGATTGGGTCATCTTTGCTTGAAGTGTAACAGGACAAGGCAAAGAAATTAAATCTGGTACTTTGCTCCAAAATGTCCTGCTCTGGGTGGGAGAGGTGCCCTGAGGTTGCTCTTGGGTGGGTGCTGTGTGTGTGGGTGCTGGGATGGAGCTGGTTTGCAGTGGGAAGCACCAGCTGGGATGCTCCTGGACCACTCTCTCTCCATCCCTCATCTTCTGCCCTTTCCTCCAGGGTTTTGCTGGCTTGGAGGGGAGCCGTGGGCACACAGGACCTCCTGGATCCATAGTAAGGGGAAGAAAAAAAAATTGTTCCTTCTGCATTTTCTTAGGTGGGAAGTCAGCAGAACTGGTGGGAGACATGGGACTTTGTGAGCCAGCAGGGGATCTGTAGGACCTCCTGATCTTCTTGTTAAAAAACATTTTAAAAGTAGCAGAAGTGGCTGGGGAAGAGCAGAATCCTTTCCCTGGGGCATCACCCTGCCCAAAGGGCTTTGTAGCTTCCCCAGGCCTAGCAGGGGGGTTCCTGGGGGATGGCAGCCCCTGGAAACCCTTCATTCCCAACTGGATCAAAGTGTTTTCTCTATCCATGGGTGATGCAGGTTTAAGAAGGACAATCCCATGTCCTTCCCCACTGGGATGGAGACCCAGAGCAGCCCAAAGAGCTCCTCCTGCAGAGCCTGCTCTCAGCTGGGCTTGGTGATGACCCCAAGAGTGAACATTGTCACCTCTCCTGGTGACAGCCCTGCCAGAGAGCCAGCCATGGGGTGCTGGTGTGCAGGAGCCACCAGGATGGGCAGAGGTGTCCTCAGAAACCTCCTCTGGACCCGGGGACACCTCCTTGGGAACACAGAGGCAGCAGAGGAGGCTCAGGGGGGATTTGTCTCATCCCAGCCCTTTGACTGACAACCCCATCCCAAATATTTCCAAAGGGCTCTCTGGGAAAACCTGGACCTGATGGAGACCCAGGTTCCCTGGGCCCAAAGGTGAGAGTTGGGAGGTGGGGGCACCATGAGCATGCCAGGGGGGGTGGTTGGGGCAGTGATGATGGGAAACAGCCCTGAGAGGCTCTTGGCTGCCTTGGGGAGAGCTGGGGAGGGTCCTGTGGGTTCAGAGGTGGGGACCAAGGATGGGAAGGTGCCTTTCTGCATCCCAAAGGTGGAGGTTTGTTAATGTCCTCATCTTTCCTGGCAGGGGCTGCCTGGGAAGCCTGGCTCAGAGGGGCCACAGGGACCTGTGGGCACCCATGTAAGTGATGGGACCTGCCTGCTGCTGGGGTGGGGGGATGCTGGGGTGGGGAGATGCTTCCTGGGTCATCACTGCCTCCTGCCATGGCTCCTGCTGTGCCAGGGTCTTACCTGGGGGAGAGCTGAGCCTCAGGACCTTCTCCCCAAACCCTGGAGAGGCGAGGTGGCTCCTGCTGCCTCCTAACACTGGGATTCTCCCCAGGGCTACCCAGGACCTGCTGGTGACCATGGGAGGCCAGGGCAGAGGGGAGACAAGGTATGGGTGGGAGATGCAGCAGGGTTGGGAGTCCAGGTGGTGGGGATGCTGTTGGGTTGGAGCTGTTGAAGCTGAGGGGTGGGTTTGGGTGGTTTGGGCTCCATCAGCCATGCCAAGGGGGTGGGAGCAGGAGAAGGGATGGAGGGGGCTCCCACACTGGGTTCTCCAGCATTTCATCTGCCCAGAGTCCTGGAGCTTGTTGTAAGGCACCAGGTACCTGGTCTGGGGTATGTTTGGTTTGTTTGTTTTTTTTTTTAATTTAAGAGTTGACTAAACTAGACGAGAGGAAAGGAAATCTTTCTTGCCTTCCCAACAGGGACAAAGAGGAGTCCAAGGCCCCCCAGGATTTCCAGGAAAACCTGGTCCCAAGGTCAGTGCCTGGGCAGCTCTGAGGTCTCTGCTGGGCTGGAAACGGGGAGATGGGGAATCGAGGGGCTGAGCTGGGGAGGAGGCTGTGACAGGGGTCTCTGATGATGCTCTCCTCCCCATCCAGGCCCTGCCAGGTCCCCCAGGTCCCCGAGGTGCTCCCGGATCCCAGGTAGGGTTGGATCTGCTCAGTTTGCTCCTATCCCCTGGGCAATGTCTGTGATAAAACTGTGAGCTCCTGGGGAGGATGTGGAGCTGCTGGAAAGAGTCCAGAGGAGGATCCAGAGATGATCCAAGGGCTGGAGCTGAGAGAATTGGGGGTGTTGAGCCTGGAGAAGAGAAGGCTCCAGGGAGACCTTGGATGGCACACAGTGGACCATCCCCCCATCCCCCTGCTGGGGGTCCACTGTCCCTCCTGGCTGTGTCCATGCTCCTGAGCATCCCTCTTGTTTCAGGGCAGAGCGGGAGAGCCGGGTCCTCGAGGGCTTCCAGGGCTGCCTGTAAGTGGGAGAGCTGCACCCTGCTCTGTGGGGTGGGGATAGGGGATGTCCCATGGGGTGGGGAGAGGTGCCTGCTCTGGAAGAAGCTTTTGGGGACTGAGTTGTTGGGGAGCAGCAGAGGGGAAAGGGCCCTGGGGGTAGGACCCAAACCCCTCAGGGGTGTCTGGGTGGTGACAAGCTGGGTTTGGGGACAGCAATGCCCTCCTACACCCATACTGGTGACACACCAGCACCCACCAGTCAGAGGTGGCACCTTGCAGACCCTGTGGTTGCCTGCATGTGGCTCCCACCAGCATTGCCCTCTGTGGAGCTGCTTTTTGGGGTGCTTCAGTGTCCTTTTGGTCTTGCAGGGTGTTCCTGGTGCCCGGGGGCTGGATGGTGTCCCTGGGAAGCATGGCTCAGCAGGAGAAATGGGAGCTCCTGGAGCAGCTGGTGCTGATGGACCCCAGGGGTACCCGGTGAGTGCAGCTGAGACTCCTCCTCACTTCACCCCATGCACAACACAACCCCCTGCCCCAGCCAGCTGCTCGCTGCTGGGAGGACCCAGGGCACCACTTCTGCTGGTCCAGCACTTCTCAGGGAGCTCCCAAAAGGACCTGCAGGAAGAGAAGGGTCAGGGAAGCTCTGGATGGTTTCCCTGCCCATGGGGACGTGGCCACCCAGCCCCTGCCACCCATACTTGGGGGCTGCAGAGACCTCGGGGTGAGGTGCTGCTGATGTGGGCTCTGTTTCCAGGGTCAAGAAGGTCCCAAGGGGCCTGAAGGGTCTTTGGGGATGAAAGGAGAGAAGGTAAGGTCTGAGAAGGTGAGGTCTGAGCAGCTCAGGTGGGCAGAGCCTTGGGGTCACTCTGCTTGCCCAAAGGGGGGGGATTGAACCCCACCTCCCAGTTTGTCCCATGGGTTTGCCCAGTAGGATGCAAATGGATGTCACTGGTGGCAAAGCCCTGCAAGAAGGGTCTGTGGGGGACATCTGGGGGACAGCCAGGGCTGCCTGTGCTGACATGGGGTGTCCTTTGGCAGGGCAAAGCAGGGGACCCCGGGGATGCTGGCACCAGTGGGCTGGATGGGGAGCAGGTAGGTGACCTGGGGACCCTGTCCTGCTCTCCAGCCTGATTGTCCAGGGGGGGAAGGGAGGTGGGTGTTGATCCTTAGCTCACCCAGGAGCTTAAAGCTGTACCCAAGGTTCTGAGCGATGGTTCCAGTGATCTGGGCCAGGGCCAGGCTCTGTGTTTCCTCCCCAGGGACCACCAGGACAGGCAGGAGCAGAGGGGCAGCCGGGGCACAAAGGAGAGCAGGTGGGTGCTGAAGGTGACAAAAAAAACAACACAGGAAGGACATGGAGCTCTTGGAGAGTCCAAAGGAGACCCCAGAGATGCTGGGAGGGCTGGAGCAGCTCTGGAGCTAGGATGAGAGTTGGGGATGTTGAGCCTGAAGAAGAGAAGGCTGCAATGGGGAGACCTTAGAGCACCTTCCAGTGCCTGAAGGGACTCCAGAAGAGCTGGGGAGGGACTTGGGACAAGGGCCTGGAGGGATGGGATGAAGGCAAAGGGTTTGAACTGAAAAACTGGGGATATTTAGATGAGATTTTAGGAAGAAATTGTTTGGTGTGAGGGTGCTGAGCCCCAGCGTGCCCCCAGAAGCTGTGGTTGCCCCATCCCTGGCAGTGTTGAAGGTTGGATGGGGCTTGGAGCACCCTGGGCTGGTGGGAGGTGTCCCTGACCATGGGACTGGATGAGCTTTAAAATCCCTTCCAACCCAACCCATTCTATCAGACAATGGGGCTCCCCTGGCCCTGCTGCTCCAGAGGCTGATGGAAACCTAAATCCACCCAGATCTGTTTGAAATCCCCCCCAGCATCCTCCTGCCTGGGGATTTGTGTTGCTGGGTGTGGGAAGGGGGTCCAGGTCTCCTCAAACCTTGGGTACCTGGTACAAACAAACCAGGGGTGGCTGAGATGGAGGGCAGAGCCATGGTCAGCTGGGAAAGTCAGCCCAGAATGATCCTGCTCATCCTTGTCCTGTCCAGGGAGAGCCAGGAACCTGCGGAGCTCCGGGCAGCAGAGGGGACCCCGGGGAGCCAGGGGACAATGGGCCAGAGGGGCCACCAGGGAGGCCCGGGGAGCGTGGAGAGGAGGTACATGTGCTGGTGACACTGTGGTGACCACTGCTGCCCACCTGTGTCCCCTGCCAGGGACAGGGACAGGGAGCAGCTGCTGCTCCTGACACTGATGCTTCCCCCTGGGCAGGGTGACACCGGGGATGCTGGGGACCTGGGGGAGCCAGGACCACGGGGACAGAAGGTGAGGGGTACCCCTAACTCTGTGCAGCACCTCGGGGATCCTGCTCAGCAGAGCAGGTGTCCCCAGGGCTCAGACCTGGCATCAGCACCTCTCCTGAGCACCCTCGTTTCTGTGGCACCCGGTGAGGGGGTGCAACACATCACCCCCATTTCACTGCCATCCCTTTTGCTGCTTCTCCATCCCTGAGCAGGGTGATGCTGGCCCCAGGGGTCTTCCTGGAGCACCTGGTCCTGGAGCTGTGACGGGGGAAATTGGGGAGAAAGGCCATAAAGGAGAGAAGGGCCAAGAAGGTTTGCTGGCAAGTACAGAGAGGGGTTCTTGGGGTGCTGGGTGCCAAGGAGGGGGGTCACCCCCTGCTGGAAGCCTGGGACTGCAGGAGCTGCAGAAAAACACTGGGAATTGGTAAATCTGCGGAATTTGGGGGTTTTGTGGCTCGTGAGCATGACTCCAGTCTGGGTTAAGGCTGGGCAAGATTCAGCCTCCTGCCCCCCAGGCTGAATGTCTCCTCTGTGTCCCAGGGCCAGGTGGGTGTCACGGGCACTGCAGGACCTGCTGGAGCCAGGGGATGGTTTGTAAGTCACCTCATGTCCCTTGTCCCTTTCCTGCTGCTCCTGGACCTGGTGGGGGGACCTGGGTGTGACTGGGAGCACTGGAGAGGGTTGGATCAATGGGGCTCCTTTCCTTGTCCCCTGACCAGGGTGGGACAGGTCTCCGAGGTCCTCCTGGGCTGGATGGTCCTGAGGGAGTGAAGGTAAAGCCAAGTCATGGCTCCAACTCCTCATCTCTGGGTGAAATGTGGGTTTAGGTTTTGGGGTTTTTTTTCCTGGTCTTTTCCCCACTCTGCTTTCTGCCTCTGGCTGATGGGGAACATGGTGGGGATGGGGTGGAGGAGATGGGGCAACCCCCTGGGGCTCCTGCCACGGGACACTTGAGATCCAAAGTCAACGAGGCAAGGAAGGGTTTGCCAGGGACAGAGCTGTTTTCCCTTTTTCCCCAGGGAGATCCAGGGCCACGAGGCATGGAGGGACCTGCTGGTGCTGCAGGGATAGAGGTACTTGTGCCCAGGATCCTGTAGAACTGGGAATTTCTAAAGGTTTCCTCAGTGCTCCACCATTTCCAGCACAAACCAAAGCCCAAAGGGGTTTTTGGTCCTTTAATTGCCCAGGCTGGGGGGCTTGGGCTTATGAGGAGGGGATTTGGACACCTTGTACCTTGACACCAAGTCCCAGGGGGTACTTACGTGCCCCCTCCCCAAAATTCAGACCATGCCAGGGGTGCCTCGTGGGAGACCCACTGGCCCCATGGGCAGCCCCAAGTGATGCTCTTGGGTCCCTGACCCTGGTGTGAGGGAGGGGGTGCTGAAAACACAGGCAAAGGGCCTGAGCATGAGGCAGGGGGTGGTGAGGAGCTGCTTCTAAATCCCCAAAACCACCCCAGGGACTCCCTGGAGATGATGGGGCCAAGGGAGACAGCGGCAAGCTCGGTCCCATGGTGAGTACCCCCCTGTCCCTGGGTTTGTTTGGTGGCATCTGGTGATGGAGCAGCAGGGGACACCATGTGTCACCCGGGGCACGGCTGCAAAGCTGTGACAGCCCCAGTGCCAGGCTGGGTCTCCTGCCCTGCAATGGCTTTGTCACTAGGTCATGTCGCAGTGTCACTTTGTCACTTTCCCTCCAGCCAAAGCTCTTTAAAGACATTTTGAAGCCCTTATTGCAAACCCTGACAGTGCTGGGGCTGCTCTGCAGTTGACGTTTTGCTCTCAGGGTCTGCCCAGGGCAGGTCCAGGGAGTTTGCCTTCCCTTTCTCCTTTTTTCCCAAGCAAATCCATGGGTTTCCAGGTCAGAGAGCACCAGGACCATCCCTGCACTATCCCGAGATGCATTTTCTGGTCATGACCCTGACATGTGCAGGACCTTGGGGCTGTGGGACAATTCCCATTTGCACCCAGTCTGCCCCCAGTGCCCTGCCAGCCATGTCCTGGTCCTCTTGCCTTTGCTGGGGGAGGTGGGGATGGGAATGACCTCCTGGGGAGGGGATGGGATTTGCAGAGCAGGCAGTGGGAGCTGTCACCCCTCGGTCCCCAGGCTGGGGGTGAGGGTGCCCCTGCTCTGTGCACCCCAGGGCGCAGCGGGTGCCCGGGGCTCGGTGGGTGCCCCCGGGCTGCAGGGATACAGCGGGCATGGGGGAGCCAGAGGAGCTGCGGGCACCAAGGGACAGCCAGGCCAGAGGGTGAGTCCCCCCTGCACGGGGACAGCCAGGGGACATCCCTGTCCCCAACACAGCCCCAGCCCCGGGGGTCTCTGGGTGGAGGAACGACCCCAATCCTGACCCTGGAGCTCTGTACCCCCCCTCCTGCCTTCCCCCAAATAACCCGGAGGTGACTCCAACCTCATGTTTTGTCCCCAAATGAACTCAGGGTCCCCTCGGGCCACCGGGTGAAGCTGGAGCCACTGGGCTGAGCGGCACCGAGGTGGGTGGGCTCGGAACCGAGGGGGTGGGCTCGGAACCGAAGGGGTGGGCTCCTGTCCTGCCCTGCTTCTCCGAGCTCTGTCCGGGGGTTGGGTGAATGAATAACCCTGGATTTCTTGGATTTTTTTATTTTCCTTCCCAGGGTCTGGTGGGTGCCAAAGGGGAGCTGGGCAAGCCGGGGAGACCAGGACAGATGGTGAGGAGGAGTGGGATGGAGCCATACTTGGTTCTCCTTGGCCCAGGGATGCTGTGGGGTCCTGCCAGAACCCCCAGGCAATTCCCCTCTGCCCATCCTGCCCTGAGAGGGGAAAAAAACCTCAACTGGAGACTTGAGCTTGGAGCTGCACACATGGGGAGGGGGTGCCCTGGCATAGCATCCTTACCCAGGGGGTTCCTTCTCCTTTGGGATTTTAGGGGTCTCCAGGACGAGCCGGTCCTAAAGGGTGGAAGGGTCGCAAAGGACAAAAGGTACCTCCAGAATCCCCCCCCAAAAGGGGACCTGCAGCACCCAGGCATGGGTGGGTTGAACCCTGCTCTGTCCATGGAGAGGAATCCAGGGGGATTTCCCCAGGAAGGGCTGTTTATCCCTGCTGTACACATCCCTTCCTGGCAAACACAGAGCCCTTGGGTGCCCTTGGCTGGTTTTTGGGTGGGGGGCTGGCAAGTGTCCCAACCCATCCCACCCCAGGGCTGCCTCCATCCTGGCTCCAGTGCCTTTTGGAGTTGGGAAAAGTCCCTCTGGGACCTCTTTTCCACTGCCCAGCTCTGTGCCACAGCCTTGATGCCCATCCCCAGGGTCCCACCCCACCTGAGCTCCATCCCTCCCCACCTCTGTGCCCCTTTTCCCCACTCCTGCTCCCAGATGGGGCCAGGCTGCTGCTGACCCACATCTCTTCTTCCCCCAGGGCGATGTGGGGCAGGAAGGGGAAGCAGGGGTCCCTGGAGAAGCTGGCAGACGGGTAAATGTCACCGGTGTCCCCATGCCCTGATGCCCTGGTTTGCTGAGGGGGTGGGCAGCCAGGGGGGGGATGTTGGGCAGCCTGGAATTGCTCCTGAGTCTTTCATCTGTTGTTCCCAGGGCAAGAGAGGCAAAGTGGGGCACAGGCCCCCAAGAGGCCCTCGGGGACCCAAGGTAGGTGGGACCCAAGGGATGCTGTAGCACCCTGGAAGCTGAGGGGTGCTCCCACCTGCCCAAGCTCTCCTGGCTTGGAGAAGAATAAGTCAATACAGGGGCCTGGGGTGGGGGTCTGTGTTCCCTGTCCCTTCCAGCACAGGGGGGGCTCTCCTGCACCCCCAGCCCCTCTGGGCTGCTCTCCCTGCCTTTCTCCCACACTACTTTTGCATTTCAGGGCTACCCAGGTGATGAGGGGCTGAGAGGACCCCAGGGACCCCAGGGCCCCTATGTGAGTATGGAGGTTTCAGGGTGCTGGTGCTCCCCGTTTGGTCCCTGCAGGTACCAAAGCCATGGAAGTTTCTAGGTGGGCCACCCACCCACCCCATCACTCACTCACTCACTCATCTCATATCTCATCTCACCTCATCTCATCTCATCTCATCTATCTCACCTTCTCCTCCCAAATTCCCACCCCAGCAGGGTGTGTACAGTCAGGCAAATCAAACCATTCCCAATGTCTTGTTCCAGAGGTGGAAGATTCCCTGTGAAGTGTCTGGTGCCTGGCAGTGCCCAGGGCTTGCACAGGACTGTGCCCACCATCCCAGAGAGCTCCCATGGCTGGAGAGACTGCTCCTAACAAACCCTACTCAAAGTTGTTTTAACTACTAGAAATTGTTTTGTTTTGATTTTCTCCCTTTCAAAATAAAAATCCCAGCTTTGGAAACTTCATGAAACACAGCTGGGGTGTTCTGCAACCAGCCCAGGGACTTGAACTCCACCTCTCACAGGGTTTGCTGAGGGATCCTCCTGAAAGGGAAAAAAAAGATAATAAAAATCAAAAATTTCTACTTAAAGTTTCTAAAATTGCCTGAGATTCTTAAAATCCTGGTGGCAGCCTTGGTGATGGGGAGGTCCCTCCTGGCTGGTGAGCTGAGGGCTGCAGCCCAGCTGCAGGGTGATACAGTGTCATTTTTTTTATCTCCTAGGGCATCCCAGGGCTGAAGGGCATCAAAGGAGACCCTGGACCAAAAGGCCACAAGGTGGGTGATATGCACCAGACATCTGAGGCCCCAGGCACAGGGGGGGCATTTAATTTGCTGGATTCCAGCCCAGGGAAGTCATGGGAGCCCCATCCATCCCTGGAAGTTTTTAAGGCCAGGCTGGATGGGGCTCTGAGCAACCTAAGCTGGTGGGAGGTGTCCCTGCCCATGGCAGGGGGCTGGAACTGGGTGAGCTTTAGGTCCCTTCCAACCCTGACAATTCCATGATTCTGTGATCCATTCTCCAGTCTATGAATCCCCTGCTCTCGGCCCTGAAGCTGAGGTGGCACCAGCACATCCATTGCTGATGAGCTGAGGGACTCAGCCTTGGCCCCAGGAGCCAAGCACATCCCCAGGGTCTCATCCATCAGCCCCAAGGCTGGAAATAAGTGACAAAGAGTCCCTGGCAGGGGGTAGTTGCTTCCAGGAAAACAAACCCCTGGTAATAAAGCTTTCAATTGATTGCAAGCTCCATGAGTGACAGCAGAAGTTAAAGTCCAGGGTGCTCAGCAAGGCCAGGGAGTTGGGCTGGGGTTCCTCCCCCTGTGCCAACAGATTTCAGCATGCAATAAATTTTTCTGTGTTTTAGTGTTTCCTGGGAACTTCTTTCAGCCCGGGGTGCAATGCTGGCAGCCTGGGGGGGCAGAGGCTCCATCCCACTCCATCCTCCTGCCCCAGCCACCTGGGTGCAGTTAATTCCCCCAGATCACAAGGTTCTTCATCTTCTCTGTTCTTTTGTGGTTTACATAAATTTTGCAGCCAGCTCTAACTGGGACTTCCCCAGGAGGTGTCTGGAGACCAGGAGATGTCTGGCCTTGGGAAATGTCCCCAGGGGGGGCACCTCCTGCCAGGCTCAGGCAGCAAAACATCTGTCCCTGATGGAGTGACAGGAGCAGTGCTCCCCATGCACACCCTCCAGGGCAGGGTCCCCAGCCTGGGATGGTGTCCCAGAGGGTCTCTACCCTGCTCTTGGCCACCAAAACGCCCCCTGACTCTCTCCTAGGGTGAGAAGGGCAGCGTGGGGGAGCTGGGCCAGCAAGGGGACGATGGCTTCAAGGTGGGTGAAGGGCTTTGCTCTTTTCCTCCCTCCCCTCGGTCCCCTGTCACCCTCTGTGACATCCTGCCACATCTCCTAGGGCAAACCAGGACCCCAAGGTGTCCCTGGGAGGCTGGGACCAAAGGGACAGCAGGTAAGGGCAGGGTGGAGGGGGAGACCGAGATGAGTATTTGGGGTGAATTCTTCAATTTTTCCATGAAAAGATACACCAAGGGAAGAGGTTGGTGTGTAGGAGGACACAGGGCTGGGGGGCCCCGTCCAATGCTCTGACCCACTCTGATGTCTTTGCAGGGTGACAGTGGCCCCCCTGGCCCAAGGGGACACCCTGGCATCCCTGGGACACCGGTGAGTCCTTCACCCTCTCAGGGTTTGCTCGTGGGCTGGGGTTGGGATCCCATCTGCCCCTCTCTTAGCTGAGGGATGCAGACCTGGAGAGGGTCCAGAGGAGGACACAAAGGTGACCCAAGGGCTGGAGCAGCTCTGGTGCCAGGATGAGAGTTGGGGGTGTTCAGCCTGGAGAAGAGAAGGCTCCAGGGAGACCTTGGAGCACCTTCCAGTGCCCGAGGGGGCTCCAGGAAAGCTGGGGAGGGACTTGGGACATGGAGGGATGAGATGAGGGGGAGTGGGGAGAGGGGGATTTAGGTTAGAGATGAAGAATAGGTTGCCCTGGGAGGCTGTTGCTGTCCCATCCCTGGCAGTGTTCCAGGACAGGTTGGATAAAGTCTTGTGCACCCTGGGCTGGTGGGAGGTGTCCCATGCTGGGAGGTTGGATCTTGATTATCTTCAAGGTCCCTTCCAACACAACCTTTTCCCTGATTCTCTTCCAGGGCTTGTCTGGACCCAAAGTAAGTCAGGGGACCCCTTGCTCCTGCCTTTTCCCTGGGGGCAGGGTGGCAGCTCAGCCCCCACAGCATCTCAAAACTTTGTTTTTCTTCCCTCCTCCTCCTCCTCATCCTTTGTCAGGGGCTGAAAGGTTTCCCAGGGCTGCCAGGACCCCGGGGTGCACCCGGCCTGCCGGTGAGTGGGGTCCCCAATGTCCCTCCTGACATTGCCCCCCCTCCCAGTTTGGCATCCAGGTCCCACGATGCCATGCTGGGGGGGTTTCTGGGGATGTCAGAGGAGCATGGGGGGCAGGGGGGAGGACTGGTGGGCAGCAGCCAGCGTAACCAGTGTCACCAGCACTGTTATTGTCACCCAGGGTCCTGCTGGTCCCCCTGGTCCCAATGGACCTGTGCTGGTGCTGTCCAGGGAGAAGCTGCAGGTGAGTTTTGGGGAGACAGAGCCTGGGGGGTGCCAGCTGGGTGGGGAGGGGGCTGGCAGCCCATGGCAGGTATGGTTAATCCCTCTCCCATCACCTGTGTCCTTGTCCCCTGCCTGTCCCAACCTTCCCTGAGCCCCTCCCAGCTGAAATAAGATGGGGGGACTAGGGGGGAGGGCTCATGTCAGCTTGGTTATACTGACCCCCCCTCTTTTTTCTTCTAGCACCTGATTTATCCCTCCAACCACCTCAACTCCTCAGCAGTCTGGGCTCTGTTGAACACCCTGACCCAGGAGCTGCACTCCCTCCTCCAGCAGCCCAATGGCACCAAAACCAACCCCGTGGCCACCTGCAAGGAGCTGCTGCTGGCCCACCCCAGCCTGCCCGATGGTACTGGGGTGCCCCTGGGGTGTTTCCCCCACTATTGCCCCCACTATTCCCCCACTATTGCTGGGGGGACGGGAAGCTCTCTGTTATGAAGAGGGGCTGAGGACTCGGGGAATGGGCTCAGATGGGTTTTGGGAGCATCCCTGGAGAAAGAGGATGGAGGTTGCAGCCAGGGATGTGCCATGAGCTGAGGTGGGGTGGTACCACGTTGGCATCCTCCCCATGGTCAAAAAAGTGGGTGCCAGGAGCCTCCCGCCTCTGCCTCCCTCCAGGGCAATACTACATCGACCCCAACCAGGGCAGCCCCCAGGATGCACTGGTGGCCTTCTGCAACTTCACATCTGGGGGTGAGACCTGCATAGCCCCCATCCACAACCAGGTATGAGGTGGCTTTCAGGGGCAGCTCCAGCCCTGGGTGAGGACAGGGGTTGGGAGGGCTGGAGAAGGGACAAGGTGGCCTGTCCCTTGCCTTGGTGAGTGCTGCTATCTCAGGGAACTGTTGGAGCAGTTTGGAGTGAGGCCTGTGGTCACTGTGTGACACCAGGCTGCAGGGACAGGTCACACACAGTGCTTGGTGTAGTTGTCCCATTGTCCTGGTGGTGCCACCGTCCCCTGCTTGGCACAGCATGACACGGCCCCTGCTCCCCACAGGTCCCCATCAAGGCTTGGCTGAGTGCCTACACCTCCACAGACACCTTTGAGTGGTTCAGCACCCTTCCTGGGGGCTTCCTGGTGAGTGCCCAGACCAGTGAGGGGACACGGAGCCCATCTCATGGGGTTGGGGGTCTCCTGGTGCCTGTCCTGCTCTGCCTGGGGTCCCACAGCCTGTGCCTGGTGGGATGCAACACCTCCTCCTGCAAGGAAACCCAAACCAGTGCTGAACTCACCTCACAAGGAGGTGAGGGGCACAGAGCCCTCCAGGCAGCCCCCAGGACCCTGTTTTTTCCCTGCAGCTGGAGTACTGGGGTGCCAGCCCCGTGCAGCTCCGCTTCCTGCGCCTGCACAGCCACTGGGCCACCCAGAGGGTCTCCTACTCCTGCACACCAACCCCCCAGCAGCTCCAGCCCCAGCAGGAGAAGGAAATCCATTTCCTGGCTGACTCCCGGGAGCAGAGCTATGCAGCCAGCCTGCCAGGATGCCTGGTAAGACTGGCCATGGAAAAAATACCCCTGGATATCTGCAGAGCCCCTCAGGAGGTGCTGCCACCTCCAGAGGGTTTGGGGTAGACCTGATGGGTGGTGGGGTGGGGCTGGAGAACATCCTCTGCCTAAACCCAAGGGATCTGGGGTGAAATGGGGTGGGCTGCAGGGGGTACAGGGGAGGCCACCGCCCTGGAGAAACCACGGAGGGCTGGAGGTGGTGACCTGGTGGTGACCCACGGGGCTGTTGGGCGATCAAACAGAGCAGAGGTGCTCCAAGAGGGTTTAGGTCCCCACTCAGCTGCCCCTGGTGCTTGTTTCAGCCAGACAACGAGTCCTCCATCACTGACACCATCTTCCAGTTCACCACGGAGGAGCTCTCCCTGCTGCCCCTGAGGGACATTGCTGTCTTTCACAACGGGGACACCTCCCACCAGTTTGGTTTCACAGTCGGACCAGTTTGCTTCAGCTGAAACTGGTGACACCCAGACCCAGCCTGCTGGTTCCCTCCCCACCCAGGGATGGTCCCCCCTGGGGACACATGGGGGAGGCTGGGGGTGGCACGGGACCCCCTCCCCTCTCCCTGGAGCTGCAGATCCTCTCTCTGAGATGCTGAGTTTGTAGCTGCCTTATGCCACAGACCACACTTCCTTCTGGAGTAGAAGAGTATTGTTTACAAAAATCATTTCTCTATAAATTATATGTATTATTATAATTATTTTATATATATATATATATATATATATATATATATATGAAAAGGTGCTATATATATGAAAAGGTGCTATATTAATGACTGATTGGGGCTGCTTGTATAATTAATAACCACCAGGAACTGCCAGCCAAAGAAAAAAACAGCAAGCAAAAATACAGCCAGCCGGGGAGAAGGGGAAGGAAAGGGGCTTTTCTTTTCCTTGATCAACTGAACAAATCCTTGGAGCCTTGTCCCACCAGGACCAGGCTGAGCAGCAGCCCTGGAGAACCCAGTGACTGCAGGCTGCTGCCAGCTCCTGAAAAGGGATGAAGGATGCAAAAAAAAACTCCAACAAACCCAACTCCTGGTTCTGTTGTGTGTCTGGGGGGTCAGAGGACCTGGAGGTTTGTAGAGCCAGGGGCTGGAGCAAGGCTGAGCTGCTGGCAGCGTCCCTCGGGGCGGGCAGGGACAGGAATCCTGCGGTCCCTGCTGTGCCCTCTGTGTGTCACCAGCTGTGCTGGGCAAGGGGGGGGACATGGGGCAGGGTTGAGCCACCAGACACCTCCAGGCAGGGAAATGAGCCTTGAAAAGAGTTTTTTCCACTCTGGCATTTTAATTTCCATGTGCTGCACTATGCTGGTTGTCACGTCTGCTGTAAACCCCTCCCCCCCAGCTCTGCCCTGCCAGGGTGTGATGCCAGTCCTGGGTCTGTCCTCCTGGCTCTGGTTCCTGCTCGGGTGGGCAGGGGGCTTGGCAGCCCCCAGGGTCTGGCACGTCCCATGGGTGCTGCTGAGAGAGACCCTCTGCAGCAGGGTGTGAAGGGAGATGGAATTCCAGCTCAAGGAATGCAGAGTGGGCTGGTACGTGACAGCAAAACCAACATTTTTTCTTTTCAGGGTTTTGTTCGTAGTTTTATTTTTTAGCAGTGTTTTCCGCTGTGATTTTTTTTTTTGCAGAGGAGGAAAGCAGCACAGCGCACCCCTCACCCCTTGTTCAGCTGCCTCCCCCCCAAAAATTATGAGTCCATTTTTGTTGGACACTCTTAAGAAAAGATTTTAAAGAGAAGACATGCTCGAGTTGGCTTATCTGGTATTTTTTCTTAATTCAAGCAGCAAACACACCCTGAAAAACTCCACTTCCACCTCTCTGGCTACAGGGATGAAGACATTTGCTACCAAATGGGGGGTTTTGGCCCACCCCCCCTGTGTCCTTCCCAAGCAGGGATGGATCTGCTGCAGGCACAGTGCCACGGTTGGCATCAGTGCCCGTTTGCACTTGGGGAAACTGAGGCAGGGGATGCTCCAGCTCCCGTTTGCACTTGGGGAAACTGAGGCAGGGGCTGCTCCAGCCCTCGCTGCCCCTTGCTGTGGTGCAGATGCCCGGTGTGCGGGGGGGATGTGGGGGGGTTCCCCATGTTCCGCCCATCCCAGGCCCCGCTCCGAGCCCGCCCCCCCCCCGCACTACAACTCCCGGGGAGCCCCGCGCCGCGCGTCACCGCCGCGACGGGACCGGGACGGGACCGGGACGGGACGGGTCGGGTCGAGCTGCACCGCACCGGGACGAGCCCCGCACCGCCGCCATGCAGGTGAGCTCAGCCCAGCCCGGCACATGCGGGGGGTCCTCGGGGCTGCTGAGGGAAATCTCCCCCCAGACCCTCCGGTTCCCTTCTCCCACCCCCCCCCACGTCCCTCTCTACTCCTCCCCATCTCCAGCCCCGTTTCTCCTCTCCCCCTCCCGCGGTTGCTCTCTCTCCTCTTTCCTTTACCCCTCTCCCCTTTCTCCCTCTTTCCTCTCTCCCCCTTTCTTGTTCCTCTCTCCCCGTTCCCCTTTTCCCCCCTCCTTTTCTCCCCCCTCCCACCCCCCCGATTCTCCTTTTTCCCCCCCGCTTCCCGGTTCCCCGTCCCCCACCCCGTGCTTCGTCCCGTGGCTCTGGAGAGCTGTGCTGGTGGGCTCTCTGTCCATCTCTCCATCTTCTGTCCGTCCCTCCGTCCCTCCGCTTGCTCCTGGCTCCCCTGTGCTGCTCCATCCCCACCCCGAGGGCTCTCCCCTCCCCCGCTGTCCCCTCGCCCCCCTCCCCCTGTCCCACGGAGGGGTTCTCATGGGTGCCGGGGCACCCACAGCAGGAGCTCAGGTCACAGCAGGGCTTGAAATCCTGGTCCTGCAGCTCAGACCTGATCTTTAATATCACCAGATGTCCCCCCACCTGCTGGCATCAGCCCTCACAGCACACACCCCCCCCCCTCCCCTTTGCACCAAGGAGCATCCCGGGGTGGGGTTCACCTCCCCAGGCCACTGTGTCCCCAGCGTGGGGCTGCTGGCTGGGACAGTGTCCTGTTTGTCACGTTGTTCTGCAGACTGAGGGGTTTGCAGGGTGTGCTGCAGGCTGGGTGTCCCAGTCGGACCGGAGCAGCAGGTCGGGATGCACCAGGAAGCCTGAGACTGCTCCACAGGGGCAGTGCTTGTTTTCCACTGAATGGCAAAGAGGAACCCCAAAAGTGCAGCAGACTGAGCTACAAAGTGAGGGAGGGCTGAGAGAGCTGGGTTTGTGCAGCCTGGAGAAAAGAAGAGAAGAGTTAGGGGAGACCTTATTGCCCTGTGCTAGCATGGCTACCAAGAAGATGGAGACTCCCTTTTTACTTGGAAAAGATCAGGAGTAATGGGTGCAAGCTACTCCTGGGGAGATCCCAGCTGGACGCCAGGAGAAAATTTTTCCCTATGAGAACAGTTGGACATGGGAATAATCTCCCACCCAGGGCAGTGGTGGACTCCCCAGCACTGGGCACTTTACGGTTTAGCTTGGCAGGGTGCTGGTCCAGCTCATCTCAACCACGTTCTTCCCTGGAAAGGTTGGTCCAGATGATCCCTGAGGTCCCTTCCAACCTGGGATTCTGCAGTCCCAGTCGTGCACCTGAGCAAAGGCAGCACAGGACATTTTTTTTACAGAGTTTTATTTGGGTGTGGGAATACCTGAGGTGTGTAGGAGGAGCTGGGTGCAGCCTTACCCAGGCTCCTGCTGAATCACTTCTGTGTGGGCAGAGGGGTGAGGATAGGACTGTGTCCCTCCAACCCCTGGAGGGTCCTTCCCCTCTTCCAAAGAGCCCCAGAGGTTTTTAGGACTTGTCCTTCACACTCTGCATCTGACCCAGCAAGATGCTGCAGCAGGAGAAATTGAGCTGTAGGAGAGGAGCTGTAGGAAGAAAATCCGCGGAGGCTTGAAGGACGACACGCAGTCACCAATATGGTTAAAGTGAAGTCGTTTATTAACAGTGGACACTCGCTTTATATAGAGCCTTTGTTTATATAATGATATCTTGCAGGTGGCTATATCTTGGACACAAATTCTGTTCTCACAGAACTTCTGCTGGCTACCTCATTATCCTGTTATTCTTCTTTTCTACTGCCAGCTCCCTTATCTTTTTCCCATAGCTCATCTTTCAGTAACCTTGCAACTGGGTCTTAAGGCCTAAAGCTAAAGAGTCAGGATTGCTCACATGTCTGTTTTCTTCCAGACAGTTTCCCAACAAGGAGCAAGGGGCCTTTGGCCCAAGGAGCATCATTTTGGTCTCACAGCTCTGCTGGGTACCCAAAACTACGTGTCTTCACCCCAGGCTGGCAGAGCTGGTGCAGAGAGGGGACCCTTCTGCTCCCCTGGCCCTGAAACAGTTACCTGCAGCCTTGCGGGTGAATCCTGGGATGGAGAAATAGCTTCATTTGAAGACTAATTATAATTAATCTGTTGCCAAAGGAAGCTTAAAAGCATGAGCCAGTTACACGTGCTAATGTGCTTTGGGTGAGGAGCAGCCCAAGGGTGTAATTAGAGCCCATCTGGGGTGGACACTGGGTCATTGGGTGGTATTTCTGTCCAGGGCTGCATCTGCTAGTGTCAGTGAGGATGGGTTTGTGCAGCCAAGGCCAGGCTGGTGCTGCAGAGCAGGGGGATGAGCCCTCTGAACACAACCTGGGGAGATTCACCAAAGGGAGGAGGAAAAAAACCCCACTTAGATTCAATTTGTTGTGTATGTGTGTGGTGAAATGAACCAGGCTTGGCAGCTGTGGTGCCAGCTCTGGAAGTGAGGTCGTTGCACAAGAGGGAACTCCTGTTTCAGCTTGATAAAGGAGGAAGGTTGATGTCCTTCCAGGTGCCAGCAGCCCCAGATCAGGCAGATGGACTGGGCTGGGACTGGTGCTTCTCTGCCAGGGAGACATCATAGTGAAGCCTTTATAGGTTTCTCTTTATAGCAGGGGTAAACTCTGGCTTTTTCTTAGCCCAGACACATGTGAGAGCTACTGCTAGAGGGGAAAAAAGTTCCTGCTAGGGGAAGTCAAGAGAAGAGCTAAGCCTGATCATCATGACTGGGATTTTCAGTACAAGTTCCTCTTCCCATTTCAGGAATCAGGGGGGGAAATAAAAATTGCACCATTTGGTAAAACCCTGGCTGAGCATTAGCAGTGTGGCTCAGCCCTCAGAGGGGGTGGGTACAGGGACCTGCTGAAGATGTGGGCACCCCAGCCCTGGTGCCCCATCACCCCAGCTGGTTCCTAGCACTGCCCTTTCCTTTACCTCTCTTCCAGATGTCCTTCTACTTCTCAGACACGGTGGTGCTGCTCTTTGACTTCTGGAGTGTCCACACCCCCACAGGTAGGCTGCAAACCCCCCTGGCCCTCAGACACCTGTCCGTCCATCCATCCATCCATCCATCCATCCATCCATCCATCCATCCACCTCCAGCTGTGCTCTCCACCAGGGGAAGAAGGCACAGGGCAGAGACATGAGCAGTGGCTTTGCAGTTCTGGCAGGAGCAGTGATGGGCTGGGAGGGGGCAATACAGGACCCCCCAGCCCAGCATCAGCCCTGGGCCACTTGCTGCATGCAGGGTGGGGGCAGAACCCAGTGCTGGGTCTGTTTTTCCTGCAGGGATGGCCCTCTCAGTGCTGCTGATCCTGCTGCTCTCCGTGCTGTATGAAGCTGTGAAGATGGGGAAGGCAGTGCTGCTGCGGAGGGCACTGCAGGCTCTGCCCCGGAGCCTCAGCCGGGAGGAGCTGGCAGAGCCCGAGGAGGGGAACACCGACCCCGGACAGGGCAGGTACCACCGGGACCCCTGCCCACCCGGGGGGATGGGGGGTCCTGGGGACAGGGGCAGCCTGGGGAGGTGGCCCCAGGGACATCCCAGGTGCTTTGGGACATGTCCAGGGTGGGGTTTTGGCTGTCTCCAATGGTCACATCCCCCCAGGATGGGCTACAGGAGGGTTCTGGGAGTTGGGTACAGGAGTTCCCTGCCCAGCACAAGCCACTGGAGCCAAGCCCTGGGTTTTTCATCCTGTGTTTAATCCCAGACCATGCCCGAGGCTGCTCTGACTGCCAACCACTAATACAATCCTCCCAGTTCCTTGGGAGCACCATTTCCTCCCGTGCTGCCTTTTGCAGCCCCCATCCCTCTTCTCCAGCCCACCTCTGGCTGCTCCAGGATGCTGATCCGGAGTTGGGGGTGGGAGATTGGGGTTCTGTCTGTCCCAGCCCCACACTGATGGGGTTTCCCCATCTTCTTCCCCAGGTGGTTTCAGTACCACATCTGCCAGACCCTGTTCCACGTGGTGCAGGTGGTGCTGGGTTACATGGTGATGTTGGCTGTCATGTCCTACAACGCCTGGATCTTCCTGGGGGCCATCCTGGGCTCCACCCTGGGCTATTTTGTGGTGTACCCCCTGCTCGGACGGGGTTAGGCACATCCCCCCCTCTCCTCCCCCAGGGGTGTGCTCCACACACCTCCTGCTCCTTTGCCTGGAATAGCTGCTGTCCCTTTTGCTGGGTCTGTCCTTGTCCCCGTGCTGTGCAGGATGCAGCACCCCAAGGGACGTCCTGTGGGGACCCCCCAGTGCTGGCAGGGAAGGTGACCCCATGTCCTGGGCTGTCCCCCCCAGCTCTCAGGGAGTTTTGGCCAGATGATGATGATGATGATGATGATGGGGTGTGTGTGTGTGTGTGTGTGTGTGTGTGTGTGTGAGTGCTGGGAATCTCCTTCCCCCCACCACCACTTTTTGGAGGGGTTCATCCTGTCTGGAACAGGTCTGGTGAGCTGCCAGCAGTGTAGGGGACATGCTGGGGACAGGCTGGGGACAGCCAGCCCTGCCCCACACCAAGCCCCTCATCACACAGTGCCTTCTTGGGATAATGGGGGTCCTGCTCCCCCCCATCCCCTCCCCCTCTCCCCGTCCTGCTCAGAGCTTCAGGGATGGGGTGGGAGCAGCCCCCAGGCCCCAGGGGGGGCCATGCCAAGGGGAAGATACTTCTGGGGGTGCCTCTTGCTGCTTCCTCAGGTCACCCCTTCAAATTAAATCACCTCAGTGGTTTAGCTCCTGCCTTGTGTTGCAGCTTGGGGGGGTGGGAGGGTCAGGTTTGGGGTCCCTACCCCTCCAGCATAGCCCCAGGGTGGCTGTTGAGGATTAAGGACAGTCTCCTCTGGCTTTAAATAAAGCTTTTCCATTTTATTATTATAAGCATATTTTTAAACATTTGTATAACTTTTTTTATATATATATAATAAAATATCCTGGAAGAGACAGGTTTTTAAGATCCCAAAGCAAGGCACTCTGGGGGGCGGGGGGGGAGAGAGAGAGATTCTCCCCGAGTGGGTTAGGCTGGGCACCCCCCTTTAGAGGCAGAAACAGTGGCACCTAAAATAGAGGGAAGGGTGGGGGTGTTGGGCTCTGCTCTGCTGCACCCCTGGGTGCTGCCAGCCCATCTCTGCAGGGTGGGGGGCCTGGCACAGCCCCCACCCCAGGGTGGGCAGGGCTGCCCCAAACTGCTGCTAAGGCACCAGGTAAACCCTGGTGCCAAAATCCTGCCAAGCCCCAGAACCAGAGGAACCATCCAGGCAGGGTGCTGGGGAGCACCAGGGGGTCATGAGCTGAGACCCCTGTGCTGAACAGGCAAAGCTGGGACATGGTGGCAGTGCCACCTTCCCTGGTAAGTTTTCACTCTCAAATCCCTGCTAAAAGACCCCAGGGTGAGGGTGGCTGGGGGTGGGCAATGGGTGCTGTGAGCCCCCCCTGGTGCCATGGCCCCAGCCTGTCCCTGCTCTCCCCCACACCTGAAGCCACCCAGTGTCACCATGCCCCTGCCCCCCATCACATTTTCCATCCTCCCCCCAGCTGCTCCCAGCACCCCTGGGTGGTGCTGGTGCTGGGCAGGTTCCCAAGAGACCCCCCCAGGATCGGAGCAGGGGGTGACCCCCCCCAGGACAGCCCCTGACATTTGTGCTGGGTGGGGGTGTGGGGGGGCCAGCTAAAGCATCTCTTCAGTAGAAAAGAAGAAAATAAGGCAGAAGAAGGACAGAGCAGAATGCAGGGGGTGCCCTGGGCTGGGGGCCTCCCCCAGGCTGACCAAATAGGACCACTCGGTGGCTGTGGGCAGCCCCACACTGCAGTGGGGAGCCCCCTGGCCAGGTCTGGGTGTTCCCCATCCCCTCCCGCTCCATCCTCTTCCCCCGACCCCAACACGGGGGCCAGTACATGGCAATGGGGGGCCCGGGACTAGAACTCAGTCTGCACCCCCTCACCGCTCTCTGTCGTGCCTGGGGGGGCCACCTCCTCACCCGTCTCCTTGTCACTGGGCTGGTGGCAGCTGGTCCCAGGGGATGGTGAGGGGACATCGGGTGCAGGTGACGCTGGGGTGGCAGGGGGCACCTTGGCCTCAGGGGGGACATTGGCTCCTGGTGTGGGTGGTGTTGGCGTGGGGTGCTGCATGCTGGTCCCTGATGGGACAAGGGCTCTGGGCATGGGGGATGGTGGCACTGAGGATGCTGGTGGTATGGGGGATGGTGGCACTGAGGGTGCTGGTGCAGGTTGTTGCAGGACCTGAGCTCCAGGGACAGAAGATGCTGGTGCAGGACTTTGTTCTTCAACCCCTGATGGGCTCTGTGCTCCAGGGACAGGGGGTGCTGGTGCAGGACGTTGTTTTTCAACCCCTGGTGGCCTTTGGACTCCAGGGACAGAAGATGCTGGTGCAGGATGTTGTCCCCCAGCCCCTGATGGCTGCTGAGCTCCAGGGACAGGAGATGCTGGTGCAGGACTTTGTTCTTCAACCCCTGATGGGTGCTGAGCTCCAGGGACAGGGGGTGCTGGTGCAGGACGTTGTTTTTCAGCCCCTGGTTGCCTTTGGGCTCCAGGGACAGGAGATGTTGATGGAAGACTTTGCCCCCCAGCCCCTGATGGGACTTCAGCTCCAGGCTCAGGCGATGCTGGCACGGTCCCCTCACCTTGGGGGGGGGACACATCAGCTGAGCCACCCCCTGGTGCCACCGCCACCTCCTGGGTGTCCCCACTCTCCTTCCTGCTGTCCGTCCCGTTGCTCAGTCGCTGCTCCGCACCATCCCCCAGGCTCTCCATCGCCAGTGCCTCCCGGATCACCTCCACCCCATCGGGGGAGCTGGGCGGTGCTCCAGGCTCCTCCTCCTCCTCCGGCTGCCGGGGCTGCAGCAGCCCCTCGCTGCCCACCCCCCCGTAGGGCAGGACCCCCTCCTCATCTTGGATGACCGACACCACTTGCTTGGCCCGACGGCGCTTGTCGGGGGGGGGCTGGGGCTGGGGCTGGGCCCCCCCGCTCTGCTCCTCGCCCCACTCGATGGGGATGCCCTCACCCAGGAGGTGGAGGTTGGGATCGCTGTTGTGCATCACCATGCTGTCCCGGTACAGGTTGTGCTTCCTCTGCACTGCTGCCTCCTTCACAGCTTTGGGGGGGGGAGGGAGGACACACCGAGAAGGGGGGGGTCAGATGAGGGGATTTCAGGCTCCAGCACCTCTCCCGTGCCCTCTCTTTGGGTGTAGGGAGAGGGGGCTGGAGGGGGGGAGGAGGCTCAGCAGCCCCCCAGCACTCTGCAGGGGGTCACCCCCTCCTCCTATGGTCCCCAACATCCCTGCAGGGCATAACCCCCTCCTATGGTCCCCAGCACCCTGCAGGGGGTCACCCCTCCTCCTGTGATCCCCCAACTCCCTGTAGGGCATCACCCTCTCCCCTGGTCCCCATCATGGGTGATGCTGAGCCCAGGCTGGGTTTACACTGACCCTGCCCAACACCCACCACACCACCCAGGGTGCTGGAGCCCCCCGGGGCTCAGAGCTGAAGGGTGTCCAGGCTCCCAGGACCTTACCTTGCATGATGTCTTTCATCACTGACTGCAGCACAACCTCCTCATAAGTGTTCTCCACCAGGATGAAGTTGGCAAAGTCCTCAAAGATCAGCTCCTGGAACTTGGCTAATTCCTGCCATGGGGGGAGAAGCAGCTCAGCCCGGAGGGGTGAGAGGGGAGGGATGCTCCAGCCCCTCCGGGGGGGGTGTGTGTGTGATCCTTCCCACCCTACACTTTGACATTCTTACCCCCTTGCAGGTTGGTGCCAGCTTCTTCAGCAGGAAGGGGATGGTGATCTGCAGCAGGGCCTCTCTGAAGAACTTCTTCCTCACAGTGCTGCTGTCATAGTCATATTTCTGCAGGAGATGGAAGTGCCCCGGGTGAGGGTGGGCTGGCAGCTCCCCTGCCCATGGCCACAACCTCTGCAGGGGCACGAGCAGGTTCCTCTGCCCCTGGCACCCATCTCTGCAGCCAGTCCTGAGGGTGCCTGAGCCCAGGTATGAGCCAGGTCCTGCAGCACTGCCTGCAGAAGGGGCTTTGGGCCCCTCTGAGTCCCTGGTGGCTTTTGCAGTGATGAATGTGGTCAGAGGGGACCTGGCTCCTCCAGGTGTTTCCCACTGGCCTGCCCCACATCCCAGCAAAATGCCTGAAACTCAAAAACAAAGGAAGTATAGAATCACAGAATCATTTGGGTTGGAAAGGACCTCTGGGATCATCAAATCCAACCCTTGATCCCCTCCCCCTGTGGTTCCCAGCCCATGGCACTCAGTGCCACATTCAGTCTCTTAAAAACCTCCAGGGATGGAGAATCCACCCCCTCCCTGGACAGCCCATTCCAAGGCCTGATCACCCTCTCTACAAAGAATTCCTTCCTAATATCCAACCTAAACCTCTCCTGGCAGAGCTTAAGCCCATGGCCTCTTGTCTGACTGATAGAGCCTGACCCCCCCCTGGCTCCAACCTCCTTTCAGGGAGTTGTAGAGAGTGATGAGGTCTCCCCTGAGCCTCCTCTTCTCCAGCCTGAACACCCCCAGCTCCCTCAGCCCTTCCTCACAGGACTTGTGCTGGATCCCTTCCCAGCCTCCTTGCTCTTCTGTATTTCCCCAGAAGTATTTTGCCAGAAGCCCTTTATGAAAGTGGGAAAGGTCCCTCCTGTCCTCTTCCCAGGGACCCTTTGCCCCCCCTCACCTTGAGGACCCTCTCGAGGATGCGCTGGATGGATTTGCACAAATCCTCCTTGCCCTGCAGCTTGCCCAGCTCCTGGTGCAGCAGCGTCTCAAAGGTGTACACAGCATCATCCATTTGCTGTCAGCAGAGGCAGAAGGGTCAGGGGGACCCAGGGGGGTGGGCAGGGGGACTTTTTTGGGCACTGCCACCCCAAGGTGAGCCTTCAAGGTCCCCGGCATCCCAGCGTGGCACCCATGGGCTTCACCCTGAGGAGCAAGGGTGCTGGGGGAGGAGGGGACCCACAAGTAGTTTGCACCTCTCCCTTTGACACCCTGCTCCAGGTTGGGCTGAATCAGACCCCAAAATTGGGGTGGAACACCCAAGCCTGGGTGCTGAGTACACATTGGAGGGGTGCCCTGAGCTGCTGCCCACCACGGGGTCCCTCTCAGCTGGGCCTCCAGCCCAAAGGTGATGGCCAAACCCAGCACACATGAAGGTGCCCAGACAGGACAGGGATGTCCGGGAAGGTCCCTCAGACTGTCCCACTCCCAGCTCTGCCAAGGAGGACATGGGGGGATCTCAGCCCTCTCCCACCTGTCTCATGTGGATCTGGGCCCTCTGCTTGAAGACAGATGTGCTGGAGACATCAAAGCGCTGCTGAAGCCCCTCCAGTTTCAGGTGATCCATCTTCTCATAGCACGACTGCATCTTCACGGGGTGGAAGGCCAGGTGGGACAGCTTCTCCATGTACTGGGGACAAAGCTGAGCTCAGGAGAACAGGACAGCACAGCCCCTCCAGGTACTTGGGGCTGGGACATGCCAACCCCACCGGTTTCATCCCATGGATACTCTCTGCCTGGGGTTCCCTGGGTGCTGCCCACACCGAGGGTGGCAGCAGGGCTGACCCTGACACCCCCAAAGCCAGCAGCACCAGGTCTCACCTCTGACAGCTTCTCCAGGCCACCTTCATTGATGACGTTCATGTTCATGTCTGTCACCTCCTTGAAGAACACCTCCCGCACCTCAGCAAAGCCCTGGCTCGTGGGGGTCATCAGGGCCTCCAGGATGGAGGGGATGTAGGGCTGGACATGGTTACGGACACAGATCTCTGCTTTTGGGAGGACAAAGGCTGGGCAGAGAAGGGGGGGGTAAGCATGGTGAGACTCCTCTTCTGCCTTCCCACCAGGTCTTAAACCCACCCGAGGGAAGGGGACCTGAGCCTCTCCCCAAGCTCCTCCAGGAGAGGTCTTACAGAACAAGCCAAAGGGTTGTACTGAACGCACTCCTGCCCCCTTGCCTTGGTGGAAAGGTCACTGCCCACCTTGACTCCCACCTTCTGGGCCAGTGCCAGTGAGGATGGGTCCATCCATGGACCCAGCACCCTGGCCAACCCCCCAGCTGCTGGCATCTCCCCAAGGATTCCAGGCCATGCTGGTGGGAGCCGTGCTGGCCCCCAGGAACAGCCACCCCTTGGTGACACAATGGTGACACCACGCCAGGAGCTGGTCCCAGACACAGCTGCACCCATGCATGTCCCCACGTGCACCTCGGATCTTGCTGGCCAAGTGCTCCTTGGAGGTGATGATCTGGTCCATGTCTGTGCGGATGGTGCTCTCCATCTGGGCCCTCTCCTCCTCACACTTGGCCATTGCTGCATCGTACTGGGCCTTGGTCTGCTCGTAGACCATCCTGTAGACAGCATCTGAGATCTGCCAAGAGAGAGGAGGGTGGTCAGCTGCTCCCCCCCAACCACTGCCTGCAGGACCCACCAAACCTTCACCCAGGTCCTGACCAGACCCCTCCTCACAGCCTGGCAGGAGACTTCCCCACCAGGCTCCCCCCAGCTGGGTGAGATGAAGTTCCAGTGGTGCAGAGGCTGCTTCCAAGTGGTGAGATCCAACAGCCCCAGCTGGGGATGCTGGTGGTCCAGGGGTGCTGGTGGTCTGGTCAGGAGACCACCTGGCCCCATTGGAAAGCTGTGCCCTGCCCCCCCCCAGCCATCCCGAGGTCTCCAGAGCAGGATGGAGCCAGTGGCTGAGGCTTCCCCTTCACTTTGCAGCCAAACACTGCGATTTTGGGGCTGGCAGGAGGCAGAGCCGTGTTCCCCCTCCCCTCCCTTGGGCTTCCCAGCTTGGCAGCTACAGAAAAAGCCATGTTTGTGGTTGTTTTGGGTTTTTATAGACATCTCCAGCAGCTGGGAGCCCGGTGGTAATTATCTCCTGGCTTTTCAGGTTTGAAGCAGCAGCTCTGCAGAGCTCTGGGTCTCTCACAGGACTCTGGCCTGGATTTAGCCAAAGCTGCTCTAAAAATGGTTGGCTAAAAATATCCAGGACGGGCTCTGCTCCAGGGCTGGGCTTCCTCCCGTTGGCGTCCCTCACCCCAGGGACCCAGCAGTGCAGGCAGGGGCACAGGGAGGAGCTTGGAAAAACCAGGGTGGAGAATAAGGATGGATTCTTCTGGGGGCCACAGGGAGAGGGGATGGGTACAGACAGCTGGGGAGGGGCTTTTTGCATGGGGGTGTAGTGAGAGCACAAGGGGATGGCTTCAAACTGGAAGAGGGGAGATTTAGATCAGAAATTAGGAAGAAATTGTTTGGGGTGAGGGTGCTGAACCCCAGGGTGCCCCCAGAAGCTGTGGCTGCCCCATCCCTGGCAGTGTTGAAGGTTGGATAGGGCTTGGAGCCCCCTGGGCTGGGGGAGGTGTCCCTGACCATGGCAGGGCAGAGATGAGATGACCTGTAAAGTCCTTCCAACCCAAACCATTCTATTATTCCACGATTCTATGATGCTGAGGGCTCTGATCATAGAATCCCAGAAAGTGAGGGGCTGGAAGGGACCTTGAGAGATCCTGGAGTCCAACCCCCAGCCAGAGTCACACAAAACACATCCAGGTGGGATTTGAATGTCTCCAGGGAAGGAGATTCCACAACCTCTCTGGGCAGCCTGGGCCAACGCTCCCTCACCCTCACAGGGAAAAAATTCTTCCTGATATCTTACACAGAACCTCCTCTGCTCCAGTTTATAACCATTGCCAGGAGAAAGTGATCCCTAGCTGATGGCCAGGAGAAAGGGTGGGCACTGAGCCTGGTGGGAGAGTGCCCTCCAAAGCAGGAGGGAGGGTGGGAGCTGATGTCCCCCCCAGCAGCCCCAGCCCCACACCTGGATCCAGGTCCTCTGTCGCTCCTGAGCTTTGCCCTTCAGCCGGGGGCCGATGTTGCTGCGCAGCTCGGGGAGCAGCTCCTCCATCACCAGGTTGCTCAGGACCTGTGAAGGGAGGAGGCTTTGGGGACCCTGCTCAGCCCGCACCTCCCAGCCCCTCAACCACCCCAGCCTGGTCCTGTTCCCCACCTGTGTTTCAGTGCCACACAGCATGTCCCAGGTGCCATACTGCTCCTTGGACTGGCGGTACATGCGGATGGCATCCGTGAAGGCTGGAGCCTCCACTTTGGAGTCCTCAGAGATCCCTGGGGAGAGGGGTTGGGAGGAATTGGGGCGTTGGGGAGGGAGAAGGAGGAAGCAAGGGGCAGCCCAGCTGCTTGCAGCACCCCAGACCAACTTTGCAGGGGTGACCCCCACACCCTCAGAGACAGGGATGGCACCAGCAGTGGGGGTCCCAGCCCAAGCTCTGGTCTATAACTGGGGGGGGAGGGGGGATGATGACGACAGAAATGGTTGGGGGGTGCTCCCATGCTGCCCACAGGATTGTCCCCTCCAGAGCTGGACCAGGGGCACAGAGGCACCCAGGGGTTCAGCATGATGGGAGGGGTGCTCATGGCTCCCCAGTGGTGTGTGGGAATCCAGAGCTCAGTGACCCCCAGTGTCCCAGCAGGATGGGGGGGCTCAGGGCCCCCCAGTGATGCTGAGGGACCCAGGTGCTCAACAAGCACATGAGGAAAAGGGGCTCAGCATGACAGGAGAGGCTCAGCAACCCTCCCTTGGTGCATGGGGCCCCAGGGTCTTGGTGACCCCTAAAGGTCCTGCAGGGGCTCAGTGACCCTCAGTGGTGCAGGAGGCCCCCCGAGCCCACCAGCACCCCAGGATGGAGTGGCTGAGGGGGGCCTGGAAGAATCAGGGGGCTGCAGGGAGAGGAGGAGGAAAGCAGCTGAGAGATGTTGGGGTGGGGTCAGTGAACCCCTGGAGCTGGCAGCAGGGTCCCCCCCAACCCCCTGCTCACAGGGATGTCTGAGATGTTCAGTGACACCCAACATCTCCCCATCACTTCCTCCTCTTCACCTCCAGCCCATCCCATTTGGCCCCCCAAAACCCAACCCAACCCCCCCAAGGGGGTCTCCAGCACCCTTTCTGCAGCAGAATGATGCTCTCCCCACCCCAGAGCTTCCCCCTGTGCCCCCCTCAGCCCCAGCCCAGCCCCTCACCGTTGTTGCAGTGCCGCACGCAGTCCTGGAACACTGCCCTCCACTTCTCCTGCTCCTTCCCTGTCATCACACAGAAGTAATAGTGCCGGGCATAGGGGTGCCAGAGGATGAGGGGGAAATCCGTGGGGCACTTCAGGATGGGGGACTGCCCCGACTTGGGTGTCACACCTGCAGAGGGGGAAGGATGCATTGGAAGAGGGCAGGAGATGGAATGGGGATGGTGGAAGGTGACAGCAGTTTGGGGCAGTTCTCATGGAGCCTTGGACACATTTTCCTTCCTTGCCTGGTGACCTGAGCAGAACACACCTCACACTGCACCCTATACCCCATGGGGGAACAGGGCTGTTCTCCTTCCCTACAGCCCTACACCACCCCTTCCAGAAGGTCCACGGGATTGCTACACCCTACACCCACTTTTTTCTTGCCCACAGGGACACCCACATCCCCAGATCACCCCTTGCCCAGCAGCCCCGGGGTGCAGGGAACCCCAAGCATCCCTCCTGACCCCACAGGCACCCCACTCACCAGGCAGGCTGTTGTTCACCAGCTCCAGGTACTGCTCCACGGAGGTGAGGACCTTGTAGCCAGCACTGTTGATCAGCACACGGGGTGCCAGGTCCCTCTCGTAGGCCTGAGGAGAAAAAAGATGGTCCTGGATGATGGGGACCACCACGGCACTGCAGAGATGGGGTGTCCCATAGGGTGCAGATGGGTGGGTGATGCCCCTCACCAGTTTGTTCTCGTAGAGGACCAAGCCATAGTTGTGTGGCACCACGCAGAAGCGGTTCCTCCACTTCTTGTTCTCCTCAATGTACTGGAAGAGGTTTCCTGAGTAGATGACGTGGTCCTCTAGAGGGACCTGTGGGGAGCAGACACGTGTTGGGTGCCCCAGGGGGAGCAGGAAAGGGGACGGGTGGGCAGGCTCCATCCCAGGGCTGTGCTTTGGCACAGGGAGGTCAGCAAGTCCATTCGAGGTGTTCTGGGTGGGGTTTCTTGTGCTAGGGCTCTGCTGAGGGTCTCCAAGTTCACCTCCTGTAGCTCTGCACATTTTGGAGCCTCCAAGGGTGCACCTGGGTGACAGCTTCAGGGGGGTCCCCAAGCACAGACCAAGAGACCCTCGGGGGGACTGCTCACCCAGCAGCAAGGTGGATGCTCATGGTGGTGGTGGCCACAACTCCATCCCTGGGAGATGCACCCAGCTCAGCTGAGGGACAGGAGCAACAGGTCGGAGCAGAGCCCTCCAGGAGCTCCATCCAACCTCAACCACTGCAATTTCCCTGGCTTGGGTCAGGCAGGAGCAGGCGTGGTGGTGGCCATCAGCCTGAAGGTCCCGGCAGGGTGTGGGGCAGAGGCAAGAACCAAGCCCTGCCCTAGCTTGGTCTCCAGATGGGACATGGGACCAAGAAGCCATCCCAAAGAGGCCTGATGCTGAAACCTTCTGGACTTGCTGGGGGAGCAGTGCCAGGACCAGGCTGAGACCATCCCAGACCCTTCCAGCTGAGCAGCCCCTGGCTCCCCAGCCCCCTCTGACACCATCCCCAGCACAGCCTGCCTGAGCCAGCCAAGAATTCAGACCAAGAATTTTTATGATCCCGGGAACATAAACAAGAGCTGAGAGCTGTGGTGAGGGTGTGAGCGTGGAGCAGCCACCTCTCCTGACATGGCCACCCACCACCCACCAGGGTGGCCACCAGGAGGGACCATCCAGGTCCCTGCCCTGCCCCAGCACCAGGACTTTTCTGCAGGACCTTCCCCTCTCCTCTCCCTGCTCTGTCCATCTCCTGGTTGGCAGGAACTCCACTGCCTTCCCCAGCCCCCTCCTGCCCCTCAGCCCCACACCCTGCTGTCTGGGGGGGTCTGAGAGCAGTTGGAGTCAGCAAACAAGCAGAGGACACCTCACTGCTCCCTGCTGCTTTGGAAGGGGGGAGGAGAGAGAAGGAAGCAAGTCCTGCAGGACTGGGAGATGGTGGGAGGGATGGGAGCCCCAAGGCCACCAGCACAGACGGGGACAGAAAGGTGGGGTCAGCTCCCGGAGATCAGCATCTCATCCGAGGAGAATCAGCCCTTATGAACCTGCTGACCCATGGCAGAGGGTGGGGGGTTTATTAAGGAAAGAAAATCCAAGCTGAGCTCCAACATGGGACAGGGGTACCCTCAGCTCATGCCCATCAGCTTCCCAGGGTCCCCAACACAGCCATCCCCTCTTTCCCCACCTTCTTGGCCCTGGGGAGGCACCCAGGAGGCACCACCCAACCCTGAAAAATATTTGGGACAGGCAGGTATGTGCCAAATTGCTGGGCTGGGCTGGGAGGAGGCTCGGAGCAAGGTCTGGGTCTGGATGGGTCAGCTCTAGGGCTTGGCTGGAGGGGCTGTCAGGATGGGCTGGGGACACCACGAGCAGACACCTTTATCCCTTATTGTCAGTCCTCTTGCTCCTTGCTGGCATTTCAGGCGTCCCACCCAGCTTCAGACCCCAGCCCAGCTGTCCCCAACCTGCCCAGCAGGGCCACCAGCCCCTGGGATGGCTGCAGGAGCTGCCCCCCCCCCTGCTGGGACTGCAACAATAAAAGGAAATAAATACATAAAATGTATTTTAAAAACCCAGCACCAGTGCCACATCCCAGCTGGACCTGTTGGAGGACACTACCCTGCTTCTTCCTGACATCCCCAGCTTCTGGGCCACAACCACTCCACCATTCTGAGGAGATGCTCTCCCAGCTCCTCACACGCATGTCCCAGCAGAGTTTGGAGCCTCAGCATCTCCTGGTGGCCCTGCCAGCCCCCTGGCAGAGGAAAGGACATGGCTCCAGAGGAATGTCCTAGTTATACCCTGGTGTTTCCCAAGCCTTGCACGGTGTCCCTGACCTCCCCACCTCACTGCCGTTCCTCAGACATTCCTGGGCTGCTTCCTGGAGACTTTTAATGGAGCAGCCAACCTTGAGCTGGAGGTACCCCCGGGGGGATGGAGGCATCTGTTCCAAAGCCCCCACCATGGTCAGGGACACCTCCCCCAGCCCAGGTTGCTCCAAGCTCCATCCAACCTTCAACACTGCCAGGCATGGGGCAGCCACAGCGTCCTTGGGCAACCTGGGGCTCAGCACCCTCACACCAAACAATTTCTTGTGAAACAAGAAATGTTTAAAATTTCTTGTGAAATGTGAACCTCACATGTCCAACCTCAGTCTCCCCTCTGCCGGGTTAAAGCCATTCCCCCTTATCCTCTCCCTCCATGTCCCAAGTCCCTCCCCAGGTTTCCTGGAGCCCCCTCAGGCACTGGAAGGTGCTCTAAGGTTTCCCTGGAGCCTTCT
The DNA here is from genome assembly GCF_036169615.1 of Heliangelus exortis. Lineage (NCBI taxonomy): Eukaryota > Metazoa > Chordata > Aves > Apodiformes > Trochilidae > Heliangelus > Heliangelus exortis. The sequence continues at coordinate 497,793 of NC_092443.1, read as the reverse complement.
CCAGGCTGAACAATCCCCACTCTCTCAGCTCCAGCCCTTGGATCATCTCCGGATCCTCTCTGGACTCTCTCCAGCAGCTCCTCGTTCTCCCCAGGGATGGGTGCTGGATGTGGACGGAGGTCCCTGCCAGCTCTGGGCTCTTACCTTGCGGTGCAGGAGCTGTGCCTGGGGTCCCCCCGTGCCCTCGATCTCATAGCGGACGCTGTTGAAGAGCGCGACCCCGAGCTGGTCCCGGTAGCAGCGGCAGAACTCCCCCAGAACCTTCCCCGTCCTCTCTGTGGGGGAAGCAGAACCGGGTCAGGCTGGGACTGACCCCACCCCGCCCGACACCTTCCCACACCCACCCCTCCCCTCCCCTCGCCCCCTGGTGCGGGGCCACACCCCCAGCCCAGATTTGGGGTCAGGAGGATCTTTTTTTGGCTCTTTAGCGTTAATGCCGTGGATTCCTCTCCCCAGCAGGAAGTTCCTGGCGTGGAGCTGATTCCGGCCACGCTGACGCCTTCCCGTGCCTCACATGGCCCCCCCAGACCCCCCAGACTGGGGGGCAGCCCCCCCCTTCCCCTCCAGCCCCACACATCACTCATACCCACCCCACCCCAGCAGTGCCACCCCACAGAGGCTCAGTGGGGACACAGAGGCAGCAGGGAGAGGATGGATCAGCCCCCACCACAATCCCCATGTCACCCCCCAACCCCCCGAGCCAGGCAGGGACCCCCAGCAGGACCCCCAGAGCAGGGGGGAGCTCAGGGTCCTGCTGGGAGAGCCTGAGCCCACTGGTGGCCACAGCACCCTACACAGGAGGAGATCCCCTCTGTCCCAAAGCAGCACCCTGACCCACATGGAACCCTGACCCACACACCCCCTGACCTCACCCCTCCCCACCCCATCTCAACCCCACGTTGGGCTCCAACCCCACGAACCCCAACCCAAAGCACCCAACCAGAGATCACCCCCAGCACTTCCTCCAGCACAGGGATCCCTCCCCCTTGGAATTTCACTTTCAACTTTGCCCCGGAGCCTGTGAAAAGGAACAAAAAAACCAAACCAAAACAAAAAAACCAAACAAAAACCCAAAACAAAACAAAAATTGAGTCTCCTCCAACTATTTCCGACGGCTCAGCCCCTGCCAAAGGGAGGGGGATGGATGGGATGGATGGGATGGATGGGATGGATGGGATGGATGCTGTCTCCACATCCCCAGCACAGCATCCTGCACAGTGCTGGGGGGGAGAGGGGCTTGGGGGGTAGGGTGACCCCCATCAGCCCCCCCCCCCCGAGCCATGCTGGCAGCCAAGGTGACACAAAGGGACAGCTCGTGGCAGGGGGGCTGCAAAGCCCCCGGGGAGGAGCAGCTCGGATGGACAATGCCACCCGAAGAGGGGATAGACAATTCCCCCCCCCCCAGGAGCTGATGACACTGATCCCCCAACTGCAACAGCAGCAAATGTGCCCCCCGGTGCTGGGGCTGGAAATCCCTTAAATTGAAAATAATAATAATAATAATAATAATAATAATAATAATAATAATAATAATAATAATAATAATAATAATAATGCCATAATTATATACTATTATTATTATTACCATCATTGTCCCTATTTTTTCTTTTTGCACAGGAGGAGACCCCTGCTCTCCTCCAGCAGAGCAATTCCCACCCCCTCCCCACCCATTTTGCCAGTTTCTTCTGGAAATGACCACACCCCACCCCACCACACCCCACCCTTCTGTCACGACTCCCGACTGTCGCAATACCAGTCGGGGCTGAGAGCTGAGGTTTGAAAAGGACATTTGGAGGTTTTCTTTCCTTTCAGTTCATGGGGAAAAAAAAAAAAGAAAAAAAAAAAAAGAAAAAAAAGGAGCCACCCCCCCTTCCTCCCCCGAGCTCATTCTTTGCTGATTACAAGGGGAAAGCAAAAGTCTCTGACTTGTAGGCCCTGAAACAAAACCTTTGCAGTCAAATGACCAAGGTCACCACCTCTCCCCACCATGGGGTGCAGGGAGGGTGCTGGGGGGGCACAGATGCTCCCGACTGTCCCAGCAGCTGCCACGCTCAGTCCCGGTGGGACCCATGGGTGCTTGGGGGGTGGGGTGGGGTGTCAGGAGGAGGTGACACTGGTGACACTGGATTTGGGAAGACCTAATGGTGGATTTGTATCTAATGGTGCAGCTGGGATTTGCAGGAGAGCAGAGGATGGGAAGCACACAGTGATGATGGAAGTGAGGGCCATGAGGCCCCCTACAATAGCACCCACAGTCCCACATGGGGACTGGATAAGCCCCCCCACTGGTTCCTTCACCAGACTGGAAAAAACTGGTGGTGCTGGGAGCTACTGAGAGCAGCTGAGGCTGCCCAAGTCCCTCCAGGAGCCACTTGTCCAGCCAAGAGCTGGAGGGGTTGGGGACAGGTGACAATCCAGGGACCTGTGTCCCGTGCCTCCCCCCCAGCCCTACACGCTGGGGAAAGGGTGGGATGGCCACCAGAAGATGGGGATGGCCACCAGGCCGGTCCCTAAGAGCCAAGGTTGCCCCCAAGCACCCAGGGCTGGCAGAGCAGTGCAGGCACCATCCCATCCCTTGGGTCCCTGGTGAGGAAGGGTGGGGAGAAGCCACCAGCTCTGCGGTGGCAGGAGCTGAGTGCTGGCACCTCTGATCACAGTTTATCTGTCCCCATGACTAAGCTGCACATGGTGGCTGTGTGCTGAGATAAAGGGGCTCTGCTGTGGCCAGGGCTGGACGAGGGGGCCTGGGGACATCCCAGACACCAGGCAGAGCCCCGAGGCCAGGCTGGACACCAGGATGAGTGGGATGCTGGGAACAAGGAGCTATGGACACCAGCTCCACACCCCCAGCCACGCTCCCCAGGGACCTGCCCACACTCCCTGTCACCCACTCAGGACCTGGGCATGGAGGGCAAGCAGCTCTCGTGGGGACAGCCTGGCAGGGGACAGAACAGGCAGCACAGGTTTGCCCTTGTCCTGGGTGATGCCTGTGGCTTCTCTGGGTGAAACCAGCTCCTGCTCCTGCTCCAGCCCCAGCTCCTGCTCACCTCCCCAGCTGGCCGTGCCACCACAGCAGTCACCCAGCTCAAAGCAAAGCCAGCACGATGGGCAAAGGCTGGCTGGGGAGGCAGAAGCCTTGGTGGCAACAGGGTGGACCCCCAAAGGCAAGTGCAGGAGGTTCGAGCCCTGGTCCAGTTTCGGTCCTTTTGAACCAGGGAGGAGGACTCCAAAAGCCATGGCAGGACACCCAAGCTGGCCACATCCTGCCCTTGGAGGCATCCCAGCACCACTACACAGACCAAGGCATCTCCAGCTCTTCTCACCCCCCATATAAGCAGGGTCAGTCCCCGCTCCAACACCTCTTAGGAGAAAGCCAAGCAGAATAAAGGAGCCATGAGCTCCAGGTCTTGCCCAAAGACCTCCTCACCTGGAGATCACCTTGTCCACATCCTCCCCTTCATCTGCATCCCCTCCCCCCCAGGCATTCCCTGGTTTGCCATGAGCCCACAGGAGCATGTGGCCACAGCTCTTTTCCCTCATTACCCTCAAAATCATGTGAAAATGAGAGGGAGGCTTTAAATAGCCCTGGCTGTGGGTGGTGGAGTCAGCAGATCCAGCAGTGGGGAGGTCAGACCCTGCCCAGGTTTTGCTGCAGTTTTTTTGGCCCTCACCCAGCAGCAGTGCCCTTCTTGCTCCCCAAGGGGGGAACAGCTTTGTGGAACCATTTGGGCTGGAAAGGAACCTTTCAGCTCATCCAGTTCTGCTGGAGGAGGAGGGTGGAGAAGACACAGCCGTGACCTCTGGAGGTACCTGCAGGATCAGGGCACAGCCTGGGGGGGACAGAGCCTGATGGGGACAAGGAGATGGCTCAGTCCAGGTGGTTCCCTGGGGCTGAGCTGCATCCTCTGCCTGGTGGATCCCTGGATCCCAGCTGCCTCTTTTACCAGGGATGCTCAATAATGCACACACATACATGTGCACACACACACACAGGCTTGCACACACACAGACATGCACAAACATATACCCACACGCATCCACATGCCCTAACACACGTGCACACACCCCGTGCACACTCCTGCCCACAGCCCATCTTGCAACCCTCAAGCCACATGTCCCTCTCTCCTGTCACCCCCTCCAGAGAACCTGCTATCCCTCCCAGGTTACTTTTTTTTTTGGGGGGGGGGGAGGAGGGGAGGGGGGAGAAGGGTGGGTGAGGGGGCCTGACCTTCCCTATTAGCAAACCCCCACCACCACCCCCCGAGGTTTGTGCAGTGGAGCTGAGTGGGAGCTGGAGCAGCAGCTGGGTGTGGGATGCCACAGGGATGCCTCACCAGAGGCAGGGAATGTCCCCCTGGGCTGGGAAAAAAAAAAAAAATAAAAAAAAAGGACAAAAAAGTTCATTGAAGCAGAACCCTCGGGCCGGCTGAGCCCCAGCCCCCGCACTGGTGATGAAACCTCTCCTGGCTCATTTCCCCTGGTCCCCAGCCCTCCCCGGGACAGCCTGACTCAGAGGGGACACAGGAAAGCCCCAGATTCCCCACTTCTCCCCCCCCATCCACCACCCAGGCATCCCGTGTGTCCCCTGTCTGTCCCTGTCTGTCCCCTCGCTGTGGCAAGGGCGTGGTGGCACCAGGAGGTGTTTGCAGGGCACTGGAGGACACCAAGTCCCTTTGCAGGCTGTCCCTACCCTGGGGAGGGTCCCTCTGTGCATGGTGGCAGGAGGACACCCCTGGAGGACACCCTGCTGGCAGGGGACCCATGAGGAGCCTGTGGTGGCCCGGCCAGACTGCCCCAAGCTGCTGGGGAAGGAGTTAATTACTCATTAAACCAGTAAATAATTAGCTACCGGGGGAGGGTTGGGGGTTGGGGACGTGTTCAGGTGGGTGGTGCAGGTTCCCAACAGCCCGAATGGGTGGCAGTGACAGGGACATCCAGGGTGCCACCAGCCCAGCCACCCCACCCCTCAGGGAGGCACAAAGGCACAGGAGCTGACATCTCCTGGGGCAAGGTGGTGGGGACACTGCTCACTAGGACGGCCCTGTGGTGTCCCCAGTGTCCCATGGTTCCTGTGTCTGGTGGATGAGGGGCAACAGAGCCAAGTGGGATGGGAAGCAGGAGGATGAGGATGGGCATGGTGGGACAGAGCAGGACAAGCAGAGCAACAGGGCACATGAGGCCCAGAAAGCCACCCAAGTGCTGAATTTCCTACACAGACCCTGCCTCTTCCACAGCCCCTTCAGAGGGGGAGGAGGTGGCTCTTCCAGCAAGGGAAACTGAGGCCAAAGCCACAAAAGGGTGTCAGGGCCATCCCTCACAGCGGGGCTGGGGGGTTGCCTGCTGCCCCTCGGCCACCCTTGTGTGCCCCAAAGCCTGGGGGTAACCACAGTGTGTCCTGGTATCCTCCCCAAAAGGTGCACACTGGGGACGGGATGCACAGCACAGCAGGGACAGGGTGCAGGGCATGGGGGGGTGGGGGGGCAGGCACCCAGGGATGGGGTGCACAGGCTGCTGTGGGTGCTTTGGGGTGCCCAGCACACCAGGAGTGGGGTGCTGAGGCAGCAGCACCCTGTGACCCCTGAGCTCCACCAGCTGTCCATGGACACAGGTTGTCCCCCTCCATGTCCCCCCACTGCCATGCCACCAGCTGCCCCCCTGCACACCAGGCTCATCTCTAGGATGTTTTGGGACAGGCAAGGTGACAGGGCACAGGATGGCAGTGACAGCCAGCAGGAGGGACAGTGCAGGAGGTGCCACCATCAGCAGAGCACCAAGAAGAGCCAGGAGCTGCTCCACGTCCTTGCAGAGAGCCAGGTGAGCACCCAGGGGTGAGAACCCAAAGGGTTAAGCCCCAGCTGGCTGATGAGGGTTTGAGGAATTGGAATCTGATTTCATTTCCACCCAGAAACACAAAGTCCTTCCCAGGGGCCTGACTCAGCCCGGCTGAGCACCCCTGCAGCACCCTGGCACGGGGGGGTCCAGCACTGGGGATGCTGGGGTTGGGGGGGAGGGAGTTGGTCACCACTTTCCCATCAGGTTTGCAGGGTGGGTTTGTTCCTGACCCAGCAGGATTCCTAAATCCCCCTCCCCTACAACCCAGGAGAGACAAACAGGGAAAAACAAACTGGGGGGGGAGGAGGAAGGAGGGAGCAAAGGGACAGTTTCTCCCCCAACCTCCCAGCACCCAAACCCACCCCAACCCAACCCCGGGATGTTTCTGCTGTTGGGATTTAGACGGAGCTTAACCGGGACAAAGGCTGCTCCCCCCAGCCCCCCCTCCCGTTCTTTGTGCCCCCGGGGCACAGGGGCAGGACAGGGATTGCTGCCTGGCTCCAAAACTACTCCAAAAATCCACCGGGAATATTTTCTGCTACAAATCAGCACAGAGGCACGGGCTGAGCTGCAAGGGGACGGTCACATGCTGCCCCCCACCCCACTGGGGCAGCGCTGCGTGGTTTGAGTTGGAAAGGACCTTGGAGATCACCCATTTCCAACCCCCCCTGTCTGAGCAGGGACATCTCCCACCCTCCCAGGCTGCCCTCTGACTCAGGGCTTTGGGGAAGAGTGGGTGGGCAGGATGGGGGCTGAGCAGCAGGAAGGGATGATGCAGCCGAGCTCCGGAGAAACAGAAACCAGCTGGGCCCAGGAGCGAACCGGTTGGTCCTCCCGCCCTGCCCGCGCACGGCTCTGCCCCCGGATGACTCAGAATTGCCCGTGGTGCCAGCTCGGGATTGGGGCACCCCTTGGGGACAGGGCCCGGCGAGGTGGCACCCTTCACCAGCACCCTGCGGCATCCCTCATGCCCTGATGGGGCCCTGGGGATGTCCCCGGGGATGATGCTCAGGGGGGCTGTGTCCCCCCACCCCACCCCCCAGCAGCACCCAACTCCCCACCCAGCCGAGGTGGTTGCACATCACCCCAGTGATCCTCAGAGCAAACCGACCTGCAGGAGGAACTGAGGCAGAGCACAAAATTCAAGGGGCCAGAAAAGAAGGAGCACATTCTGTAGCAGCTCCTCAGTCTACAAAGAGCCAAAAAAACCTCCAAAACACCCAAAACACCCTAAACAACAACAACAAAACAAGCAAACAAAAACCAAACAAACAAAACCAAAAAACAAACACAGCAAAAAATAAAAAAGTCCAACAGGGCTCTCAACCCCCTCACCAACGGCTCCTATTCCCCAGTCCCAACCATGAGCCAAACTCAGCCCTTCATCAGCCTCGATCCTTCGGCTTTGGGCCACATCCAGCCCAGAGGCTGAGGGGCTGGGGTCTGGCTCGGTGCTCTCCCGCAGCCTGGATGCCGACCCCCCCGCTGCTCCGGGGAACAAAGCTGCTGCTGCTGCCTGCGAGGAATGTGCATGTGAGAGCAGCAAACAGCGTGCGGGGCCTTTGAAGGTCTCTGGAGGAGCTGGGCACGGTTGGATCGAGCCCAGCACAAGGTATCAGCCCTGAACCTCCCTGCCCAAACAGCCTCCGAGGGATGGGGGCAGGAGAGCCTCTGCTGCCCACCCAGCCCTGCAGGGTCCAGGCGAGACCCTCCTGCCCTATCCCTTCCCCTTTCAGCAGCCCTGTCCTCAGGGGTGATGCTCCAGTCACAGGGTGCAGTATCCCAAACCCACCCTATCCCAAAGTGCCATCTGCTCAGGGACACAGGAACCAGGAGGGGTGGTATCACCTGCAGGACAATCAAGGGATGTCCCATGAGCAGGGAGGTGGCTGTGGGGAGATGAAGAATCCACACTGAGCAGCTTGGCTCCACCTTGCTACCACCTCCCAACCCCACCCTGGACCAGGACCCACTGCCCTCATCCTGGCTGCAGTCACACAACACGTCCCTTGTCCCTCAGGGTGCCACCAGTGCCTGGTTAGGATGGGGAAGAGCTGCCCAACCCTTTGGTGCTCACCCGAGGACAGGCACTGACCCACAGCAGGGTGGGACCCAGTATCACCTCTCCCCAGATAAGGTCTCACTGATCCCTCAGCACCGGCCCAGCAGCATTGCAGCTGCCCTGGCATGGTGCCACCCTCACCACAGCTCAGCCAGCACTGGCGACACTGATGGGTGATGCACCAGCACCCGTGGGGCACCTGGAAGACCAGGAGGGTCCCCCAGGCCAAGAGGACAGATCAAACTTGGGCATCTCCAGGTTTCTCGTGCACTGGGGACAGCAGGGTTGGGTGGTCCTTGCTCCAAGATGCCCCAGTAAATGCTTCTGCATTTGACAGAGGACAAGAAGCCATCCCCCTCATGTGCCCCTGTGCCCAGTCCCAGGGAGAGGAGCTGACCCTGGCAGCTCTCCTCCACTGAGCTGGTTGGTGCCAGCAGGAAACCCAATCCAGCACCAGGGAGGGGACAAAACAAAGACTTTTATGTCTGACAAAAAAAAACCCAACAAACCAACCCACAAAAAACAACCAAAACCCAAGAGGTATTTGAACAAAACATCCCTGAGCCTGTTCCAGGTTCTGGGCAGCCCCTGTTGCTGGGGGGGTCCCTGTGCCTGGCTCCCCTGTGAGGCCTCCACCTGCCCCATGGTGCCCATCCCACACCATGACCCCCAACCCTGCTCCTCCCTCCCTACAGGGGACAGTGGCCAGGCCAAGGGTGGCCATGGGCTCAATGTCTCTCCCAGCCAAGAATGCTCCAGGAGCACCATGGCCCCTGCTGAACCATGGACACCCCATCCTGGTGGGCACCTGCCCCATGGGGGCACAGAGCAGCATCAGGGTCTTCCTCACTGTGGGAGGGTTGGCAGCAGCTGGCAGAGCAAAGCAGCTCCTAGGCAGAGGCAGGGATGCTCCCAGGTGTCCCCAGGGCAGGGATGTTCCCCAGGTGGAGGCAAGGTCTCAGATGATGCCCTGCATGTGCCCCGGGTCCTCTGCCAGCTCCAGGGCATCCATCCCTGCTGCATGGGGACATCCCATCCTGGGGACATCCCATCCTGGGGACACCCATAGCAGAGGGGTCTGTGACCCTTGGAGCAGCAATGGGGAGGGCACGGAGAAGATCCCAGTGCTCCACCAGCCAGAGTCAGGAGCTGCACTGAACGCTGATGCTCTTTCCCTTTGAAAAGGGGGAAAAGGTGGAGTTTCACTCCTTCCTCCCCCTCCGCTCCAGGCAGGCTGGGAGGAAGTCTGCATGTGAGGAGCTGCTCTGCTCTGCTCTGCCCCTTCCTCCACTCCCGGTCCCCTGGGGACATCCAGGCAAGGGACAAGGCCCTGGGGCTGGGGAGGGGGCACAGCTGCTGCTCAGGGACCCCACAGCAACGCACTGGGGGCTGCAGTGATCCCTTCTGCAACGTGGATGGTGGGACCAGAGCTGGGTCCTGCAGGGACAAAGTGGGTGCTGGAGAGCTGGTGTTCACCTGCCTTCAGACCTGGCCTCCTCCATCTCCTGTGGATGGCTATCCCTGGATCCCTCCTGCCCTTCTGCATGCTGAAAAGCTCCAAGGGTCTCCAGGGTCCCTCTCCATCTCCCCACTTGTCAGGAGCAAGGGCAGGAGAGCTGCTGGCTCGGTGGTGAGCTGCAGCCTGGTCACAGGGTGATGGGATGGGATGGGATGGGTGGGTCTGACATTGGTCCATCCTTCCCCATGGGCCAGCAACAGATCCATAAGGCCAGCTGCAGGGTCAGCCCATAGGGACCCCCCTACCCATTGCATCCCCCTGGGCCAGGTTCTAACCCTGAGCTCTTCTGGGGGCTGTTTTGGTGACTCTCCCCGTGCCCAGGGAGCACCTTGGCTGTTCCCAGCATGGGGTTGGACCAGCAGCACCCTGGCTGTGGCAGAGCCATGGGTGGGAGCCAGCAGCTTGTTGTAACCTGCCCTGGGGCTGAGGCAGAGGGATGGGAGCCCCGGGTCCCCAGGAGGGTGGGACAGAGCTGACAAGGGGTGTGCCAAGAGGCACCCAGCCTCCCTGGGCTCCCAGCCAAACGTTGCAGAGATTTGGGGGTAGGAGGGAGGAAAAGGCTTGAGAAATCCCAGCTCTTGGCTGTGCTGCCCTTGCTGGATGCCTGCAGTGGGTCTGGAGGTGTTTGATCCTGCAGCTGAGGGTGCAGGGGGGCTGTCTTGGTTTGTGGGGTTCTTTTCTCTCCCTGGGCTGACCCGAGGGTCCAAGAAGAGCTCTCAGCTGCGATGCTGCCTCTGTTCCCCCAAGGTAGAGCAGGGATACCCTCCCTGCCTGCCCCAGTTGGCTCAAGGCAAAGCCTTCAGATGAGCCCTTGCTGGGGGAGGCAGGGAAAGCCCCCACCCCACCTGGGAGGGAAGGCTCCCACCTCCTGCCACCTCCAGGGGGGAAGGCACAAGAGGCTTCCTGGGCTGTCCGTGTCCCCTGCCCCGACACGCTGGCTCCCAGCGAGCCCCATGTCCCGACACGACGGCTGCAGGTAAGCCCCAGCTTGCCAGGATCAGCCCTTCCCTGCTGGCAGGGAGCCCGGGCATGCCAGGGGAGGGCTTTATTACACCACGAGAAGAAGACACACACACACACCCAAACACACACACACTTGGTTAGAAACCCCATCTCCAGCACGGAACCCTCAGAGCCTCCCTGCATCGCTCCTCCCCTGGGGATGGGTGAGAGTTTCAGCCTCAAGGACCAAGCCCAGAGCACCCACCACCTCCCGTGCTGGCTGGGGCTGAGCTGTGGCCACAGCTAGGAAATGACTGTCACGCTGGAGGAAGCCACAGCAAACCTCTTCCTACTGCCAGCAGCCTCCCAACCCCCCAGACCCCATGGCACATCGCTGCCAGGAACCTTTTGGGGTCTGCCAGGCACCTCCAGACCCAACTCCCTGGCAGAAGGATGCTCCTTGGTGGCACCAGGGATGTGCAGCCACGAGTGCCTGACGAGGGGTGTTGGAGCAGAAGGGCTGGGGGCTGGCACTGGTGGCACCTCTGCCACCACAGTGTGGGCTGGTGGTGTAGGACATCCCATCCCAAATTAACAGATGGTTTATTCAGCAATCAACAGGCTGGCAGCTCCCTGGAAATGCCAGGAGAAGGTGTGAGCTCCACCCAGGGACCCTCCCTGGTGCTGCCACCCACCTCCCCATCCCTCTGGCCATGGAGGCACCAGGCAGGTCTTGCTGTATCCCAGGGCTCTCCCACCCACAGGGTGCCCGGGACCACCTACTCCATGGGGCAGAGCCACCCCTCAGCTCCCTGGGGAAAGGGTCCATGGGGCTGGGATGCAGTAGGGAAGGAGTTATTCTAGCACAAGGGAAGAGCTCCATCCAGCCCCTTGCTGAGGGCACCGACTGCCCCAGACCCAGGGTGCCCAGTGACACCTGGGATGTCCCTCGAGCCCTGGAAGGACCCTGTGCTGGTCACCTTCATGTTTCCAGGTGATGGTGCCCATGCTGGGCATCCTTGCCACGGAGGGGGAGGCAGTCCCTGCTCCAGCACATGGAACAGCTCTGGAGTAACTCCAAAGTCACATTTGGGAGGAAGAGGAGGAGGAAGGCAGCTGAAAGATGTTGACAAACAAGCTGGGTGACTTGAGCCAGGATCATGTTTGAAGCAGGGTGGCAGAAGGAAGTGTTTCCCTGCTGCCCCCGTCACCACACCTCTTCAGGACCATGTGTGGTCATAGAGACCCCAAGAAGAGTGATGGATTCCCCCACTTAGGAAAGTTTAAAGTCTCAGGATTACAGAGTGCTTGGACATCTGGTATAAACAATAATATTAGAAGGATTGGACCAGATGATCCTTGAAGTCCCTTCCAACACAAACATTCTATGATTCTAAGATCCCTGAAGACCACCCTGGTGTAGATCACATCCCCTGGGCTGTCCTGTCAGACCCAGAGCAGGGGGACATCCCCAGTGCTGTCAGGGATGCTGCCTGTACACCTGCTCAGGAGGAAAAACCCTGGTCCTGAGACACCAACATGACCTCTGGGAGATGTTGGCATCAGCCACATGTGCACAGGCTGGGAAAGGGCACGGGACCATGACAGGGGTCCTGAAGCAGAGAGGACCATGCCGTGCATGGCATGGGAAGGCTTTTTGCCACTTCCCTCCTGCCTTTGGCCCACCTCTTGTGCTCAGAGCTGTGTTACAAGCAGGGGGGAAGGATCTGGCCCAGGCTCTCACCATCAGTATGCCCAGCCTGCCCAGCAGCCACCAGGACCATGGCCAAGCCCAGGCAGCTCCCATCCCTGCTTCCATCTGAGGCCACATCAGCCTGGGCAGCTCCTCCAAACTCCCCACAGTTGGGAGGACAAGGGGGTAGAGTTGTCTGAGGGTTCTGGAGGGGCTCGGATCCCTCCCCAGCATCAGCAGGAGCAGCAGCAGTGGGGAACAGGCTGAGCTGAGCAGGAAAACCCGGAGTTTTCCCCGCCCGCAGTGCTTTGCATGCCTGACAGCAAGTTGTGCCTTGCCTGCTGGGTTACAGCTGCCCCTCCCAGCTCTGGGAGCTCTTCTCCCAGCCAGGAGCCGGCTGGAAATGTTCTTAGTGAACGCAGTAAGCTCCAGTCCCTGCCAGGGAGGTGTCCCTGTTTAGGTGTGGGTCCTCCCTACTCACCCCAGAGCTTCAGCACAGCACAGGACACCTACCAACCCAATCTCCAGAATCCAGTTTCACAAGATTCTGATTTTCCCCATGAAAACTTGTTTGCAGCCCACCCCCCCCTCCTGATCCTGGGTTGAAACCCCTTGGACTGACAGCTCAGTGCCTGCCAGGGTGCAACAATCCCTCCTGGCCTTGCTAACACCTGATTTCTGGCCCAGCAGAGACAGAATTCCCGCAGAGGAAATCCAGCTGGGTTTTTCCTTGTTATTCCTTGGGATTAAGATCACAAGCCCTGGACGGGGAACAATCTCTGCACGGAGAAGCAGCAAGTTAAAAGTTGGTGCTTTGGACCCACAGGTGCCTGCAGCCAGGACCCGGTGGTGTGGCCTGGTGGATCAGCAGCTCTGTCCCACGAAAACCCCACGGCACATTACAAACTCTCCTTCAAAGCTCTCAAAAACCTGCTGGCGTCCTGTTCGGCTGCATACCACGTAAGCATTCCTGCCAGCCCGGGCCTGGCAGCCATCAGATGGGCTCCACTGCTCCCCACCAGGCACCCACCCATGCCCCGGCACCGCCGCAGCTCTGCCACGGCTGCTCCATCCACAGCAGCTTTCCCACCCCACCCCCCCAAAAACAAACAAACAAACAAACAAAAAAAAAGCCCTTGTGGAGAGGGGAAAAAAGGGACTTCATGGTTTTATGGCGGCGATGAGGGAAAGATATGGCAGAGCCACCTCCAAATCGCCGGCACTCCCTGAGCCCTTGAGCTCGCCGCAAAGCGCACAAGGTCCAGCCCGAAGCCGGCCCAGTAGGTGCGGCTGTGCGGGGGGGTTGTTTCACCCGCCCGGGAGGAGGGTTTGCCAGCCTGGGGAGCTGAAACCCAAGCCGGAGCACGAAAGGGCTGGGAGGTCAAGCCCTGCCTGCTCGGGAGCCCCCAGGGAATGAACGCGAACGATGTAAGGCGGCTCCGGGGGAAGGATGGGGAAGAGGGGGGCACAGCACCCCGACGGAGGGGTGACCCCACTTATGGGGGTCAAGCATGTCACCCGCAGGCACCAATTAGCGGCCATGCCCTCGCTCTCCTTCGCACAAACCCGGGTCTGTGAAGCCCTAACCCCGCGTCTGGCCATTCCCAGACAACACCCACCAGACACCCTGTGCCGGGCAGACATCCCCGGACAGCCTGGATCTCAATAACCACATTGTCACTCTTCCCTGTCTCTCGGTGACAGGGGGACAGCAACCCGGGGCAATCCTGGGGAAACCCGGGGGCTATCCCAAGGGTCCCCCAGGTGTTCAACCAATCCTTCCCTCCCACCCCAGAGATCTTGGGGTTTTTTTTGTGTTTTTTTCTCTTTGAGAAATAGTTCTCCCCCGAACTATTAAGGGGGAGAAAGTCGATCTATGGGCGCGGCTCCGGTAACCCCCGTGTTGCCAGGACCGGCTTGCCAGCATCCCCCCGGAGCCCGGCTCCCCTCCTTCCCTCCCCACAGCCCGGGGAAGCTCAGCGAACCAACTGCGCTCCCCGCAGCCAACACAAACACCCCCGGCACAACCCAGCCTTTCATTTGGGAGGCAGACAGGCACCTCGGGTGTTCCCCCCCCCCCCTTCACACACACACATACACACCCCCGCCCTGTGCTCAGCCAGGGGAGATAGGCAAAAAAAAAAAAAAAAAAACAAACAAAAAAAAAACCCCACAGCGAAACTGCAACGTAGGGGAAAAATAATAAAAAAGAAGTTTGAAGTCCGGGAGATGAAAGGAAGAGCAGGCGCGGAGGGCATCACGGGGTGTGTGCGGGGGGTGTGCGTACCCCAACCCGGACTGAAGAGAGGGATGGGGAGAGGCCGGTTGGGATAAAGGGGAGTGGGAATCGTGTCCCGGAGCTCACCCGCGATGTGCTGGCGGCGACCCTCGTCCAGGTGCGTGGAGACCACATCTCCCATGGCGAGCGGAGCCGGGCCCGGAGCGGCAGGAGGAGGAGGAGGGAGGAGGAGGAGGAGGCGGAGGAGGAGGAGGAAGGCAGCGCCCGGGGCGGTCCGGCAGCCCCGGCCCCTCCGACCTCCCCCAGACACTCCCCCTGCCCCGCCTCACTTCAGCTCCCGGCCCCTGCCTGTGTGTGCCCCCACCCTTCCCTTCCCCCGGTAATTAGCTGTTCTAATTTGCTCGCTAAAGGATGGGGGAGGTTCGTAGAGAACGGTTCTGCCCCCCAAGCCCCCTCCCCCCCTCCCTGCTTCCTCCCCAGCCCGGGCAATCCCTCCAACCCCGCACAGCATCGCTGTGGCCCCCACCGCACACATTGCGGGGACCACCCCCCTGCCCCAGAAACCGGTGCCAGCAGAACCACCTCGGCTTGGCACCGGCCTCCCCCGCCCCTACCATTGCTTCACGGGGGATTGCAACACCCTCCCCCTCATCCCGCCCCCCCCCACGTTCCCACAATCGCCCTCACGCCCAGGGCCCCGCCAGCCTCCACCCAAGGCGGGGAGGGGGGGGCGTGGGAGCCGGGTGGGCAGGGGGGGGAGGCAGGCGAGGGGCCCCAGTCCCTCCCCAGCCTCCGGGCAACGTGTGGGAGAAGAGGTTGAAAAAACTCAAGTTGCCTTCAAACACTCTCTCCGGCCACTGATTTTGGACCAAGAGTTGTTTGGCCTCCATTCTCCCACGGTGGGGGGAACCAGGAAGGGGTTGGCATCTCCCATGTTCAACCAGCATTGCTGGCGAGTTCAAAGTGGGATAATGGACCAGTAACTCTCCAACAATCCATCTAAAATCCCCTTGCACAAGCTTTGCCAGGGCCGAAAATTGCCCCGGTGAGATCCATGGGGACCCATGGGGGGTGAGATCCTGGACCTGGGGCTCCTCAACCAAGGAGCGAAGCAGCCGAGGTTGGGGAGCTGCAGGAAGCGGTGGGAAAAGCTCCTCCTTCCTCTGCTCTTGCTGCAGCTCCTCTCCCAAGAGCAACAGACGGAAACAGCCCTGGCAGGATTCTCCTTGTGCTGCTGGGGAAGGATCCGGCCGGAGGAAAAAGCCTTCCCAGAGCCCTGGGCACAAACAGCAACTGGGGTGTGACTAAGGGAGGAAGAGGAGGAGGAAGGAGGAGGACGTGGCAAAGTGACCAGAATGTTCAAGCTGTTCCCAGCTGCTGGGAGGCCCCGGGGACTCGCTGTCGAGGTGGATCCATGATTTGGGATAGCTCTCATCTCTGGATGCTTCCAGGCCACTGGGAGGTTGGGCTGGGTAAAGCTGAGCTCAGGTTGGCTAAGTCCAGGCCAGCCGGAGTGGAAACGGCTCCGAGGTTGTGCCGTGAGTCTTTTCCTGGGCTGGGCTGTTTACTTGGCAGCGGGAGGGAGAGAGGAGTGGAGGTGGCCAGCCTCGGAGTGAGGCATCCTGTTTATCCTGCCTGAAATAGCTCTTCTTGGCCAGCCGCAGGCAGCCGGGATGGGGAAGGGGACAGGAGGTTGCTCACACCTCTCCCTGCCAGCTGCCACCAGCCCTGCCCCAAAACACTGCCCACCACCCACCCCGCTCAGCCAGGGGGCTCTGCCCCCCCACCGTGCCAGGGGCCAAGAATCCTCCTGAGCAGGGAGGGATGCAGGTGCTCCCATGTCAGGATGGGCTCTGCTAAAGCCGAACACTCAAAATGAGGCCAAAAGACATCAAGACATCAGCTGGTGTCCAGATGCCACCCTGCACCTTCCCCAGCACCCATGGGAGTGAGGATGGCTGGGCTGGGCTGTGGGGGCTGGGGTAGCCCCTGGGCTTGGCTTGCCCCCTGAAGATGCTCACCAGCCACAGGCCTTTCCATCATGACCCCTGCAAAGTCATTTGAAAGAGAAAATAATTTCAAAGCTCAAACATTTACATTTTTTCCCCTTTGCAGTGCCCCCTCAGAAGGTTTTACCCTCACCGTGGTTTGTTTGCCTGGTCAAAATGCTGTTGAAATCAAGGGATTCTCATGTGAAATTTATCTTCAGCAAAACCTCATTTCCAATAATAATAATAATAAAAAAATCATTCCATTGAAGGCTTTTAAGCACTTTTCCTAGTGCTGATCCCTGAGGAGGCTGGCTCTGAATTAATTTGAAAGTCTGCCTTAGTTGGGTGAGGATACATAAAAGGTGGGGAAAATGCATCCATCTCCCTTAAATGGGGGAAAAAAATTAATATCTACCTGTGGCAATAACTTCATTATTAGAAACCAAGCTTCATTCCTTTAAAAGAAGAAAGGTGTGGGGTACACACAGTCCTACTAAATATACTGAGTAAATGGTATAAACCTCTTATATATATAAAAAAAATCAATCCACATAACCACTGGAGCAGTACATACCGAGCCATTACTTGTCTCTTTTGCCTGCTGACATATTTCTCAAAGAGAAAATAAAAAAAAAATCCACTAAACCCTAATTAAAAGGTAAAAAAAATAGAGAGCATCAATATTGTTGATTTGCCAGCAGGAAGGTTATATTTGTGGCATGCAGAAATAGTGTGTCAACAGAGACTGGAGGCTGTGAGGCAGACACAGAGGATGTTTCTGGAGATGGGAAAATCACCCGAAGATGAGCACGACGGCTCAGCACCCTTAGTCAGCTTTAGGGGGTGACACAGGGCCCAGCTTTTGGCTCAGCAGAGACAAGCTGGGCTGCTAGAGCCTGGAGGGTGGGAAAGTGAAGGGGTTACCTGCAGGGTTTTGTCATGAGAGGAGACTTTTGGGAGCTTTTCTCCAGGTATTCCCACACGGCCATGTGCAGAGATTGCCCCCAACATGGTCCTGGTCAGGATCCCCATTGCTGTGCTGGGTGCCAGAGGATGGGGACAGGGATGGGAATGGTTTTGTCCTTCCTCTCCTGCTGCCAGTTTCTGGGAACACGGGGCAAAGCCCAAGCTGTCCCTGCTCTAGTGCTGAGCCCCATCCCTCCATGTCTGGGATGGGCTTTCCACCACCACCACCTTGGACTTTCCATGCAGTTATTGCCAGGGTGTAAAACCCAACCCCTGGCCATCAAAGATGGTTGATGCACCTGCAGAGCCCCCCCCAACAGGATGGTCCCCACCTCCAGCATCTGCTGAATTCCTGCAGCCTCTAAACTCGGGAATGCCTCGGAGGACAAAGCTTTCAGCCCGGTAAATATCAATTTCCCTTTCTCTGGCATAAGGAGCAATCAGCAGAGTTTTCCTTTCACTCTCAGTGACCTCGGGGACACAGATCTGATTCCACCTCAGCTGGATCACCTTGGAAACCAAATCGCTTTGGGGGGAAGGGAAGGACGAGGGGGGGGGGGGGGCAGCCTGGGGGTGCAGGCAGGCAGGAGGCTCCGGGTGTCCCCTGCAAATGGAGCTGCCCGCAGCCCTGAGGTGACCCCAGCAGCCAGGCTCAGGTCCCCATCCATAGGGGGACAGCCACATCCAACCCCCCCGGGGTCTCCTCGGAGGGGAATAAGATGTGACCTTGCCAAGGGGGCTTCACTGCGGGGTCTGGGCAAGATGGGGTTGAGCAGGAGGCAAAAAAAATCACCCGTCCAACAAGGGTGTGAGGGTGTGCTGGTGGGCTGGGGAGCTGCTCTGGGTGCAATTAACAGCCGATTAATCGCAGCAGTAAATCGTCTTTCTGCTGATACAGGCGAGGGCAGCCCTGCCCGGCCCCACGGTGCCGTGCCCGTGGCTGCAGGGCTGGGCCCTGTGGGCTGGGGCAGCCTCATTCCCACTGACTCCAGCGGGTTTTGCTGTGTCGGAACAGCTCTCCGAGATAAGCGGGTGATTAAGCAGTGCTGAATCAGGCCTGACACGGCCCCGGCTTTTGCTGAATCAGGGCTGGTGCCCCGGGTAGGATCAATCACCTACAGCATGGGCAGAGGGATGGAGAGCACCAGCTCCAGACTGGACTTAGTTGGGGAGCGACTGGGGGACCCCTGCAACCCTCTCCAAGGCAGCCCCAGGGGGTTCTGGCAGGCGGCATGGGGGTCGGGGGGGTTCCCAGGATGGTCACCCCCACCCTTCCATCCACCTGGTGAGGGAGCACCCACCCCGCCTGCCAGCGCCTCGCTGCAGAGAAGGGACCCCCGGGGCCGGGGGACCGCAG
Source organism: Heliangelus exortis (assembly GCF_036169615.1). NCBI lineage: Eukaryota > Metazoa > Chordata > Aves > Apodiformes > Trochilidae > Heliangelus > Heliangelus exortis. The sequence continues at coordinate 479,192 of NC_092443.1, read as the reverse complement.
ACCCCCGGGCGGGAGGAGGGCGGCTCCTGTGGATCACCATTCCCCTCTGCTGGTCGGGACTGGGATAACTGGTGGCTGTCAGCCTGGGCCTTGGCAGAGGAGCCTGCGGAGGGTGACACAGCCAGGATGTCCCCGACACTGCCACCGGCATGGCATGGGGCATGGGGCATGTGGCATGGGGTATGGGATGGGATAGAGATGGGATGGAGATGGTATGGAAATGGGATGGGAATGGGGCATTGGGTGGGCATGGCATGACATGGGGCGTGGGATGGGATGAGGCATGGATTGGGATGAGGCATGGATTGGGATGGGGAAGGGAATGGGATGGGGATGGGGCATGGGATGGGCATGGCATGGGATTGCATGGGCATGGGACATGTCATGGGCACTGACAGTGTCGTGTGGCATGGGGATGGGTGCCAGCATGGCATGGACATGGTGACAGCCCATCTGCCTTTGGCAGAGGCACCAACATGGGCAGGAGGGGGGTGGGATTGGGCACCAGCACTGGCACAGGCAGAGACACGGGCATGAGCACCAGCACCAGCATGGCCATGGCGTACTGGCACCAGCATGGGCACCAGGATGAGCACAGGGAAAGGGCATGGACACCAGCATGGAATGGGACATGGCAATGGGCACCATTATGGGCCTGGGGTGTGTTTGTGGGTTTGAAACATGGGCACAGAACACAGGGCATGGGGGTGGGAATGAGATAGGGCATGGGGATGGATCATGGGCATGGTCCCTGCTTGCAGGCTGCTGCAGGGACCCTGGAGGGGCTGGGGGCTCTGCCACCCACCTGGATCTTCCAAAGAGCTGGGACATCACATCGTGCCAGGACCTGCAGCCACCACTCCTGCCTTGGCACCAGGGAAAGGAAAAAAAATATATCTGAGTAATGATGAGGAGCTGCAAACAGTGGGAAAACCCAAAGCACAAAGCCTGAAAACACCGGATTATTAACCCTGGGCAGCTCACAAAGCTCACAGAACAAAGCTTTTGTCCTGAGCAGGGACAAAAGGGACACTGTGCCTTCCCTGTCCCTGCAGCCACCTTCCCCTGGGATGAATTCCTGGCCCCGGGGTGAGTCATTTGGCTTCAGTGTCACCCGCTTGGCTCTGCCTGCACTGAGGGTGGGGTGGGAGCAGCCTCCCTATTCCACACCCTCTGATGGTGAATGGATGCATTCTCCAGTGGGAGAAAGCCTGGGGGTCTCCCCTCTCCCAGGGGCTCTGGAAAACCCAGGGGACTCCAAAAGGGCCCAGGGAAACTCTCACACTCTCCTCAGGCTGCCCCATGGATGCCTCTGAGTTCCTATGTGCACCTGGAGGGTCCTCCTGAAAGAGGGGCAGGAGGTCAGCAGGATCTCTTGGTGCTTCCCACCAAGGACTCAGGGGGTTGCAGGACATCTCCATTTCTCCCAGTAGGACACACCTCCAGCATCTCAACCATTTCTAGTTAAACTTTTAGGGCTGAAAAATCCCAGAGTGAGGCCTTCCAGTCCAGAGTCCTTAGGAAAGAACCAGCAAGGAGGGATCAGGATGTGGCATCATCTCCCCCCCCTTCCCTCCTCCCCCCCCCCTTCCCAGTGCTAAAGACATCCTCAAACTTGTCTTTGAAGAGCACCAGGTTCAGCAAGCTCCCTCCAATTTCTGGACCCTAAGACTGGTCCCTTGTCTCGTCTTCCTAGGCTGTTCAGGCAGGGTTATATCCCAGGCACAGAGAAATGATGCTCAACCTGGCTGAGAAGATTGATGGGGAGATGGAAAGCAACACAACCACCTCTCTCTCCACAGCCAGATGGTATTTATAGCCTGGTGTTGGCAGAGAGTCCAGCAGCTCTGACAAACCCAGCTCTGCCTCAATTTTTAAGGAAGTGTTGAAGAGAACAGGAACCAAAGCAAAGGACTGAGGTGTTTGCCCCAGCTAGGGGCTGCTGGGGAACCCAGGAGTCCAGGCCTGGGACCTCATCACCCTGCTATCCCTCCAGGTCCTTCTCTGCTGTCCCCAGGCAATCCTTGTCCTTCCTCACCTTGGAGAGCCATGGGGTGAACATTTATATGGCTATAAATATATATAACAAGGAACAAGAGAATGGTTTGGGTGGGAAGGACTTTTAAAATCATCCCATCCCCCTGCCATGATCAGGGACACCTCCCACCAGCCCAGGTTGCTCCAAGCCCCATCCAACCTTCAACACTGCCAGGGATGGGGCAGCCACAGCTTCTGGGGGCAACCTGGGGCTCAGCACCCTCACACCAAAGAATTTCTTCCTCATGTCCCACCTCAGTCTCCCCTCTGCCAGGTTAAAGCCATTCCTCTTCATCCCATCCCTCCAGGCCCTTGTCCAAAGTCCCTCCCTATATAAATATATAGGGTGTAGGAAGAGGAACATACAGGCTGCCCGGGGGACACCCGGTGCCTTGGGGCGCCCTCCCCCGCGGGCGGGCTCTGCGTTGCGGCGGGGGGCGGTGCGGGGGCGGTGCGGAGCGGTGCGGGGCGGTGCGGAGTGACGCGTATCCCGCCCCCCCGCCCCTCCCCTCCGCGCAGTCAGCTGAGCCTCCGCGGCCGCCGGAGCCCGCGGCCCCCCCGCCCGTTCTACACCCCCCCCCCCTCCCAATCCACGTCCCCGTCCCTCCCTCCGCATCCTTGCGCCGCCACCCGCAGCCTCGCCCGGGTCTGTGTGTGTGTGCCCCCCTCCCCCAAAATCCTTCCCCATCCGCTGCGGACCCCCCCTGGCACGGAGACATGGCCCCCATCGGACTCAAGGCCGTAGTGGGAGAAAGTAAGATCCGCGTCCGGCCGCGCTGCTTGCGCACCCCGCGGTGGGAAGGGCGGGGGGTATGAAACTGACCGGGGAGGGGGACACACACACAGGAGTGCCCAGGCTCCGAACGCCCTTTGCCGGGGGTGGGGGGATGCTGCGGATGCGCAACATGGACCCTCGGGGTGGCATCAGCCCCCGGCTTCGGAGGAGCCGGGGGGCGGGATCCCCTCGTGGGGCAGCCGGCTGGACGGGGGGGTGGTGCTCGTGGTAGTTGTTGTTTCCCTCTGCGTTTTATTTATATCATTTTATTAGGGGGGTTGTTGAGGCTCTTGGGATTTTTTCTGCAGTGCTGAGGGAGAAGGGGGGGCGGTGGGTAGGGGGGGGATTAAAAGGGAAGTGTGACACGTTTGGGTCTTCCCCCCCCCACCTCTCCCGGACTCCTAAACCGAGGGGCGATCACCGCATAATGGTGAGACCGCAACCGGGAAAGCCCAATCGCCCCCGCGTCGGGGGGTTGGGGCAGGGGGTGACTGTCACAGGGATGCCCGTGTGTCCCCCCCAAGCCCCTCGGCGGTGCCAGGCCGGCCGCCCCTCGCCTTTGTCTGCAGCAAATCGCCCTTTAATGGTGGTTTGTTGGCTTGGCTTATTTTTATTATTTATTTTCATTTCCCCGGACGTGACTTCGCTTCCTTGATCCCAGGGAGGCCTTGGGCCCCCTTCCCTTTCCCTTCCCCTTCCCCCTACCCCAAAATCTTTTCCCTCCCGGGGTATTTCGGCGCCCTTTGGGGTCGCGATCCACCAATGCTATTTTGGGCGGCCGGGGCAAGGGGAGGGGGGGCAGGCATGGGGGGAAGGGAGCAGCCCCGGGTTTGCTTCCTCCTTCCCCCGGCTGTTGCAAAGCGATATTTTCAACGTCTTTATGGCGCGGGGAAGGGTGTGTGTGTGTGTGTGTGTGTGTGTGTGTGTTACACAAAACGCCGGACTCTGAGGTGGCGGTGGTGTGAAGGGTGGGGGTTCCTTTGCCCGCCGCAAAATAAAAGCGAAAAATCCGTATTTGCAACATAACAATTAAAAAAAAGAACTAAATAAAGATCAGGAACCAGTAGAAACTTCCCGCAGCCATGAAAAGCCTTTCTTCTCCCTCCCCTCGCATGATTTATTTCCGTGGCACCGTGGCCGGATCTCCTTCTTTTTTTTTTTTAATCTTGGGGGTGGTGGTGGTGTATGTTTGGTGTGTAATTTGGCGAGGATTTGGTGGTGTATTTTTTTTTTCCGGCATCCCCCGCGTTGTGCATCGGAACCCTCCCGCGCAGGCTGCGGATGGTGCGGCCGGGGCTGGTGGTGTGATCGGGTGGGTGGTGATGGACATAGCGGGGGGGGGTGGGATATGATATATCCCCCTGGATTGATCTCCCTAGGTCCCTCAATCCCTGGATTTGTTCCCAATCGTCACCTGCCCCGGGGTCTGGGGGGGGGGGAGGGAGGAGAGGTTTGCACTATCTCTGCTCCGTCCCCCCCCAACCGCCCCCAGCATCCTGCATTGGGGATTAGAGCTGCAAAATGAAGGGGAAAAGGGCAGGGGAATGTTGTTTTTCTGCTGCAGGATCAGTTTGAGGTGGGGGGAGGTTGATATTGCTAGGTTTTCTTTTGGGGGGACTGCATATTTTTCCCCAGCTGGGCAGGGGAGGGGGGAAGATGGACCAGCCCCTCCCAGGCAGGGCCCCATCCTTTGCCCTGTCTACAGAGGGGACACAGACCACTGCCTGTCCCTTATTTTCACTGATTGAAATGAAAATTTCATTGCACTGAGACAGGCTGGGAAGGAGCACAGACACACACACACACACACATGAAAATCTGGCTCAGTCCTTCTCTTCAGGCTTTACCAACAATCCGCTTGGGTTTTGGTTTGCTTTGTTTTTTTGGGTTTTTTTGTTTGCTTGGTTGTTTTTTTCCCCTGGAAAATGCCATTGCAGGCTGGGAACCAGGAATTGGTCTGTGGACACGGGTGCTGTGGGGGAGGCGTGGGTGTCTGGCAGGAGGGAGCAGGGTTTGGGCAAGCAAAATGCTGCATAGGATCCTGCGGGGTCCAACCCTCCCCTCTCACCAGGGCTTGGAAGCTCCTGGCCTTGGTGTCTCAGCTCCTTCCTTGAGGTGCTGTCTGCAGCTGGAGCTGCTCCCCCAGGTAGCCAAACCTCCCCCTTTTCCTGGCCACCGGTGGGGCTAGCACAAGATTTTCCTCTGCTTTCCGTCACTGCGCCAGCCAGGTTATCCCCTAAGGCTGACCTGCAGGAGAAGATGCTTTCTCAGAAGGAGCAGGAGGTCCAAGGCTGGGGCAGGATATATCTCCACTGGGCTCCTTCCCGAGGAGGGAAGGAAGGAGGGAAGGAAGGGATGCTGCCGGGTTGCCATGGCTCACTCCACCATCACCCCTCCCCCCAAGCTGCATTCTGTCCTGGCTTCCCTCCAGACCCGGATTATTCTCCTGACCAGCTGGTGCCATAACAGGACAAGTTTGGGAGGCCCCTGGGAGAGGTGGGCAGGGGGATGAGGTGGATGAGTGTTGCAGGAATTGGGCAGAACTGGATTGTCACACACACACACACCCTGAGGAGCTTTGGGTGCATGCTGGGGGACTGTCCCCACCATGCCCTGCAGTGTCCTGCAGCCATGGCTGCATCCCTCCGGGAACTGCTTTCATCTGACCAGGGCTGGAGCTCAGTATGCTTAGCCCCAGGGGGGATGTCCTTCTGGTGTGTCTTCTGCTACTTCTCTGGCCACCTCCTGGGGAACCCCACTGGAGACCCAGTTGCTTTGCTCTGGTGCTGGATAGAAAAATCTTAACCTAACCCACCATCACTTGGACATTCTTCCCATCCTCTCTTGTCCCAGCCGTTTCCTTGGATCTTCTCAGGGCAGCCTGCCTCAAACTTCTCCTGCCCAGCTTGGTCCTTGCTCTCCTGCAGCACCCTGCAGGGGGCAGGAGGATGGGTTTACTTCACCCAACCCTCAGCAGCAAGGCAAGGTGTGCCATGATGCAGAGGTGACACCTGCACAGTTCCTGCCACCACGGTGGGATGGTACAAGACACATGGAGGGTATGGAGGTGGCACTGGGCTGGATCTGAAAACTCTTGGACCCCTTCACCTGGAAGAGGAGAGAAACCTCTCTCAGGGCTTCCTTTAGCTGGTCTCACTGTCATGGACCAATGGGAGAAGCAGAGGAGCTGCAGGACAAGGGAGCACCCTGCTCCCTCCCAGAGACAGCAGGAGAACACCTTCCCCCATGACACCATCTCATCCTTCCATGGAGCATCCTCCACAGTGCTGACCAGTGCCACTCCGAAGAGCCCCACCATTAAATCCCACCTGGATGAGGTCCAGTGGGCCCTCAGCACCCATGTGCAGTACTCAGAGCTGTACCATGTCACCCAGTGTCCCCATCTGTACCTCTCTGGGGTTCACCCTTGCCAGGCCCGTGCTGAGATGTGATGACTCAGGGACTCAGCTGCACCTCCAGGGACAAGGGAGGTGGCATGGGCAGGGCTGCCAGCCTGCTGCCAGCCTTGGGGCACAGCCAGGGACCTGGGGACCTGCTCCTGGGTTGCTGGTGCCCGAGTCACCCAGGGTGCTGGGGCACCTCACAGGTCCCACCACCCCTTTGCTGAGGGCATGGGGAGACTGAGGATGCTGAGGGTGCTCCAAGCCCGTCTTGGGGTTCAGGGCACAAGGTTTGTGTCCTTCCCTAGAGCCAGGGAGCAGAGGGAGAAGAGGCACAAGGGTGGCTGGTCCTGGTGGGACCATGGCAGGGATGCACCCTGCACCCTCCAGCCAGCACGGGGAGCAGAGCCTCCACTGGAGAGATTGAGTGAGGAGGAGAGGGTCTCTGCACCCTGTCTCCCATGGGTGGGAGGTGTTTCCTGGGCAGCCCATCCTAATCCCCAGCTCTGGGAGTCCTGGGGGTGCTGTGGTGTTGCCCACCCACCCTGTGGATGCAGGAGCAGGCTCCTGGCAAAGCTTCTGCTGGGGCTGTTAGCTTTGTCACCAGGCTCTGTCTCGCCTCCCATGTCAGCTCGGAATTGGAAAAGCCTGAAATAATACATGCACAGCTCAGGGCTCATCTTCCCACGCAGCACAGAGCAATTTCAGTCACCAAACTGCTGTCTGCACCCGGGGCTGAGAAATCCTTGCCCATGGAAGGTCACCAAGAATGACAAACCTCACCTTGGCAGCAGTGCATCCACCCTCGTGTCTGCATGGGCAAGAAGGTTGAAAAAGCCACTGGCATAGAGGGTTTAGTCTCTTCCCTGTGAAAAAAAAAACAGAACAGGAAAAGGAAAAGGGGAGGGGAAAAAAAAGAGAAGGGGAAAAGAAAAGAAAAGGAAAAAGGAAAGGGAAAAGAAAAAAGAAAAGGAAAGCAAAGCAAGGTCTGGATCTAATTCCTCTGCACCTGTCAGGGAAAACATCCCAGGAGAGATCTCTTCCCCAAAAACCCAACACATTTCAGAAGAGAAGCATCATCACATGGTTTTCAGTTGCATGCTGAGAAGCAGATGCTGCGGCCACCAACTCCCTGTGCAGGGAAGGAATTTCTCTTGGCTTTTGGAGAGGGCAGAAACAGAGCAGGCTGCAGGCGCATTCATTTGTGGGCTCCCACATTGCCCACGTACACACACACACATGTCCACACACGTGTTGCAGGGTGATGTCTGGAGGCCATCAGGTGGTTTGGTGTTGTGTCACCAGGAGAGCAGCAAAGGCCACGTGGAGTTGGAGCAGCTCAGCTGCACATCAGTGGCTCTCCATCCCATCCCATCCCATCCCATCCCATCCCATCCCATCCCATCCCATCCCATCCCATCCCATCCCATCCCCAGCATCTGTGTGGGCACGGGGCACCAGCCCAACCTGGATTCAAGGAATCATAGGATCATAGAATGTCAGGGGTTGGAAGGGACCTCGAGATCAAATCCAACCCCCCTACCACAGCAGGATCACCCGGGGCAGCCCACACAGGACACATCCAGGTGGGATTTGAATGTTTCCAGGGAAGGAGACTCCACAACCTCCCTGGGCAGCCTGGGCCAGGGCTCCCTCACCCTCACAGCCAAGAAATTTCTCCTCATGCTAAGGTGGAAGTTCCTATGTTCTTCAACCTTAAACCCATTATTCCTTGTCCTATTAGTGGGCACCACTAAAGGAATTGGCCCCTTCCTCTTGGCACCCACCCCTCAGATATTTATATAGACATTCCCACCAAGCCAAGCCTGAAAAGCCCCAGTTTGTTGCTGTTCTTGCTCCCTCTTGCTTCAAGGCAGAGAGAAATCAGCTCAGAAAGTCATGGTCACATGTAGGGGAGAGTGACTTACCCCTGGGAGAATGTCCCCCCCCTCCAGGATGCTGTGACACCCCATGTGTGCCATCCTGCTGCAGGAAAGCTCTTGGTTCCTCTTGGCACTGACAGCACCTACAGCTGGGTGCAACATCTCCCCTTGGGATTGGGAACAACCCCTGTGGATTTTACCCCGTGTCTCCAGTGAGGTCAAGGAGAGCCATTTGTGGGTGGAATCATGCATTTCCCTGATTTCCTTTTGGGAGTTGGAGGTCTCCAGGTCTCTGTCCTCCTCTCCAGGCTTGGATGATGTCTCATGGTTCTGGCCAGCAGGTGGAAATCCCTCCATCCTTCATGAGAGCTGTGCAGAGAGGAGAAAATAATCAGGGTCATGGTGATTACAGTGACTAATCCCTCAAGCCAGAGTCCCAGCAGCCACACAGCTCCCCAGGGCAGGAGAAATACTGCTCAGTGTGGCTTGGACGTGTGGCACCTTTCTCCAGCAGCTGTGAGGTAGATGTGGCTGTGCTGCTCCAGATGTGAAAATATCAGAGCTCACCTGATCCAGTGGTGAGGGGAGAAAAGGGTGAAGCTGAGCCTGGGTGATTGTGCCCTTGGAGGAATTATTGCAGCTGGATGGCTGCACCAGCAGCAGGTTTCTCTGGGAGAACATGTCCAAGGCAAAGGTCTTCCAGGTGGGCACCAGAAATAATCCAGTGATAAAAAGAGGTGTTGAGGGCATGAACTGCTGGAGGGGAGATGGTTGAGATTTGCTTGGCTTATGGACATGGTGGTCTCCAGACTCATCTCATCCCTGAGACTGCACTGAAGGACGTCAGATGGGCTTTGTCTCCTGTAAATGAAGTTATTCTCTATGTCTTGAGTGGGGTTGATGGTCTCCTTGCCTCCTCTGGTCCATGAAGCCTATTTTATTGAGGACTGCTTGGAGATGGTACACTGAGACCTAGAGATGCCCCCTGAGGGTGTCCAGAGGTAGATCCCTGCTCTACTACATCCACACCTCATTGTATCTGTGTAACATTCACACTGCCTTAAGCAATTAGTTAATGAACCAGCACAAAAGCAGTTCTCAAGCCAACCCAAAGCCAAACATGTGCATCTTGGAGATGCAGTATGACAGCTTTTTAAGAGAAGTGGGTCTGGAGCAGACCTCACCGTGGATTTCAGTGATCTAGTTCTCCAGAGCTGCTCTGGGATGCTGGATCTCAAACAGAGGATGTGTGAGGAGAGTAAAGGACCCGAGTCCTGCTTGGGACAGGAAAAAGCCTATGGTGAGCACCACCCTGTAGGACCTTGGGCAATTCCTGCAGCCTGCTGCCCAGCCATAAGGCAAATCCATCTTCCCTTACCTCAGGCCAAGGTGTGCAGGTCCTGGGACGTGGCAGCAAAGTAACATTCCTGAGCAGCAGGACTTTGGCCTCCTGCATTGCTCCAGGAGGGAAGAGCTTGGCCATGGCTGCTGGCACAGACCAGGCTTGGGTCTGAAATATCCTTGTGCTCCAGGATGCCGTGGTGGCCAGGACGAGGTCTTGGTGCTTCCACTTAGTGGTGGAGGTCAGAACTCATGAGGTTTCAGGCTCTTTTGGAAGCAGGATGCTGGGCATCCCAACAGGAATGTGTGTCTGCAGGCTGCAGTGGCTCCCAGCTCTGTTGGTGTGGGTGCAAGGGATGGCAGCGTTGGTCCCTGCTCCTCCAGCAGCAGTTGGAGGCATGGGCTTGGTTGTCTCTGCCATGAGCAAGTGAGGCAAGGCAGGCTTGGAGAAAGGCAGCTCAGAATAAATAACGAGCTAAGCCTCTTGGATTGATGGATGATGGGCTTGAGTCCTACTAGGCCACCATGTCACCAGCTCCTGGCCCGCCTGGAAAGCGATGCAGGGGGTGATTCTCATGCCATGTGTCACCCCAAGAACCTCACTGCAGGCAGGGTCTGGGGGAGGGGGTTGCTCTCACGCCTGCATGGTTGCACTTTCAGGACCATGTTATTCAAGAGGTCCTCTGTTGGTGAGATGAGTTGCCTTGTCCACAGGCACTGATGTTGGAGGATAAGCCCAGAGCTGTCTGCATCATCTGCTCAGTAGAAATTGTCATTCAAGTTCTTCCAGCCTGAAGGAAGTCAGTGTGGCAGGTCTAGAAGAGCCTAGTGCTGAAGGCACTGGAGGAGATCTGCATACACATTGTTTTCCCCTGAAACATGGTTTGTTTCCAAGATGAAAAGCTTGACTGTGAGTGTCACTGGCTGATGTTAGAGCCCCAAAGCTCTGCCTGGCCAGACCACTTGGGGACATGGGTGGCAGCAGCTGACCTCCTAATGTAAGGACGTGTCCCCACCACTCCCCAAGAAGCATCCAGGCTTGGCTGGAGGACCTTGGGCAACAGAGCTGGGAATCTGTTGCTGAGGCTATAGCTGAGTGCAGAATTGTTTCAGGGATCTTGTATCTGCTGCCATCCCTTCTCCTGCTAGGAGGTTCCCTTTCTGTGCCATCCTTGGCCACCCACAGCATTTAGCATTGTCTTCTTGGTCCACCCAAGTGCTAACAGACCACTCATCCCTCACCCAGAGGACACTTGGGAGGTGCAGGTCATGGCCACATCTCCTCCAAACAGGCCACTGGAGTCTCAAACTTTTGCTTGGGGTGATGTCCCATGGCTTGAGGGCCCTGGAGTCTCTTTGGAGGATGCTCTGTGGATCTGCCTCTTCCCTGACCCATGAGGGTTTTGGGGACACCCCTCATCCCCCAGCCCAGATGCTCAGCCAGCACTTGTGTCCAGCAGGAGGGCAAATACCTCTTCTGGTGAGGCTGGAAACCACCTTCCTACAGCTCAGCCCCCACAAGGTGATGTCCCCATCCTGCTGGCAGGGTCACCTGCACCCCACGGGGAGCACCCATGAGGTGCTCATGCCTGGGTGTCCCACCAGGTGTCCCCCATCCCCATGGGGTCCCTGGGGACCTGCTGGTGGTGCCATCCTGGCTGGTTGCATAAGCTGGATGGGATTGAGGGGATTACAAGGAGGAGGCTGAGGGCGCTGGGTTCTTGTTTCTAAAAGAAGCTCTTAAGCTGCTGTTGTTTTCCTGGTGCTTGGGATTAGGGCTGAGACATGGGGGGTGGCCCCCAGAGACCCCCCCGACCCTCTCTGTCTCCCCCCCAGCATGGACACCATCTGTTAGTGCCAAGCAGAGGGGGAAAACCTGGCTGGGGAGGGGGAGGGTGACCATCCCCTCCTGGGGACCCCAAAGCACCCCCCATCTCCTCCCCAGCTCCCCAGGAGGGGCACTGGGGGAGCAGGGCTGGATGTGGCCCCCAGGATGGGTGGGGAGTCTGGTGCCCTGGTCTGGGGGGGGACTTGGGGTGTTGACCCCCCCCCCTCTCTGTGCTCCCTCTCTTGCAGAGATTATGCACGATGTGATCCGGAAAGTGAAGAAGAAGGGGGAATGGAAGGTGAGCCCTAAACCCTGGGGAGGGACCAGGAGAGGAGGAGGAGGAGGGTGGGGAGGAGGAAGCAAGGAAGGGGGTGGGCAGGGAGCCCCCGAGGGTGAGGAATGGGTGTTGAAGGGACAGTTCCTTGCCCTCAGCTCACAGCCCCTCTCCCCAGGTGCTGGTGGTGGACCAGCTCAGCATGCGGATGCTCTCCTCCTGCTGCAAGATGACAGACATCATGACTGAGGGCATCACAAGTGAGTGCAGCCTCTCCCAGCTCAGCCTAGAAAACTGCTGTAGGAAGGGCGGAACCTCCCTTTTGGACCCCAAAGGCATCTCCAGGCTGGCCCAAGCCAGTTGAGTTGGTGACACGGCCCCCGCCCAGCCCCATCCCACCTTGGGATGCAGACATCCTACCACCCACTGCTCATGGATGGATATCTTGGTGCCAGATTGATGTTTCCCACCCTCCATCCCTCCAGCACCTTGTCTCCTGGCAAAATGTCAGTCTGAGGAGAAAACCAGGTGTTCCCTTATGTTAACCCTATAAATAGCTCCCTGCAGCACTCAGAAAGGAGAAAGAAAACCCACGCTGGGCATCAGAAGGTCTTGGAGCTGTAGGTACCACTAGAGCCTCAGCCATGGGGTGTCTCCTCCAGCAGTGGGGTGTGAGAATAGACCAAGACAACAGTGGCACAGGCTGTGACCAACCCCTGCCCCAGCCCCAGGACAAGGACAACCCCTGCCCCAGCTCCAGGATGAGGACAGCCCCTGCCCCAGCTCCTGGGTGGGCAGAAACCAGTGGCTGGGGATATTTTAAATGCAGAAGGATTGGCAGGGCTGGTGCTGTGCTGCCCTGGGACACCCAACAGCCCCATGTGTAGCTGAGTGCCCCCAGCCACCCCCATCCCTGCCATGGCCCCTGCTTTGTCCCCCCAACAGTTGTTGAAGACATCAACAAGCGCCGGGAGCCCCTGCCCAGCCTGGAGGCTGTCTATCTCATCACCCCCTCTGAGAAGGTGGGTACCTGGGGCATGGCCTTTGGCTATGGGGAGGGGGGGTGCCCATGGGAAGCATCTGGGGGACACAGCAGAGCTGCAGAGCTTCCCCTGTGCCTGGAGGGGGGACACGGGGTGACCCTGCAGAGGTGCCCCTGGTGCCACCATGCCCAGCCCAGCTGGTCCCTGCTCTCTTGCAGTCCATCCACTCTCTCATCAATGACTTCAAGGATCCCCCCACCTCCAAGTACAGAGCTGCCCACGTCTTCTTCACTGACTGTGAGTACCTAGAAGGGAGGGAGAGTCCCTGGCACTGAAACAAGGTGGAAGGAAGAGGGGATGGAGGGATGTTACAGAATCACAGTAAGGTTTGGGTTGGAAGGGACCTTAAGGATCATCAAGATCCAGCCCCCTATATGGGCAGGGACACCTCCAGTGATGGAGGGGTGGAGGGATGGTGGGGAAGTGGAGGGATAGTGGAGGGATGCTGAGTTCCCTCCCTTGCAGCCTGCCCTGATGCCCTCTTCAACGAGCTGGTGAAATCCCGTGCTGCCAAGGTCATCAAAACCCTGACAGAGATCAACATTGCCTTCCTCCCCTCTGAGTCCCAGGTGAGGCTGGGCTGGGGACTGTCCCAGGGTCTGGGGCAGTGGGGGATGCTCCAGTCCTCCTGGGGACCTTCCTCTGGCCTTGAATCTGGTGGCCAAACCCACATGGGGTGTCCTGGGAGGGGGGAGTGGGTTTGCTCTCCAGATATCCTTCACCCTGGCTCCTCTCTGACCTCCCTCCCTCTGCCTCTCCCAGGTTTACTCCCTGGATTCAGCTGACTCCTTCCAAAGCTTTTACAGCCCCCACAAGGCTCAGATGAAGAACCCCATCCTGGAGCGCCTGGCTGAGCAGATTGCCACTCTCTGTGCCACGCTGAAGGAGTACCCAGCTGTGCGGTACAGGGGGTAAGGGCAGCAAGCTCAGGACACCCCCCCCGAGCACCTGAACCCCCCCCCAGCAGCCTGGTGGAGCTGGGGATGTGCTGAGCACAGGGGCATGGATGTGGTGCTGGTGGGGATGGAGGCAGAGGGATGGAGAGATCCACGTGTAGTGTGGAAAGACAGACTTAAAGATGCTCTGGAGAGTGTGCTGTGGGGGTTGGAAACCTAAAATCCAAGTGTCAGCTCATCTAGAGGAGACATGGAAAAGCTGGGCACCCTGGGTAGAGGTGGAGGGGGGAAGCAAAGCCTCCTGAGGTCCCTCCTCTCCCACGAGCCAAGGGACGTGGCATGGGGAAACCAGCAGCTCCTCCCCATCCCATGCTGACCTCTCCTCCTGCCTCCTCCAGGGATTACAAGGACAATGCCATGCTGGCACAGCTCATCCAGGACAAGCTGGATGCCTACAAGGCTGATGACCCCACCATGGGCGAGGTGAGCAGGGCTGGTGCCAGCAGCCCTGGGGGATGCTTCACTCCTAAAGTGCCCCTTGACCTTTGCCATGAGGCAGTCACAGACCCCAAATGGGTACCACAAGATGGTCCCAGCTTCTACTGACCACCTGTGGGGCTGGAGGAGCCCCTGGCCTCACTGCTGATGGCTGCCCCCACCTCTGCAGGGTCCGGACAAGGCTCGTTCCCAGCTCCTCATCCTGGACCGTGGCTTTGATCCTGCTTCCCCAGTGCTGCATGAGCTGACCTTCCAGGCAATGAGCTATGACCTGCTGCCCATCGAGAACGATGTCTACAAGTGAGTCCCCCATGGCACCCCCAGGTCCAGCCCTGGGGTGGGAGGTGGAAGTTCAGCCCTGAAGCCTGAGCCTCAGCATCCCTCCCTCCCTCCAAGCCCCATCCAACCTTCAACACTGCCAGGGATGGGGCAGCCACAGCTTCTCTGGGCACCCTGGGCCAGGAGCTCAGCACCCTCACCCCAAAGAATTTCTTTCTCAGATCTCCTCTCTATCTCCCCTCTTTCACCCTGAAACCCTTCCCCCTCATCCTATCCCTCCATGCCTATGTAAAAAGTCTCTCTCCAGCTTTCCTGATAAATAAGAGCCACAAAGACCACATGCCCCCCAGCCCTGTCCCCCCTGTGACACTCCCTGCCCTCTCCCCAGGTACGAGACGAGTGGCATTGGGGAAGCCCGGATTAAGGAGGTTCTCCTGGATGAGGACGATGACCTCTGGGTCACCTTGCGCCACAAACACATCGCTGAGGTGTCCCAGTGAGTGTCCCCCTGGGCTGGGAGGGAGGTTGGCTCAGGGTTGCCACCCCCCGTGCAGTCAGGGTCCCCTCCCCACTGACTGCTGTCCCTTCCTCTCCCCAGGGAGGTGACCCGCTCCCTGAAGGAATTCTCTTCAAGCAAGAGGATGAACACGGGTGATAAGGTGACCATGGGCTGGCAGATGTTGAGTCGCCTGGGGTCACCTGATGGGGACCTCTGCAAAGGGCTGAGGGTGCTCAGGGCCCTGATGGGGGGAGAGGATTGAGGGGGGTGTTGGTCCTACACCTGTAGCTGGGGAACTGGGGTGTCTGAGGGGGAACACTGTGCCATGGGGGTGGGTTTGTCTCCAGGATGGTGCCCATGCCTGCAGCCACCACCTCTGTCTCTGGCCAGTTCCCTTCCTGAGACCCTGAGTTGGTGGCAGTGAGGGGACCCTGGAGGAGGTAGGATGTAGAAGTGTCCAGAAGCTGAAAGTACCACCCCAGCCAAGCACAGGGTCTTGGAGGGGACTGGAGGGGACTTCTTCCCACTGCCCTCCAGTTTGCAGAGCTAAGACCCCCACCCACCCTTGGACACAGTGGACAACCCCTGGCAATGCCACACCCAACCCCCACGAGGGGCTCCATGGGGACAGAAGTCCTTGGCAGGGTCATCCCCTCTCTGCCTGTGGTCCCTGGGTCTCCAAGGGTGAGTGACAATGACATGTCCCCTTTCCTCACAGACCACCATGAGAGACCTGTCCCAGATGCTGAAGAAGATGCCCCAGTACCAGAAGGAGCTCAGCAAGGTAAGTGGAATGAGGAGATCTCTGCAGAGGGGCTGAGCCCACCCAGGGAAGCTCTCCCTGGAGGGTCCCTGGCCATGGGGAGGCACTGAGGCCACCATGGTGTCATGGGGACCTTGGGCCACTGCCAGCACCACCGTGGTGACTGCACCACTGGTGTCTCCCCAGTATTCCACCCACCTGCACCTGGCTGAGGACTGCATGAAGCACTACCAGGGCACAGTGGACAAGCTCTGCAGGGTTGAACAGGTACCAGCACCCCCGGCCCCACACTTCCCCCTCAGCACCCCCGTGGGGACAGCCAGGACTGGCAGCTCCTGCCCTACAGCTCAGGACTGAGCTACAGGGTGGTGAGTGCCTTTGTTCTCTGCAGGACTTGGCCATGGGCACTGATGCTGAAGGTGAGAAGATCAAGGACCCCATGAGGGCCATTGTCCCCATCCTGCTGGATGGGAATGTCAGCACCTATGACAAGATCCGCATCATCTTGCTCTACATCTTCCTGAAGAATGGTGAGGAGGAGAGCTGGGCAGGGGGGGTGAGACATGGGTGGGCAGCTCTGGGTGGCAAACAGCTCAGGGTTCAGCCAGGATAAGCCAGATTGAAAAGCTCAGCCCCGTGTCCTCAACCACCACCGAGTTGGATGTCCTCAGGTGATGATGGAGGGGCTGTGTCCCTGCTGGGTGGCATTCCTCAGGAGGACACCATCTCCCTGCTGCATTTCCAGGGATCACCGAGGAGAACCTGAACAAGCTGATCCAGCACGCTCAGATCCCAGCAGAGGACAGTGAGATCATCACCAACATGGCCCACCTTGGGGTGCCCATCATCACAGACGTGAGTCTGCACCTCGCTCCACAGCACCCTCTGCCCCCTGGGATGTCCCCATCTCCCCCCAGTCAGGGTGTTCCCAGTCCCACCACCACACAGCCCCCATGTCTCAGGGTCTTCTTCTGCTCTCCTTGCCCAGTCCACCCTGCGGCGCCGGAGCAAGCCGGAGCGCAAGGAGCGGATCAGTGAGCAGACCTACCAGCTCTCCAGGTGGACCCCTGTCATCAAGGACATCATGGAGGTGAGGGACAGGGACACGGGATGGAGCAGGCACCTGCAGGGAGCTGGGTGCTGCCAACCCTTGGCACCTCTCCTCAGCACATCTCCTCTGGGCTGTGGTGGGATGGTTTTGGAGGTCTTCTCCTGGTCCAGAGCAAATACATGCAAATGAATCCTGACCCAGCTGGGCCAGTCCTGGGCATAGAGGGGTTCTCGGGCTGGGGGCTGTGCCCACCTCCTTTCTGACCCTCCCACCTTGGGGCTCTCTGCCTGCAGGATGCCATCGATGACAAGCTGGACACCAAGCACTACCCCTACATCTCCACCCGCTCCTCCGCCTCCTTCAGCACCACGGCTGTCAGGTGGGTGTCCTGTCCCCTCCCCAGCAGCACCCACAGCACCCACCTGCAGGTCACAGAGCTGCCCATTCATCATAGAACCACAGACTGGTTTGGGTTGAAAGGTGTAGTGAAATGAGGCAACCAGGTGTTCAGCAAAAACTCACGAATAGTGCTCTGAGTCTGTTGCCCTCAGGGTTGACTAGCCTGGGTCAGTGCTATTGCTCCAGATTCCACTGACCTCTCCACTGGCTTGCTCAGGAGTGAGCTGAGCCTGTGCTTCAAGCCTCACCTTTTATTGGCCCCCCAGTCCTGCTCATGCACAGTTGGGGCCCGCCCTAATCAGGCACAGGTGGGCTTAACACAAGCTCATGCCCACTACCTGGCAATTAGTGGCACCTGGTTGCCTCATTTCACTACAAAAGGGCCTTCAAGATCATCCAGTGCCACCCCTGCCATGGTCAGGGACACCTCCCACAGCCCAGGGTGCTCCAAGCCCCATCCAACCTTCAGCACTGCCAGGGATGGGGCAGCCACAGCTTCTGGGGGCACCCTCATAGTGAAGAACTTCATCCTAATGTCCAACCTAAATTTCTTCATGGAAGGAGCAGTTAAAACATTGGAACAGGCTGCCCGGGAAGGTGGTGGAGGCACCATGCTGCAGTGGATGGTTTAGTGGTTAGGGATTGTAAGGCAGATGTGGACTTGATGATCTTGGAAGTCTTTTCCAACCGAAATGATTCCATGATTCTAAATCTCCCCTCTGCTGGTTTAAAGCCATTCAGGCATCTCGTGCCTCAGTTTCCTTCCTTGTAAGAGTGAGCAGCATGGCTGTAAAGCTGGACTTCACCTGCTCCAGCAGCCCTCTGGGAGCTGATTCCCGTGGGATTTAAGTCAAGACGTGAACTCAACGCGCAGTTGGTTGCCAAGCACCCTCCTGCCCACCCTTCATCCCTTCTCCTCTTCCTCCAGTGCCCGCTACGGCCACTGGCACAAGAACAAAGCCCCCGGGGAGTACCGCAGCGGCCCCCGCCTCATCATCTTCATCCTGGGTGGGGTCAGCATGAACGAGATGCGCTGCGCCTACGAGGTGACACAAGCCAGCGGCAAGTGGGAGGTGCTAATAGGTGAGTTGGGGACCCCCAGGATCCCCCACCCCGGCTGCTCATCCCACGCTCCCACCACCATCCAGCAAACCTCTGGCTCCAGGTGGCTGCGGGAACAGGAGCTCTGTGCAAAGGTCTTCTCCTGCCACCCCCTTGTGATGTCCCCTGGGGTCATGGCTCGCCACCCATCTCCAGGGTGAAGGGGGATGCAACCATGAGGTGCAGTGTGTGTCAGCAGGAGATGCATTTTGCTGTTGGACACTTCCAGATGGACGTGCAACTCAACAGAAGATGCATTTTTGCATCTTTTGCGTGGGTGGGTGGATGGATGGATGGATGGATGGGAGGATGAATGGTTGGATGGATGGATGGATGGATGGATGCTGAGGCTCAGGCTTCATTGCTGAAGATGCAACGGGACATGCAGCTCCTGTGCAACAGGACATGCATTGTGTGCTTTGTCTCAACACCCCAGCTTTGCCCTGGATTGTGTGTTGAGGACATGGTGGAACCCTTACCAGATGTTCCCCTGGGGAAGCACAGTTGGATACACACCTTGTATAACAGGGGCAGGAGCCCCTCACCATCTCATCTTGTCCCTGGCTGGCCTGGGGAACCTTCCTCTCACCTCCTGCAGCCACCAGCCATGTGTCCCCCCCTGGCCACCAGACCCATCACCAGGTCCATCTAACCTCTTGCCCATCTCATCCTCCGTGGATCCATCGTCCCTCTGCATGTGCCTGCGGTGCTCCAGGTGGCAACCGCGTCCTTCCTCACCCCCAGAAACAAAACAGAGGGTGTTGGGGGGAAGGGATTCTTGGTGCAGCCATCAGCCCCACTCTGTTCTCCCGCAGGTTCTACTCACATTCTCACTCCCACCAAATTTCTCATGGACCTGAGGCACCCCGACTTCAGGGACTCCACTAGGGTATCATTTGAGGATCAGGCTCCAGCAATGGAGTGAGCCAAAGAAACCAAGTAAAGGCAGCTGACTAATGGAAAAGAAACTCTTCCTCCCTTGAAGGGTTTTCTTTGAATCTTCCATTCCTCCTTTCTTTAATTTTTTTTTTTTTTTTTTTTTAATGGGTGTTGGGTTTTGTTTCCTTTTGGTTCTCCAAGAAGAAAATGCTTGCAGTTCTTCCTTCCAGTTGGAAAAGCATCCGAGTGCCACTCCATCATCCCTCTGCCATGTCTCTTGGCCTGACCTGCTCAGCTCCTTCATGCTATGAGTTCCCCCTCACTGGGGCTGGGGGCAGTGGGTTGGGGTCATGCCAGGGCCAGGCAGGGGATGGAGCACCCTGGGACACTGCCAGCTTGGTGCCAGGACTTGTCCCAGCTCTGCCTCTTCTTGTCCCCCACAGCCACCCCACCAGCTCTGGGCTTCAATGAAATACCAAGTTGATGGCCAAGCTCAGGTTTGCTCTTGGTGCCCTTGGTTGGGCAGGAGCCCCGGGATGTTGCAGACCCCCCCTGCCAGGGTTTAGCTGGTGACCCCCACCATGGCATCCCCCTGGGCCAGGGACCTGCCACCAGCACCGAGTCAGGGGCAGCAGCAGTCCAGAGCCCTTTTCCTCCTCCCTTCTCTCCCCCCCACACCAAGTGCCTGGACCCAAGGATGCTCCGTGCAGGCAGGGAAAGAGCCTGGGGGGCCCTGCAGAAGGTTCCTCTCTGCCCGTGGCTTTTTGTGTCCTGGAGTGTCCCCCTCAGGCACCACCACTCTGCATGGCCACCTCCTGGCTCCCACCTCAACTTCCCCCCCCCCCCCAACTTCATCCACCTCCTTCATTTCTCCTTTTTCATTCCGTTCCTCTTCTCCCTTCCCCCTCCCCCCCCTAAAACAAAACAACCAACCAACCTCCCCCTCCATTTTCTCGCAAGCATTTCCAGGTGTGTGGGGCCATCACCCCCAGGCCAAGCCTCACCATGGGGAGGGGGACAGCGGGGACAACACCGGGGGCATCCCGAAGGCATCACTGATGTGTGTGTCCTCCTTCCCAACCCCCCCCATCCCCTACACCTCCCTTTCCTCTGCCCCCCACAGGGTCCACGCACATCCTCACCCCACAGAAACTGCTGGACACGCTGAAGAAGCTCAACAAAACAGAGGAGGAGGGCAGCAGTTAGAGGACTCGCTGCCTGCCACCCACTCGATGCCGAACCCAAACCCCCCCTGGCCGGGCACCTGCACCCAGCCCCGGCCCAGCTTTCTCTTGTTCTTGTGTTGAAACTCCTCCCCACCCCACCCACCGCATCCTTCCTGGTCTCATTTTATCCACAGGGAGGGGACAACAGCCGGAAAAAAAAAAAAAACCCAACAAACAAACAAAACCAACCAAACAAAATATATGTATATATAAAATATTAAGGAAACAGATGCATTGTGTTTCAAAGGAAAAGAGGAACAAAAATAATCCATACATTGTAGCTGCAGCTATCCCAAGCACCTAGGAGCTCACTGCTGAGTAACCCACCTGCCCATTGCTCGCGAATGATGGTGACAAAATCAACAACAAAAACCCCAAACAAACCCTTTTTCCAAAAATTTCCCCCCTCCTTGGGGTCCCATGTGGATAGATGAACAGACGCCCCCCCCCCCCCCATGGCTTCAGCCCCTGCCTGGGCTGGGCTCTCTCTCAGCTTGGGGGGGATGGGGGGTGTCTTTCCCCACCACCTTCTTCTGGCCTGTGTGTTTCTGGGGTGGTGGAACCTGAGCTGCTTCCCACTGCAACAGTTCCCATGTGAAAAAGGGACCAAAATGGTCAAAACCTGGAGCTGGGGCCCATTGCCTCCCCCTCCCCCTCCCAAGTATTCCTGAAAATGCATATATATATATATATAAAAAATAAGACTATATATATATATATATATATCTCCGAACCCTCCCAGTGCAGCTCCCGGTGTTGTCCTGTGGTGAAGCGTTCCCAAATGTGCTGTCACCCCGAGACACCCCCCAAACCCCTCCAGGGCCCCCCCCCCCCTTCCCTTCCTTTAGACTCTGTGTATATTAATGACTGTGTCTTGTGACGTTCTTACAAGCTTGGTGTATAGTGATTTAACCAAACCTCGGGTTTTCAGTTGGGTTGTTTGGTTTGGGGTTTTTTGTTTCTTTTTTTTAAATTATTATTATTATTTGTAAAGCCCCACCCCAAGTATTGCTCCCCTCCCCTGCCATTAGATGCACTGCAATATTTTGGGGTCCATCGTTCTGTTCTCTTCCCCCTCAAGGCTGTGAATCCCTTTTTCCTTCCCCAAAATATTTCTTGCCTCATTGGTGGTTATTCCCCCACCTTTCCCTTCCCATCTGTTCCTTGCCCAGAAAGTTAAATATATATTTTTAGGGCAAAGGCTGTATCATTGCACTGATATTTGTTGGTTCCTCCTTGGTCCTCCCACCCTGTTTGAGTTCCCTCTTGGTTAGCAATGCAAATGCTTCAGGATCTTGTATGTTGGACGTTATTTTTTTTTCTGTTACAGTTATTTATATAAAAAAATAATTTATCAAAAAGGAAAACTTAAAAAAAAAAAACCAACAAAAAAACCAAACAACTAATAATAATCTAGTCTGTCTTGGAACTTGTTTACCTTGAGATTACTGGAATCTAAATGTTTGAAAGTGTTAAAGCACAACCATGTATCATCTCTGTATATCTGTTCTTCTGTACTAAAGCACTCGAGTGACTCAATAAAAGCGATCTCCATCCCTCGTGCACCCCAGGCTGTGCTCTGCCTCTTTCTGGGGAGGAGCTTGGGGGATTCCCCACCAACCCCCACCACCCTCCCAGGGAGAGACCCCCTCAGCACCAGATTAAGGAAGGAAGGCAACCCCACACTCATTCAACTGAGTTTATTTCCTTCAAAAATAGGTGATATCTGAGTAAAAAACCCCACCCCAAAGGCTCTGGTGGTCCCTAGGAAACAGGAGATGAAGGGGAAATATAAAACAAAAACATCATCTTTGCTCCTGGCTGTTCTGCAGCCAGAAACACAAAAATCCTCTTTAAAATCCTCCCTGCTCCCCCCAAAGGGCAGAGCTGGGGGGGCAGCTGGGTGCCAGGCTCCCAGGCTCAGTGTTCTTTTAGGAGGTTCTAGACCTGTGTAACTCTCAAGGGGGGATTTCAGTGATCCTCCCCTCCTAAGTGGGATTGAGGGGCACTTCAGGCAAGTCCTACACATCAACCCAGCTGGGGCAGAGCAGGCTGAGGGGTTGCTTTTTTTCTTCTGCCTGGATGACACCCTGGGTGGCCACATCCAGAGGTGGCCCCAAAAAAACCCCAAGCCTTAAATGCCCTAAATGCTGGAAAATTTATCTATATTTAAAATATTATAAGCAAAGCAGAGCTATGTACCTGTACAGATACACAGACGTGTATCATCCATTAGCCCTACAAGGGTTTCAGCTGCTTGTCAGATACCTTGGCAAAAAAATAAATTCACATAAAACCACCAAAAAGGAAAAAAAAAAAAAGAAAGAAAAATAACATAATCTTTCCCAGCTTAATTCAAGTCCAAGGGCAGAGCAGAGGGTGGAGGGGGGCACCTGGAGGGTGCCTAAAATTTGGGGAAAAACACTCACACAGGCACGGAGGTAAACACCAATGGGTGCTGCTGTAGGAAGTGCTCAGCTTGGGGCAGCATCTGCCTTGGGGGACTCCAGGGCACCCCTTTGGTCCTGGGGGATGGTGCCATTCCCCCCAAGGTTCTGCAGGGCCTGGAAGACCTCTGCCAGCATTCCTGCAGCTTGGATGGTCTTGAAAAACAGATGGACTGATGGACCTGGAATGCAGGAGGTCCAGGGGAGCTGGAGCAGAACCCCCTGGAGATGCCTCCAGCCTTGGTAGCTGGGGTCTGGCAGGGAACAGGGATGTTGCTGGAGAGCCCACCCCCTTCCCTGAGGGCAGGGGCAGCTCAGGAGGTCCGGGTGCCCTCAGAAGAGGCAGGAGCTCCTCAGGTCCCGTGCTCGGCTCAGCTGGGTGGTCAGGGTCCTGCTCATGCGGGTGGTGGTGGTCTTCATGCTCTGGGCAACCTCCACCGCCCGGCTCAGGGTCCAGTTCAGTTCCTCCAGCTCCTCCAGGGACAGGCAGCCATGGGGGACAGTGGTGGGGGGCTGGGGGGGATGCTCTGCCTGCCGTTGCCCCACAGGGGGCTGCGGGGGGACCCTGGCCATGGCTGGGGCTGAGGTAGGTACCACTGGGGAGCAATAGCTGGGAAGAGAAAGGGGACATGGGTTCAGCTCTGTGCCTCCACCCCCCACCATCTCACCCATCTCCAACCCCCAGGACTCATCTCCCTATTCCCCCCCCCATGCAAACCCTCCCAAAAATAGGAGTCAGGAGGTGTGACCCTGCTCCCAGCAAGTTGTCCCTGGGGTGGGTGTTTCACCCTCCTCCCCCAGAGATGCTGACCCCACCCCAAGCCCCCTCCCACCGCAGAGCATCCTTACAGCAGGGAGGGTGCATAAGGCACGAAGGGGATGGGTGCCAGGCAGGGGATGGTGGCAGGGGGGGCAGAGGGGCTGCCTGCCAGGTACCAAATTCCAGGATTCTGCAGCTTCTCCGTGTGAGGCCCAACGCGGGAGCCTGGGGGGGACGTGTCAGCAGGGCCACATTCTGCTAGAGGGAGGAAGGTGGGGAGGTGTTAGGTGTTAAAGCAGCATTTGGGTGTGGTGCTTCAGGACAGGGTGTTGTGGCTATGGGAGCTCTGTTATGATTGGGATTGGTGAGCTTCAAGGTCTTTTCCAACCTTAATGGTTCTGTGATTCCATGTCCCTAGGTGGGGGGGGAGGGTAGCTGTCCCTATGGGGATGAGCTGTCCGTCCCTGGGGGTTTTAGATGTCCTCAGGAGTGTTTGGTCTTCCCAGGGGTGTCAGATGCCCCCAGGGGGTTGCAGCAAGCAGCAGCCCCAGGTAAGCCCCCCCCCCCCCCAAGTCCTGAGTGGGAACACGAAGTAAGTGGTGGCACCCCTGGCTGTCACTTCTGTCCCCAAGCAGTGTGCCAGCGCTCTGCAAGGGGCCTGAAGTCTCCCCCCTGTCTCCCCCACCCCCAGGGACAATCTGTTCCAAGCACGTACCACCCTCCATCACCCACCGTGCCTGGCTTTGTCCCTGACACGAGGTGTGGGGGCACCCATGGGTGCCCTGCAGGTGGGACAGTGTGTCCTCCTCGGGGTGCTGTGCTGGGGCTGCCTGGCTGCATCATCCACCCAGGAGCTGGCTGTGGAGAGATGAGAGAGAGTGTCTGGAACAACCCCCCCAAGGCAGAGCAAGGGATTGGGGGTTGGAAAGAGCAGAAGGTTGGGGGAGCAGAGGGGGGACACAACATTCCCTGTAGGGGCAAAAGAGGGGAGGGCTGCAGGAGAGTGGGTGCCAAAGGGGATGCTGAAAAGGAGGGGCTGAAAAGGGGTAGGGTGTAAAAAGGGGAAGGGGGTGAAAAAGGGGAGTTGGCAAAAAAGGGGTGTCTGCAAAAGGGGGTGTCTGCAAAGAGAGGGTTCTGCAAAAGGGAGGGCTGAAAAGAGGGGTCTGTAAAGGGGGAATCTGCAAAAAGGGCGGGGGGGGGGGTTGTGTCTGCAAAGAGGGTCTCTTCCCAACAGCGGGGGGTCTACAAAGCACTCTGCATGCATTCTGCTCAGCTCCAGGCATGTCCCCCCCTGCAGCTAGCGGGGCGGGCAGCCCCAGGTTCACATCTCCCCCCTCCCCAAACCTCTGTAGTTAATGAACTTAAGTAATTAGCAGCTTTGTTAGCGAGATATAGGGACGGCTAGCAGGGGCTGGAGACACTCACCCGCTGAGGTCCCTCTCCTGTGGCACTGGGCGCACCCCGGGGGTCCCAGCTCTTCTTGGGGTGCCAGGGTGACACGTGGCATCCCCGCCTGGTACCGTGTCCCTGCCAAAACCCAGTGTGAGGGTGGTTCGGGATCCCCACAACACAACCCCCGGCACCCACCGCCGCTGGCACCCACCTGTGTACTGTCCCCGAAATGTCACTGCCCCCGAGGGGCTCCGAGGACTCTTCCGAGGGGAAGGGGCGGTCCTGGGCCCGCTGGGTGAGGGGTTCGACTCGGAGGCTGTGAAGGAGGAGAGGGAAGCAGGGGAGGGATCTGGGGGGTCTGAGCCCCGCATCTGGCACTGGGCTGGGCCGTCCTGGGTGCCACCAGGTCCCCAGGGTCCCACACCCTGCCCTGTTTGGCACTCAGGGAGGAGAGTGTCTCTGTCCCCATCCCACCGGGGTGCCACTTACTGAGTTCCAGCTCCCGTCTGTCCCGCGGCAGCGATGCCGACCTCCCCCTCCTCACGACTGTCACCTTGGGGACTCCCCTGCCCCCCACAGGGGAGATGGGCTCCCTGCGGAGGGGACAGAGCCACCGTCACCACCCAGACCCTTCCCTGTCCTCTCCCCCCCAGGTGACAGCAGCGAAGAAGCAGGATTTTGGGAGGGATGTGTCCCTGGGGTCCTGGTCCCCCCCAAGCCCAACCTATGCCCAGTCACAGCAGAACTGGGACAGGCTGGGGGTGTCCCCACACCCCTGGGACACTGTGCTGTCCCCAACCAGAGGTGGCTGCTGCCATCCACCCCCTCCTAGATCCCTCTTGCCACCTACCCCGAGGGTGCTGTGTCCTTGGGGGATGATGTCCCACTGGCCACCAGCTGTCCCCTGGCTGGGGGGACTTTCCCCTTGGGGTGTCCCAGGCTCTCCTCCAGCCTCCGCTGCAGCCTCCACACCTCGTCCTGCAGTGCCCGGATGGCCCGGCTGCCATGGGACAGACACCAAGGGGTGTCTGAGGGGACACCAAGGGTCCCAATGGGGCTGGCTGCCCCTGGGACTCCCAACCCTGTGCCTTCCCCCACCCCCCAGACATTATCTGGGACCCATTGGGCTGTGCTGGTCCCCAAAACCATGGCTGGGGCTTGGCTGGGCTGGGATCCAGGCTCAGCCAGCCCACATGTGTCACGAGTTTGGAGGACTCAATTCCATCTGGGTCCTGGATCTCCCATAAGGGAAAATTCAGGGCTGCCCAGCAGAAGATGCTTTGGGGACACTGCTTGTGGGGTCCCTGTGTCATTCAGGGGGGTTCATCCCGGGGTGGGGGGTAGGTAGACACTCACTCACGCTCCATCCGGGAGCCCAGGAGGTCACAGTGAGCCGGGTGGAGGGGCAGTGGGCTGGGGGACAGCAGGGTGGGGGACGGTGTCTCGGGGGGCAGTGGGGGGCTGGCTGGGCCCCTGTCCATGGTGGGGGGGTGACCCCCAGTGCTGGCACAACTCCTGCCTTCCACCTCTGAGTCGGTGCGTGGCGGGGAGGAGGGAGGGCACGGTGAGCCTGGGTTGGTGGTGTGGGAGGTGGGGGTGTCCCTCCCCGAGGAGAGACCTGGGAGAGCAGAGTCAGCAAGTGGGAGACATCCCCAGGCCAGCACCCTGCCAGGAGACGCTGGGGGAACACCACAAGCCAGAGCCAGGACCTCCCCAGAACGCTGCCTACTCACCCCCATCCTGGTGGGGTCCTGGGTGGGGTCCTGCCTTGCTGCCCCTGCTCTCGGCCCAGCGGGGTGGTGGGCTGCTCTGCCAGGGGGGACAGGGGGGCAGGTGGGGGGTCCCCATGCCCTCCTGCCCACCTGCTGGGTAGATGCCCACCAGAGCCATCTTGGAGGGAAGCGGGGTCACCTCTCTCTTCCGTGGAGGGGGACAGAGGGTGGAGAGGATGGGGACAGAGGGTCCCAGCGAGCCAGGGGTCCTGGGGACAGGATGGGTCATGGGGGCAGCCCCCCACGGAGTGTCCCCCAGCTATGGGCCACCCTGCACATCTCCAACCCCCCTCCCAGCACCCCTTTGTCCTCACCGCCACTCCCCTCTTACCTCTGCTCCCCAAATTCCCCCCTAGACAGAGCCATAAGTCCCTGTCCCGGGATTTCCCAGGGACCCTGAGCCCTACCCAGTGCCAGGGGGCCGGTGCTCGGGGGTGTGCACGGGGGGTGACACCCTGCTGGCCTCTGAGCCCACGAAGCCACTGTCTGTCTCTGGTGACACGATGCGCTGCTCCTGCAGAGGCATCAGGGATCGGTGCTGAGCACCCCCAGGACCCCCTGCAGGGTCTGGGGTGGTGTCAGATGGGGACCCACGGTCCCAGGGGACTCACCTTGTGGGGAGGGTGCTGGGGGGCAGTGCTGCTTCGGTGGGACAGAGGCACCCGTGGTGGCTCGGGAGGCCCCAGGAGTGGCTTGGCTGTGGATGGTGGCTCCCCAGTGGTGGCAGGGGACATGTGGCCCTGTGTCCCCTCTGGCCATGGGAGCTTCCTGGGGGGCAGTGGTGCAGTTCTTCTCTCTGGAGGGTGCCTGTGGGGAGAGGGCAAAGAGTGAGCAATGGGGCAGAGCCCCCCCAGAGGTGGGTAACTGACCCCCAGCTCTCCCATGGAGGCTGAAGCCTATCCCTGCCAAACTGAGTCCTAACCTAAAACCTCCCCCTCACCCTACCTGGGGGGTTCTTGTGCTCCCATGATACTTACAAGGGGGAGGTCTCGAGGTCAACCCCCTCCTCTAGTGACCGTGTTCTGCAGGGGACCTTGTGGGGGTCACCATCCCCTGCTGTAAGCCCATCCACCTCCTCCTGGGTCCCACTCTCTGCCAGGCTCAGCTGCTCCAGGCTCAGCGACTCGGGCAAGGACTTGAAGTGCTTGTACCTGTTGGGGTGACCCGCAGGAAGGGGTTGTTGGGTATGGGGAGGGGTCCCTGCCCATGTCCCCCCCACACACACCACAAAGGCACTCACTGTGCCAGCAGGTCACTGAAATCCTCCTCCACTTGGAGCTGCTTCTGCCAGAGGCGCCGGGGCAAAGCCCCTGTCACCTCATCACTGTCACCTGCTGTCCCCTGGGGGGGGGTCTGCAGGACACAACAAAAAGGGGGTCAGAGGAATACTACCCCCACCCACCCCAGCCCCGTCCACCCTCCTGCAGCCTCCCCCAGCTCACCTCGGGGGAGCGGGGCCAGGCTGGGGGCTGGGGGGGGAGCTGCTGCCTGGCCCCGGGTTCCAATCGCTCCTTCAGCTCCTCCAGGCGCAACCCCAGGTGGAAAATCTCCCCTTCCACCGTGCTGCAAGGCAGTGACCATCAGAGCCGGGAAACGATGGGGTTCTGGGGTGGTGGGGAAGGGAGGGTGTGTGTGTGTTCGGCGGGTGGGCTGGGGGTGGGTCCAGCACTTACCGATCGGGATCGAAGTCCCCCGAGCCCCCCGGGTGCTGGTGCCGGGCTCTCAGGTACGCCCGCTCCAGCGCATCCTGCACATCCTTCAGCTTCCTGAACCTCTGAGGCACAATCAGGTGACATCCCAGCCTGAGAGCATGGTACCGGGTCCCCACCACCTCCCGGCACCCCTCACCACCCCACCTTGTGCCCCCCCGGCCTGGGGCTGACATACCTGGAGCAGTTCCTGGGGTGAGGGGCTCCCCGCCTGCATCCAGCTTTCAAAGGACTCCACCTGCTCAGGGGGTGAGGGAGGGGAAAGGGTTGAGCCCATACCCCCCCCCTGCAGCTCCCAACCACTCCCCAGCCCCCCGGGGCTTGCCTGTGCCTGCAGCTTGTGGGTCTGTCCCGCCAGTGTCCCTGTCAGCAGGGTCCCTGGGCAGCAGGAGAACCCTGGGCAGGTGGGGCAGCCCCCCAAGGGTTGGGGGGGGAAAGAAGGTTGGGGTGAACCCTCCCGGGTTGGTGGTCCTGGTGACGGAGCTGCAAGAAAACACAAGGTCAAGGTGATGCTTGGGACCAGACCCCCACCTCTGCAAGCACCAGTCCCCCCAGCATGGGGCAGCTGTGGGTAGGGGGTCTGGGCTAAACAACACCCAAAAGCAGAGGATGGGGGTGATAAACTGGATGGGTTGAACTCACCTCCACTGGGTGGGTCTGGGGGGTCTGAGGCCATGCTGAAAGCTGCCATGCTGGCCCGTGGGATGCTGAGGGCCACCACTTGGCTACTGGTGGCCACTGTGCCAGTGGCCAGGCTGTGGCTGGGCCGTGGTGGGTCAGTGTACAGGCTCACCTGGGGGTGGGGAGAGGGGCTTTGGGCACCCACCCTGTACAAATCCCAAAGATGGGGGTGAAGGCAGGGAGCACGGTCCAGGTGGTGAGAACAGCCAGACACCTGCCCTGCCTCAGTTTCCCCACCTGTGCGGTGGTGTAGGCAGAGGCAGTGTGGGTGACACAGGGAGGAGAACACCCCAGGGAAGGAAAACACACCGGGGGGGTGGAGGGCAGGAGAGTGGGGACCCCCCTATCCTGCAGCCATCCCACCCCCAGTACCCACCCTGGCCCCCAGGCGCAGTTGGTCAATGGTGTTCTCAGCCTCGGCGTACTTTGTCAGCAGCTTGTGGTAGTCATCCTGGGGGGGGACAGGCAGAGGGAGATGGCATACAGCACGGGGAGCAGTGCTCGAGGGGTGGGAGGCAAAGAGAGAGGGAGGCAACTCTGTACAGGGGCCTGTGGGGCTGAGTGGGGCTCCCATGAGACACCCCCAGTGTCCCCCAAGCACCTGGGCCATCTGGTGCAGATGTCACTGTCATTTCTGTGTGTGGGAGAGTCCCCCTCACCTGCCAGGGGACAGGAGGGCATTCCAGGGGACACCCTGGTTGGGACATGAGTGTCCCTGGAGGGTCCTTCCCTCCTCACTGGCCCTATACATGATCAGGAAGGGGTGACCAGCACCAACCCCCCACGGGTGACACAAGGCCAGCGCGTGGGGCCAGTGACACCTCCAGATCACCTGCACCCTCTGGTGTGTCTCCTCACCCCCCGACCCTGGAGACCCTCCCAGTAAGATCTCTCTGGCTGAACTGGGGGAACTGGGAGTTACCTGGAGCTGCTGCACCAGCTGGGTGGCTTGTCGGGGGGACCTGAACTCCTGGGGCAGCCCGGTGGTGGTGGTGGTCTGTGAGGGGACCCCCTCCCCACTGCTCAGCAGCACCTCCCGGACGATTTCTGCCGGGGACTTGAACCCCAGGGGGGCAGCAGAGGCCCTGGGGCGGGCGGGCAGGGCTCGGCCCCGCGGGGGTCGGTAGCTCTGGTCGATCTTCACCCGTGCCCCCACTTTCGAGAGGTCGGGCAGGGGGTGATTGAGGCGCCCTCGGCCATACTGGGTGCCCTCGGATGTCCCGGCGCCACCCGGTCCCGAGGGATCCGGCCCCTCCTTGTCACCCGTCTGCCGCCGTCGAGGACGCAGGGACGGGGACTGCCGGCTGGGCTTGGGGGGCCGCACCCTGGGGGCTGCTTTCTTGGGCACCTGGGAACCATTTTGTAGCTGGGGTGCAGGAGGGGTTCCAGTGCCCCACAGCTCCCCCGAGAGGGGTAAACCGGGGGCTGGCAGCCCCGTCCCAGCTGGCTGGGCCTTGGGGACTGGCTCGGTGCTGGTGGCATCATGGAGACGTGGTGGGAGGGTCCGACTTGGGGTCCAGCCCTGCCCGTGCTCCCCACTGGTATCCCCCCAGCCCCGATGCTGGCGGAATGGGGTGGCAGGGCCAGGGCTGGTGTCGGACAGCCCTGAGGTGTCACCACCATCCGTGCTGCAGCCGTGGGGCTGGCAGAGAACCCGATCATCCCGCAACACCCTGGGGCTACCGCTGGACCCCGAGCCCCACTGGCCCTCGTAGGAGAGCTCAGGGTAGGGCTCCCCATCGCTCTCTGCCCCCCAGGGACCCTCGTCCTCCCCAGAGGTGCCCTGGTCCTCTTCCTCCTCCAGGTCTCGTCGTGGGTGCCAGCGCCCCTCCTTTGCGGGGCACCCCTCCTCTGATGGGGACCCCTCCTTTGCTGGGGTCCCCTCCTCTGCTGGGGAGCCCTCCTCCGGTCCCTCGCCACCGCCTGCAAAACACCAGCACCGGGGAGTTGCCACCAGCCCCCTGACCCCCAGTCCAGCAGCTCCTGGGACACCCCCACAAGGGTCTTCGGGCAGCAAGGAGGGGACAACTCACCCCACAGTGGCCTCCGGGTGCTCTCCCCCAGCCCGATGACTCCATCCTCGTCCATCCGACTTTCGAAGTCGTCTTCTTCCTCCTCCTCCTCCTCCTCTCCCTCCCAGTGCCTCAGCTGTGTTTGTGTCCACTGCAGCCATGGTGCCGGGCTGGCCATGGCCCGCGGGCGCGGCGTCACCGTCACTTGTGTCGCTTCATGTCCCGGAGGCGGTGGCGGGCTGGGGACATCCTTGTCACCAATGTAGGTCACATCATCCACGCCCTGGCGTGAGCCGAAGGAGAGGGAGGGATGCTCAATGGGCTCGGCTCCAGATGTGTGCTCTCCCCTCCCCCACGACTGTCCCCGAGACCCTTGGGACAACAGCAGGCCCCCCCTCCTAATGGGGGTGGCACCATCGGGCCAGTCCCCCCCTTCTCCCACCCTGCATCCTACCATAAAGCTGGAGCTGCCACTTCTCCCACAGAAGCAGCCCCCCCAGGGCCAACCCAAAAAGGCTTCTTCCCCCTGGGGTGGGCACTGGGGGATACCCAGCCCATGCTGGCACCCTCTGGATGTCACCCTGGTCGGATAGCCACAGCCTGGGGACTGTCAGAGGTGGCATGAGGGTGCAGGATGGTGCTGGGGGAGGCAGGAGCACACCAAGGCTCCTCCAGCTATGGGGGGCTGACAGCGAGAGGGATCACAGCAGAGACCTGACACACTCACTGCACCAATGACCTCACAGCAGGAGCTGGCCCTGGCAAGGCAACTCAAAAGACACCGGGTGACAAAATCCCAGTCATGGGGTGGGGAGCAAGAAAGACCACGGGATTTTCCCAGGAAAATCTCCTCGGTTGGATCTGAATCCATCCTACAGCACGATTATGGCCACTGGATGCTGGAGGTGGCCCACGTGGCTGGTACCAGCATCACTGGTGGCCACCCCGCAGCATTCCCTCCCCAAGACTGGAGCACAAGGGATGCACTCACCCTCCACCAGCATCCTGGGGATATCTCCATCACCACCACCCCAGGGAGGGTCCTCAAGGCAGCATGCACCCCAAAACCTTCCTGTGCCTACCAGGTAGTTGGCCTTTTGCAGAAGTAGGAAATGATGGTGCTTCCTGCTATGCAACCACAAACTTTTTAACCCCATCAGGCCCTGCGCAACAGATCGAGGGGGAAACGATGACAAACCCTCCTTCTGCACCACTTTTCATCCAAACTTTTCCTTTTATTCCGATTTGGAGCAAAATGCCCAAGCATAATGGGGAGGAGGGGATCCCTGGGACCAGCAGCAGCAGCAACCTCCAGAAGACATCAGGATGAGGGGCTCCCAGGAGGACAAGCAGCCCCAAAATTCAGCCATGAAGCCCCAAAATTCTACTAGGTGGAAACCCCCTCGAAAATTTGGGATATCCTGCCTATATCCTCCCCAAGAAACTCCTCATAGCCCCAGGGATGTTGTGACCGTAACCATGCACCCCAGCAGGTCCTGGTGTATTTGTAGGCGGGCAATTACCCCAGCTCGTTACTGTGTAATTAGTGGTTGTAGTGGTTGTGTGAGCTCCTGGCTGCTACTTGAAACCCAGGCATGGTCCCCAGGGGTGGTGGCATTTAGCTGAAGGGGTGCTGAGGTGATTTTGGGGGTGCTGCTGGCATGGGGGTGGTGCTGATGAGCAGTAGGAGGCTGAGACCGCCCAACTCATTGCACATGTGAGGCAGAGAAACATCAGCACAGCCGAGGCGGGGACCCTGTCCCTGCTCCTGGGTTTATCGATGGTGACAGCGGAGGCGACATCGCAGCCCTCGCCCCGGGGCTCGCTCCGTGACATGGAGGAAAGGGGGGGGACGGGACGGGGGCAGGGCTGCTGTCACTCTGCCTTCACTGCTTCATCAACCCTGGGCTGAGTAGCAGTTTGGTGGGGGTTTTAACCCTCCACATCCATCCCTTCCAGGGGAAAAGGGCCAGCTGGGGCTCAGGTGGGGCTTTAACTCCTCGTCCCAGGCAGAGAATTGATTTTTCCCTAAACCACCAGCTCCAAACCCAAACTCAGCTCCCAGTGGTGCCAAGCACCCACATCCTGCAGGGATCTGCACCCCAGCACCCTAAGAGGGCAAGTGGGCAGTGCCAGCAGACGGGGGGACCTCCAACTGCTGGGTTTTTTGCCTAAAAAACAGATCTCAGAATCCCCGTGCACAGACCTCTTTAGGGTATTGCCTGTGCACGCACTGCACTTAAAATGCACATTTGTTCTGCTTGAATGTCTAAAAAGAGAGGTTAGAAGCAAGCAGGGGTTGGTGGCAAGCTTCAGGGGAGGGGTGGGAGGGTGGGAAGGGATGGATTTTGGAAGCCTCCCCCTGCTCCCCTTCCCCTCCTTTTTTACATCAGCACTGCCATCCACAGCATCACTTTTTTTTTTTTTTTTTTTTTTTGGGGGGGGGGGGGGGGGGGGCGGGGTAGGAGGGGGTTGATGGAGGACAGAAAAACTGCCTCGGGCTAGAAACTTGGCAAGGGGCGTCTGCGTTCCAGGAGGGAGGGAGGAATTCCTGGGTTAGAAATCTTTTTTTTTTTAAGCCCACAAAGTGCCGTTTCCTAAGCATGAAAGAAGGCAGAGAAGCGGAAATGCTGCTCTCTCAGTTTGCACTGTTTCCCATTAAAACAACGGAGGGAAAACCTCCCAGCCTGACAATCCCCCCTCCGTCCTCTGCAAGCACCCAAGCACCCACGCCCCTTACTGCCCCAGCGCTCTAAAGCCCCTGTGTCCCCCCATTTCCTTTGCCTGGAGGGGCCACGTCCCCCCGGAGCTGCACCAACCCCCAACCTCTCCATCACTTGCCGCAAAACGAAGCCCCGTGGTGGGACAGGGAGCAGCTTCCCTGCCTCCTCCCCGCCACACAAACCCTCCTGTCCCCATCGCAGGGCCCTGTCCTCTTTGGGGACAGTGTTGTCCCCAAGGCCTGTGGCGGAAAGCTGCAAGTGTCCCCCCCAGTAGACCTGCGGGAGCTATCGACGGCTGTCATGCCCGCCCAGGGTGGCCTTAATCCCTGTCTGGAGAGCTGTCACCGCGACACAGAGAACCCTTATTAGCAGAGGACACGGGGAGGCGGGAGGGCAGCAGCCGAGCAACCGGAACATGCAGTGGGGTTAACCAGCACCGGGCTGGAGCTGCCTGGAAACAGCGCATGGACTCTGTAGGAAGGATTGAACACATCCCTTGGGAACCGGCGGGGCAAAGGGGCACCCGGCTGGCACCCACCGGCTTTAAGGAACCGAAAGCAGCGCTCACAGCTGCCCTTGGCATGAAACAAGGAACCGACGCTGACGGCATCTCCGCCAACTTCCCCCCAGGCAGCGACTCGGTCTCCTGCACCCCCAAAACATGCACCCCATCACCCCCCCCAAGCCCCGGCCTTGTTGCCTTCGAGCCGCCCCTACACCGCCCCGGCCTGATGAAACCCTCCTGCAATCCTCCGGCTGCCGGGCCGGAATATGAAGAAGTTGTGACAAGTTTCTTCGGTGTCGCGAAAGGCTCTGATGGCGCGGGGTGGCTTCGGGTGGCACGGGGGGTGATATGGGGTGGCATAAAGTGGTAGAGGGTGCTTTGGGGTGGCCTGGAGTGGGATGCGCAGGACACGGGCAGGGGAGAAGCAGTGCAGCAGCATGTCCCACACCCTCTGCGTGCACTTCCTCGGCCGCGGGGATCCCGGCAGGGCTGGGATGTCCCCTCCACCCGCGGTCCCCAGACACCCCCGAGTCACCTCCTGCCAGGGCAGGGCGCAGCGGAGCCGCGCTCCCGGAAACAGCCCCCGGGATGGGGCCAGCTCTGCAGATTGTGCATCCAGCTGTGCCCCGGGGCCCTCCCCTTCCCTCCAGCTGCAGCTCGCAGCCTCTCCCCCGGCGCTGGCCCCCCGCGAGGGCACACTTGGGGGGTGGTCCCGCACATCTGACCCTCGGGCACGGCTGGAGGAGCAGCCCCCGTTCCGCGCATGCAACAGCTGTCCCGCCAGCGCCCCGCGCTTTCTCACCTGCAGGGAGGGCTCGGCCGGACCCTCCTCGCCCGGCGCTGGGCGGCTCCGGTCCGGTCCGGCCCCAGCCGAACCCGGTCCGAACCCGCAGCTGCCGCCTCCTCCCGCCCGGCCCCGCCGGACAATAGCGCGGCCCGAGGGGGCGGGGGGCGTGGCCACCGCCCTCATTAGCATATCCCCCCGCCTCCCGCCAATCGGCGCTCGCCGCCCGTCGGGGAACGGGAGTTCGTTAGCATAAACCCCGCCCATATTTTTTCATTTGCATAGCGCGCTGCGGGCGGCCAATCAGAGCCGCGGAGGAGGGTGCTCATGGTCATAATTTATGCAGCAGCGGCACTCCCCGTGGGGCGCCCCCGGAGAGGGATCGGGATGGGATGGGAAGGGGCATCCCCCCTGGAGAAAGACGGGGATGGGAAGGGGAAGCCCCACGCCCCCCGGCACTGCCCTAAACGAGGATGGGACGGGGCAGCTACCCCCTCTCCGTCCCCAACAGTGCTGGGGTGCCCCACAAGCATCCCTGCCCCACAACCTCCCAACCTACCCCAGTCCTGAGGAACACCACCACCACCCCCCCGACTCAGCCTTTTTCTAACCTGATAGATTTATTGAAAAATTAAAAGCACAAGCTCTGTATATATAAATACGACATTGCCAGCAATTTACAAGGCCTCCAGTTGTTCTCTCTGCACCCTCACCCTTGTCACCTGACCAGCACCCAAGTGAGCAGTGACCACCCAAAAAACCCTTCCAGCCTGAGCCACGGGCCCACCTTGCTCTGCATGTGGCACTCAAATGACACTGAGGACACCCCGACATCTGCTGTCTTCCTGCCCCACTCCCCAGCCTGGCTGAGGTGTCCCCAAAGGGCAGCCCCCCCATAAAGGAAAGGGATGAAGATTTTAAGGGACTGATTCCTGCCCATTCTCAACCTGTCCTACCCAGGTAGTGAGAGTCTGCAGTGGGTTGGGGGACATTTGGGGACCAGGTGGACGCTCGGGGTGAGGCAGGGGGTGAGGACTCTGTGTGGCGGGGGGGCTGCTTTCACCCCTCGGTGCTGCCTTTCATCTCAGCTGCCCCATTTGGGTGCTCCCCATCCCAAAGCCACCTTCCCACCACTCCATCTGGTTGTTCCTAAAGGGCGATGTTGAATTCTGTCACCAAGAAATCGATGTAGTCCTTTTCCTTCAGCTTAAAGGCTTCAGCGATGATGCGGGCAGCTTCCCGGTGCTCTTTGCCCCGTAACCCCGTGCCGTTCACCTCCAGAATGACGTGGCCCACCTTCAGCTTCCCACAGTTGTGTGCTGAGCCCCCACGCTGTGGGAGAAGAGGTGGGTGAAATGCAGGCGGGTTTGGGAAAATGGGAAATGTTTTGGTTCCATCATGTTCACCCTGACCTGGCGTCAGGTGGCATGATGGAACTGAAACATTTCAGAAAAAAAGGGGATGAATTTGGCTTCCCTCACAGCTGTTGGTGCTGGGCCAGCGGGGATGGCCAAGAATAACCAAGGAGCAGACAGCTCTTGGCTGTAAATAACTTGAAATTTTGCCCCAAGTAAAGGGTGCGGGGAGACAGCTCCTAGGGGTTCAGTTCCCAGGCTATCATCCACCATTCCTGCACCCCAGTCCTCTCGTTGAGTAGAAAAAGGGAGTTTCCAGACATCTTGGAGACACCAACCAAGCTTTTGGAGCTACCACAGACACCCCCCCTTCCCCTCCAACCCTGAAATGTCTGCAGCAAATCCTTGGGTCCCAGGACGTATTTTCTGGGGCATAAATGCAACCCTCAGCAACCTCCCTCGTAGCAGAATGATGCCTGGGGAGATACAGGGAAGGAAAACATCTCCGAAATCCCCAATCCCTGAGGCTAAAGGGCCTCCCTGAGGGAGAAGAGGGACGAGACGTGCACTGAGTTCTTCCCGGTCTCAGCCTGCCCTACCTGGATGGTGACGATGCGGGGCAGGGGCTGCCGGGTGTTTGCTCCACCCTCGATGGCGATCCCCAGGGTGGGTGCACTCTTGGACACTCGGATCAGACATGAGGTGGGTTCCAGGAGCCCTGGCTGTGGGGAGAGAAGACAGAGCTGCCAAGGGAGGGCCAGGTAATGGTCAAGAGGACAAGGGGTAATGGTTTTCAACCAGAAGAGGGGAGATTTAGGTTAGAGATTAGAAGGGAATTCTTTAGTGTGAGGGTGGTGAGACACTGGAACTAGTTGTCCAGGGAAATTGTGGAAGCCCCATCCCTGGAAGTGTTTGAGCTCAAGCTGGATGGGGCTTGGAGCAACCTGGTCTGGTGAGAAGTGTCCCTGCCCATGCAGGGGGTTGGAACTGGGTGATCTTTAATCATTCTATGTTGTACCCAGGAGGGAGTGACCCATCCCTACAGTGCCTCTCTCAGCTGCTCCTGGCTCCCTTCTCCACAGCTCAGCCCACCTGTGAGCTGCTCCAGCTGCTGGGACAGGAGGATAAATAATCCATCAGAGCACACAAGAGGGGTTTGCTGCCAGGTGGTGAGGAGCAGCCCCATCCCTCAGCAGCCCCAAGTGCCCACCTCCCCTCAACACCCCTCACCGGCTTGGAGACCCCTTCTGCCAC
Source organism: Heliangelus exortis (assembly GCF_036169615.1). Lineage (NCBI taxonomy): Eukaryota > Metazoa > Chordata > Aves > Apodiformes > Trochilidae > Heliangelus > Heliangelus exortis. Next base: position 441,625 of record NC_092443.1, on the reverse strand, counting down.
CCCCTCGCTCCTCGTGGCCTCCTTGAGGCTTCGGCTTTTCCCAGGGCCCGGCTGCCGGCTCTTGTCCTTCCCGCTCATCTCCACCTCCCCGATGTCCACCCCGCTGTCCTCGCTGAGGGTCTGCCCGCTGTCCGACAGCTGGGAGAGCGTGGAGGCTGGGGAGAGATGAGGGCTGGTAAGAGGTGGGCAGCACGGCCCTGTGGCCAGCCCAGCACCCACAGGGACACCGAGCAGGAGGAGGACATCTCAGCAGCTCCCAGGGCTGGGCAGGCTCCCTGGGATTCAAACCTGGACTTAGGGTTCCCAAGTGGAACCCTCCTTGGAAGAGCAGAGCTGGGCAACAGGGAGTGACAAGGAACAAGTGGCCTCAAACCCAGGTCTGGGATCCAACCCAGATCTCAAACTGGGCTGAGAGGAGGATGAGGTCAGGGATCCTGCTGGAGACAGTCTGAGATACCCCAAACCCACTCCTGGAAGTGATGGAGACAAACCAAGCACAAAGAGGAGCTGCCAGGAAGGAGCTTCCTCCCCTTCCAGGATGAAGGCTTTGGGTGCAGATGGAGACTCTGCCTCTGGAAAGGAGAAATGTTGAGGAACAGCAGAGGGGGCTGAGGTTACTCAAGCTGTGAGGGTGCTGAGCCCCAGGGTGCCCCCAGAAGCTGTGGCTGCCCCATCCCTGGCAGTGTTGAAGGTTGGATGGGGCTTGGAGCACCCTGGGCTGGGGGAGGTGTCCCTGACCACGGCAGGGGGGTCGGAACCAGATGATCTTGAAGTTCCTTTCAACCCAAACCAGTCTGGGATTCTGTAAGCTAAGGACAGTAGGAGGATGGTGCCACAGGAGGGCGACAACGTCCCTCACATCGTGTCCCCCGGAGCCTGGTGGCACACAGGGCAGCTCCAGAGGGGCTGATGGGGGCTGGGGTCCTGCGGGTCCCCCCACCCGAGAGCAGAGCCCACCCTCCTGGGGACCCGCGGGGCTGGAGCAGGGAGCCCAGCACACTCCTCCATCCCTTCCACTCATTTTTCCCAGGATAAATCTGACTCCCAGGCTCTGTGTGGGCACGATTAACACAGGGTTTTTTTCCCCAAAAAATCTCGAGTTAATAATGGCAAAATTCCAGAGTTGCTGGATTTTTTTGTTTGGTTTTTCCTTTTCAAACTTGCCACCAGCTGCCCAGCAGTGCTTGGTCTTTAAGTAAAGGTCAGCCTGGGAGGAAGGCTCTGAATGCCAATGGGATTGTCCGGTGTTGCCAAAACTGAGGGCTTTGTCTCCAGAGACTAATACCCTCACTGCTGGTGACACTCTGAAGGGCTTTTTTGTTTCCTGAGCTTGCCTTTTTTTCCTTTTTTGGTCGTGGTGGTGCCAAGCTGGTTTCTGCAATTTTCATCTAGGGGAATACAAAAAGCAAACCACCACACAGCTACCAAACATTGTCACCCGGATCCAGGCTCTGGAGCTTTTACTGTACCCCATTCATCTGGAGCTTCAACCAAAATGGCCACGTTTCCTTCAGCCCACATCCCCACCTAGAAAGGTAGAAGCCCTGCAACCCAGCCCCGCTGTTCAGGTAGGGACCTTTCCCAACTCCTCCAGTTCCTAACCTTGAGCTCCATCTCCCCCTTCTCTCTTGAGGAACACCCCAGAGAGGGGTTTATTCACCCCGTGGTTGATAACACAACACCCACCTCTGGCCTGGGGCAAGGGCCTCACTTCATTGACATCAGGCTCGCTGTTGGGTTGGTGCACTTCAACCATGATGAAATGTTGGTTGGCCATGGCCTGGGGGCTGCCCTTGTCTGGTGGAAGGGGGGCCGGGTGGGATGGGGGAGGAGGAGGGGATGGGGAAGGGGGGCTCTGAAGCCCCCCAGCTGCAGGGCTGTCTGGAGAGGGGCTCTTCATCTTGGTTGGGGATTGGACCCTGGGAAAGGGCCCAATGGGGTGCTGGTTGACCAAGGAGAGCTGAGCATCCATTTGCCTCCTGGAGCTGTGCAGGGATGGGGAGATGGTGGCATAGATAGCACTTGGGGCAGATTCCTCAGTGGATGTGGTAGCAGTGGAGGTGATGCTGACTGTGTCCTTCTCGGGGTGGCTGGGAGGGGGTGTGGGGTTTCGGGGGGCCACAAAGAAGAGTCCTGACTGAGAGGACTCGGAGGAGAGGCGCTTGGGCTTGTCCTTCCCTGGGTTCTTGTGCTGGGCAGCAGAGGGGTCCAGCATCTGAGGGACTGAAGGAGGAGGAGGAGGCTTGAAGTTGGGTGGTTCATCTGGGAAGGAGGAGATGTCATCCTGCCAAACCAAGAACAGAAACCTTTAGGACACCATGCTCAGCTACAAGAGCTTTCCCCAGACTCACAAGTCATCCACATCTTCTCACAGTGACCATGGCAAATTGAGCTGACCTTAACAGAAACCTTTCCGACCTCATTGGCAGTAAGAACATGAGTCAGAAAGACAATTAGAGGACAAACCACCTCTGGGTCACACAGATGCTGCTCTTATTCACACAACCAGAACCCTTCCCCCTCACTGGTCTAACTCACTTCAGTGACTGCAGTGACACCACCCATGGGTGGGTGATGTAGCCAAGAGCTACAGAAGCTGAGACAAAACTCAGTATCACCAATTTGCCCCCAGCTCTGGTCAATGTCTTACCAAGGAGATGTCTGGCAGGGTGTTGATGCTACTCTGGTGGCTATCTCCACCTTCCTCCAATTCTGATGTGTTCTGGTAGGGGAAAGGAGGAAGAAAAAACCAAAACAGATCACAGAAGCAAGGAGCAACCACCACAGTGCCAGCATGCCAGGGAACATGCAGAGTGATGCAGGACATCACCCAAACACCCCAGCCTTTCACCCACAGGTTTTAGGTTTTTTGGAGGTTCCCTAGAGACTTACCACCCAAGGATATTTCCTCTGTAGCAGAGGAGCATGCTCCTCTTAACCCAAATATCAGTTCCTCTGTTTTGTTTGGAAGGGAGGAACCAGCTCTGAGGGTTACAGGTTCAACACCTGGCTGCATCAACCTGTCTCCACCAGCTCACTGAGCTGCTGGCAAACATGAGGACCAGAGCCCTGTGCCATGACCAGGAGCATCCTGCCATCAAATCCTCATCCTTACACTGCTATTAAAGAGAGAGAAATCTGCCTGATGCCCCCTCCCCAAAGCTGCCAGTGCCACCTCTCCCCTCCCTGGTCCTGCCACTGAACTCTGTGCCCATCACCATGACATCAAGCCCACCATGTGCCCCATCCCAGCCTCACAGCTATGACAGAAATCACAGAATATTAGGGGTTGGAAGGGACCCCAAGAGATCAAGTCCAAGCACCCAAGCGGGGAGACCACTCTGCACCCAGAGGTGATTCCTCCTGGTGAATGGAGCCTCCCTTCCAGCCTCAACCTTCTGAGCTTCCAGACACACAGACACTGCTCACCTGCTTCAAAACACTTTTTTTTTTTTTTTTTTTTTTCTGCTGAAGTGTGCAGCAAAAGGATTTGCCTTTCCCCAAGCTCAAGTACTTTGGGAGCAAAAGCAATTAAATAGAAAAGGCTCTGGGCTATCAAATGTAATGGCTTTTAAGCAGAGCACATTTGCTTTCAGGAATTGGCTATTTTAATCCTGTGCTTTCCTGGATTTCCCTTGAAAGACCCATGGAGGCCACGTGCCACTGCTCTGAAAAATTAGTATTTATTGAGGAGTGGGCTCCCTCCTGCTGACTTGCTGCTCCTTTACCCCATCTATTTTCTTGTTATTTATACAAATTGAAGACCAGGTGAGGCCACTCCAGCCCCTCTGCAGGGTGCAGCCAGAAAACTTTTGTCCTCCCTCTCTTTCCCAGAGTCCCCAGCAGGAGGGATGGAGCTGGAGAGCATCTTTCAGACAGGCAGCCAGCTTCCATTCCCAAATTAAGTGACAGAGAAACTGCTCCTCCCTGGGGAACACAACCCAACCTTTAATTAACCTCACAGCTCCAAATGAGTCCCTTATTTTCCAGTTACTGCTAACAAGAGCTTTGCAGAGCTACTCAGCCTGATTCCCACAGGGTTTCAATTCTGAAAAACTGCTCCAGGCTGAGAAGCAGCCCAGCTCACCTCTACCCCAGAACACATCTGCAGGGCTGGAGATGCTCCAGAGCCCCCTGGCCCTGCCCCAGCATGAGCACAGCCCTCTCTCATTTTGGGGGTGATGACATCTTCCCTGTGTCCTCATGGCTTTGTCCCATGCCAAGCTAATGGGAACTTTCCACATGGGATGTCTGTGCCTGTTCTGGAGGCGGTCAGAGGAGAACTGGGAGCTGGAGCAGGTCTGTAACAGGGGACACAGGTGAGGAAGATGTCCCCTCTTTCTCTGCTCTTGTTCTGCTCTCCCTTTGGGGACACAGATCAGCTGCCAAAGAGGCTGTGGGCTCCTGTGCTCTGTCCAGCCTGTGTTCTGTCCCACCCTCCAGATCCCTTAGGACAGGTGGATTTCTGACACTGTCCCCACATCCACGTCCAACTTCTCTAAAGTCTGTGTGAGGATTTCTCCAAGGCTGATCATTCAGCACACAAGCACATTGACCCCTTCCTGCACTGGAGCATGGGTTTGTGCAGACCCAAGGTCCCTAAGGAAACTTCTGCCCCATCCCTGAGGATGTGTGATGGGACATGACCAGCCTGTGGGTGTTCATAGCCAGGCTGCCCAGACAGCAGCACAGAAGGACAGAAGGTAAAGGATCCATCAGGCATCAGCACTGCTGGTCCTCCTTTAACCCCCAGTCCTGAACAGAGTTCACAGCTGAGTCCTGAGACCAAGGTGAGCAGGGGTCTGGAGAACAAACCTTATGAGGAGAGGCTGAGGGAACTGGGGGGGGAACTGCTCAGCTTAGAGAAGAGGAGGCTGAGGGGAGACCTCAATGCTCTCTACAACTCCCTGAAAGGAGGTGGTAATGAGACACACACCACACTGGCCTCTTCTCTTTTGTGACCAGTGATAGGACAAGAGGAAATGGGGTAAAGCTCCATCAGGGGAGATTCAAGCTAGATATTAGGAAAAACTTCTTCACAGTAAGAGTGCTGAAGCACTGGAATGGGCTGCCCAGGGAGGTGTTGAAAAACGGTTCAGTGGAGCCCCAGTAAGTAAAGGCAGAGTAAAAGGAGGTGGTTGCTCATGCAGCCCAGGCACATGCTAGCCCCAAGCCCCCTCCCACCCTAAAGACATTTGGCAGGCACTCCCAACCCCTCTGCTGCTGCAGCTCCCCTACCTCCATCAGGTCTATCAGCCACAGGAGCCGCTCCTGGGGACATGCGAGGGGAAAAGCAGATGAAAACAAGCATGAAAAAGCCAAACCAGAACATCAGGGGAGGATGCAGAACAAATGAACAAGAAAAGGAAACTCCAAGCCCAATATACCCCTCCTCCCCAAAACCCACCCAGCAAAATCCACAGTCCACCCAGCACTGGGTCAGCCTGGGCCAGGGGCTCAGCACCCTCACACCAAATTATTTCTTCCTCATGTCCAACCTCAACCTCTCCTCTTCCAGTTTAAAGCCATTCCCCCTCATCCCATCCCTCCAGGCCCTTGTGAAACCCAAGTACAAGTCACAGCATCACCTTCCTGCACCCACACTGTTGCACCCAGCCTGCAAGGAAAAACTCTGGAGGAGGAATCCATGGGGGGAAGCAGAGGGAAGAGAACCTCCTGAGGGGTGAAGTGACTTTGCTGTAGGGCTGCCAGGACCAGGTGTCAAAAGAAAAAAGAAACAGCCAAGGAGGGATTTACCCGGGCTGAGCTGACAGTTGTGGCAGTGAAGTGGCTGCTGGAGGAGGAGATGGTGTCACTGTAGGACATCATGGAGTAGGAGTCAGTGGCCATGCTGGGTGCTGAGGGCTGCCGTGCCTTCATTGACTCAATCTCCCTCTTCAGCACCAGATTGTCGAAGCGGTCGAGGTCTTGTGGGGAGATCACACCCCGTACCTCTGAAAGCAGGGAAAACTGGGCCAGGCAGACAGAAAACCAAAAAGAGGTTGGAGCATGACCATACTCCTGGGGAGGTGAAGACCCTGTCCTCCCACACTGTTCCAGCAGTGGTAATGACATGTTCTGGCAGGTAATGCAAGAGGAGGTTTGGTCCTAAACTCTACCAGAAGCTTCTCTGGTGCTGAACACCAGCCTGCATCCCTCATAACATCCTACATCTGGAGTTTTGCTTTCATGCCCTCACCCTTGACCCTGAGCAGATGATCTTGGAGGCACTGAGCCACACTGTGACAGTGGCTCTGCCGAGTCCATTGGGCACAAGAAACCATCCCTGACCTTGGTGTGGACCTCACCTTAGCGTGTGTGTTGAGCAGCTCGAAGAGAGCCATGACCAGAGCATCCACGGAGATGTTTCCTTCCTTATACTCATCCAGGTAGTAGCCCATGGTTGCCCTCTCCTGTTCGTTCAGCAGGTGCCGTGCCTGCTCCTCCAGCATCACCCGGGTCTGGTTCACCATGCTGCTCAGTGTCACCTGGGAGCCAGCCAGACCTCGGTAAAACACAGGCTGCAGAAGAAGAGAGGAGACAAGCTTTGGCCTGGGATGCCAAGGAAACAGCTGCTGGGACAGCTGGGGAAGCACAGGCAGGACCAAGAACATCCCCCTGGCCCTGGGCTCTCACCCAACTACCTGCTGGAAAGTTGGACTGGAAAGGGGATGCTGAGATCCTGGAGGCAGGGACCCTCAAGGATTCATCAGCAGGGCCACTGACTCAGTGTCTGGGGAATTCCAGAACAAGCTGGATTAACAAAACAGCTTCCCAGCTCTGCTCAGCAAGGTGGATACTGCCCCTTGACCAGCTGCTGGCTGTGCTCCTTCCTGACCAACATGGGTGAAGCAGGGCCACCAGAGAGAGCCAAGCTTCCCATCTGGTGCAGAAAAACACTTTGGATCCTGCAGCAAGCTCACAGCAAACCCTGGTGAAGCAAGAGCCACTGCCCACCAAAGTAGCCCCAGGGAGAGATGTGGCTGGCTGCAGATGAAGGGCTTTTTCCTAAGAGGAGATCCTTGCTGCTCCCCTCCCTGGCAGTGCTGGCACAGTCAGTGTTGGGATATGGCCCCAGACAGGACCTGTCCTAGGAACACCCAGAGGAGTTGGGGCTGGGGGTACTTTTTGCCAACACAAAGCTCTTATCAGTGAGGGCCACCTGTGAAACCTCACTGCTGCTTCTCCATTTGAAAGAAAGATGCTTTGCAGGGTGGTGTTTGGAGAAGACAGCACAGAGCAGCCTTGTCACCAGGGATGGAGAGGGCTGACCACAAAGCCCTCCCTCCCATGGAGAATAAGAGCCAATAATGCTGATTTTTTTTTTCCCTGGAGGCATCAAGAGGGCCTGACATCTCTTACCCTGGCTGTTGCCTCCACAGCATGGTCACCCACTGCCCTGCAAGGAGGGAGAAGATCAGTTAGGATCAAGAACCACGTGCCCATCACTCATCAAAGCTGACCCAAACCAGTCTGTGGTTTTATGATTCCTGCTAGATGCTTTGATCTCGAGTCTCCCACCAGAGATGTGTACAGAGATACAGCATGGAGAAGCTGTAGCTGGTGCTGAGCACTCCCAACTCATGGGATCTTCTAGGAACTTTCCACTCTGTGCCTGCAAGCTGAAAGCTTCTGGCCTGAGAGAATAGGGGAGGGGCAGCAGCATTTTGTCCATCACCACAGACTGAGATGTTGTCTTTTAAGCACCAGATATTGGAGCCACACACCTGAGCAGTGTGGGTCCTGCCATCCCTGCCCATGCACCTCGTGGTGCATCAGACTGCCACCCTTCAGGTGCTGGGGCTGCACACCCACCCTGGCCATGTGTGGGAACTCTGAGGACTCTGAACTTGTCAGACCCACACAAAACAAGCTCACCTGGGGTGTACCAAGCACCTACCCTGTGGAGCTGATGAGGGTGTCCCCAATCTGGGAGCTTGCTATCCACCTGGTCTCATCCACGGTGGTGCGGGCGTGGGGCAGCCTCCCAATGTCCTTCACTGTCATGATGAGGTGGCGAGAAGACTTGAGCAGCTTCACAGCCTCATCGTGGGGGATGCTGAGGAAGCTCCTGCCGTTCACCTCCAGGATCTGGTCTCCTACCTGCCAAGTCACGATGGGGTGAGCCTGGCAGGCCATGAGGGTTTTCCTGCTAAGATGATGCCTTCCACTCCCACCAGGAAGGAGCTGCTCAGTCTAAGCCACCACAAGACAAGGGACACAAAAGTGGGAGGAACCAAGAAAACAAGGGAGAGGGTCCAAGTGCAAATGGCTGGAGACCAAGAACTCGTGCCGACAGCCACTAAAGGACCAGGCTGTGAGCAGGCTGCCCAGAATCCTCCATTAACCAGTTCTGGATCATTCTGGTTAAAAGAACCCCCAAAGAAAATCAAGACCTCCAGCCTCCATCCTTCCTTCTGATCTGGGAGGCCAGGAACCATCATCTGCAGAAGCCCTGACCCTCAGATCTCTGTGTGGAGCAGGGAGGCTTCAACTGGAATGTCTCACCACACTCTGTAAACTGTGGGATCAGGGACAGCTGGATTTCATCTCTCCTCTCCTCCTATTTCCTCTCCAGCTGGTCCGGAGAGCTTTCCTTCTGTGGCCGGGGCCTTTGCTACAAGCAGGAGCTTTCCCCACAGCTGCCGTTTCTCCTTTCATCCCAAGTTTTTTTGCTTCTGGGACATTCAGTGCCCCACCGCCTCAGTCCCATGTCCAAATTCACCCTGTTTCTGACGAGCCACCTCTTAGAAGCTGCTCTTTCCATCTCTGCTTAACCACAGGCTTCTGTTCCCCTTTGGGTTTGCTCCAGGCTGAGATGCCAGCAGGGTGAGACATTCCAGAACTCCCCTCCCTCTTGGAGGAGAGGAGAAAAGAGGGAGGGGAGGAGAATTTCTGAGTCTTAAAATAATAGCATGGGGAGTCAATATGATCCTTTCAGCTCAGCCCATCTCATTCTGTCACTGGGTGAAGGAAGCCTCAGAGGTCTGGGATTGGTTTTCCAGGTTTATTCCAGTGGGAAGCTGTGATTAACCAGTCTGGGTTGCGACTCTGCTGTCACCCAAACTTCCCCCAGCACTACACAGAACTTTGCTTCTGTGAAGGTGGACATCAGGAGTACCACCAGCTCAGCACAAAGCACCAGAGATCCATCAGCAAGGATGGGGAGCCAGGTGCTGGTCCGAGGAGGCAGCAGCTGACCCAGGAACCACAGCCCAGTCCACCTGGACATCCCCCCTGGCTTATGCTGCAGCCATAATGAAACTCATAAAGGCAGAGGGGCAGATGGGGGAGAACAACAGAACACTTTGATAAGCTTGAGCATCTTGTGCAGGGAGAAAAAAGGCCTTGCAAAAATAACTGCTGGTGAAGGGCAGATAAGGGAACTGGTGGACAAATGCCTGCGAATCAGCCTCTCTTGATGATAGGCTCCTATTAGAGCTGGAAAGGATTTTTTGTGGAGTTAAGGACAACTGGGAAGGTAACAGAAGGCTGCAGAGATGCAAAAGAACCACTGATGAAAACAAATGTTGACCTGGGCAAATTATTTGCTGTATTAGTAGCTCCAAACCAGCATGGAGTAAAAGCAGCAATATAATAAGATGCACACACAAAGAAAAGTTGTAATAAAACACAGAGAAATTCTTGCTCTGGATATTTTAGGAACAAATTTTCAGTTGGGCTCAGGGAATGGTGGGTGAACACAACAGGACGTGCTGAGTACCTGACCACTTCTGAAAATGGGATTATTCTCATTTTCTAGGGAAAAATCCACCCAGAAATACAGGGACTGAACACAAATATGCAAAAGGTGACAGACTGCAGATCAGATGCAGAGTTCAGAAAGAACACACCTGGATGAGAAGCTTGGCTCTTCCTTCTAGAGACAGAGAGAATAACATGGGAAAGGGAGGTGCAGTGGAGAGAAACTTGATGGAATTAAGACAAGGGTTCCGAGCACCTAAAGTCTCTTAAAAATAATCAGAATTGGCTCTGGGAGAAATTCAGTCACACAGACAGAAAAATAGGCGAAAGATTTTAAACATGAGTTAATGTTAAATGACATCAAATTGAGCTGGGAATAACAGGGCTAATAGGATGCCAAATGGTTTGGCAACAGCACTAATCTTATTTAATGCCCCTAATGTGCTCGGAGAGGTTAAATTACACTCGTGGATACCACTACAGGAGAAGTAGATACCACTCTAGCACAAATAATTACCAAAAACAGACCCCCAGAAACTACAAATATGAGCAGGAAGAAAGTATAAATCGCTTTGGAAATAACCAAATGAAGACTTGTAGAAAAATAAAGAGATGCTCAGCTTCCCCAGGAGGAAAACAAATCAGGGCAGATGAGCCCAACACAGCCTGTTGGAAGGATCAGAGACAGATTTGGGAGCAAGGCAAGGGGACAGTGGTGACCAAGTGCTGACTGAAAACATGATCTTTTCCCCAAGCACCTTGTAATACAAATACAGGGAACAAAGCAGACACAGGCTGGGAATGAAATCATCCAAGGAGGGAGGCAGTGGTTCCAGCACTGCTGCAGAGAGGTTGCTGGAAGCCTCTCAGAAGAGAAGCAGCTGAAGCTGTCTGTCCCCATGAAGGTGACATTGTTTGAAGGACCACTCCAGTGGAAAGGTTGCATCTTGTCTACCATGACCACTCATCTCCTCATTCAATTTCTCACAGTACAGCTTATTCCCAAGACTCCCAGGCAGTCACAAAGCTATTTTTTATCTTCTCTTTCTCAGCATCTTTGTCTACGTGCAGACCTCAAAATACAAGCCCAGTTTTCAAGATGCAGCTTCATGACTGCCACTGATGATGTAAAATCATTCACCTCTCTCTATTTATAGTCCCTGTTTTTCTCTCCTTCTCCCACATATGGATACACAGAGATTGTGATAGCCTCTTTTTATCTCATCCTTTGTGCTGGGAACTCAAGATTGAGTTGTTTGTTCCAAGCAAGCTACCTGAAATCTGCTATTTCTGATGTAAAGGTCAAGGAGAGGTGGTGGTTGTAGGGGATTGGCTTAAGAAAAAAATCTTGACAAAATACACCAGCAGAAAAAAACGAGCAAGGAAGAAATCAGGATGAACAGAGTCACAAATGCCAGCAGAACAAGCTCAGCTCCTGTTCAGCATCACTGCAAACATCAGGCAGGAGGCAGGAAGGACAGGAGAAGCAAACAAACGAGATGGGCTCACGTCCCTCCTTCCCAGCCCACTGCTAACCTCTGCTTTTTCAGCCTGAAAACTTATACCAGGGCAGCAAATTTTAAAATATGCCTGAAGACCACGTTGTCAGAAGTTTCAGGAATGAATAAACATAAAGAAGGCCAAGGCCAAGGCCATGAATATTTCATTACTGGCTGGCTGCAGCCATCCAGCCTGCTCTCTGCTGCGTGGCCGTGGAGCCAGGAGAAGCAGAGTGACTGGTGGGACCCAAACCAGCATCAGCAGGGATGGATCTGCTCTGGGACCCACTTCCCAGGACCATGATCCACCCTTTCTGTAGCAAGCAAAAACCAGCTTGGTTTTTGGGCCTGAAGAGGCTTCCTTGGTAGTGACTGGCTTTCAACAACACGTTGTTTGTCCTTCAACCGAGATTTAAGAGAAATGCAAAACATTTTACTTAAAATTTTAATTTGGTGCCATTGGTGCAAGAAGGCTTTCCCTAAAATAAAAAGCCTACCAGAACTGCTTGAGTTCATTCTGCCAACAAATTCAGTGAAAGCAGCAAAACTCATGGAAGTATCCAGTGCATATACATCCTCCCCATCATCCCAGCAAGACTGGGTTGAGCCCACACTGAAGAAATCCACAAGCTTTCTATTTCAGAGAGCAAATTATCTAGAAACCACATTTACCCATCAGTTTTTCCTTCCTCATGGTGCCACATCCCTCCCAGCACCACCTGGAGGGTGCAACCTACACCTGACCATGTCTACCAGCAGAACATAAAAGGCCTTTCCTTATCTCCAGACCTCCAAGAAGTTATCAATTCATGACCTGCAGCATACACAAGTCAGGGTGGTAAGTGCCTGTGCCTCTCTGCAACCACCTCCAGCCTGGCATTCTGAAAAGCATCATCCTGCAGGCACATCCAAATCAGTTGCTAGAAAACACAACAGTGAGGAAAGGGATGAAAAGAATCAATAAGCAGAAGCTCTGGTGTGCAAACAATTGCCACAGCATGGGGACCTGGCTTGGAAGGGCTGGGGAGGAGCAGCACACAAAGCTCCATGTGCTTGTGCCTGCATGTGGTTATTTTCTTGCTCTGCTGGCAGGCAGGAGATCAGAGGTGGGGGGATAAAGCCCTGTGTTATGTTGTGACTTCTATGTGTGCAGGTGGGCAGTGTGACATTCTCCATGCTGAGCACACCAGTGGGTGGGCTGAGCCAGGAAAAGCAGCAATTTTCCCTGTGCAGCAAGGAGAGGGATTTGGAGCAACACTGAACACAAAACAAACAGAAAAGAACCTCAGGAAAACAATGCAGCTTTTGCTTTCTTCCCCTGCTTTTTTATCTTCTAGGCTTCTGGTGCTGATGAGACGGAGTCTGACACTCTGGCACAGGGTCAGCAGGCACAGGAAAGCTTCAGGTCGCAGGTCCTGTGACTCAGCAAAGTCACTCGTGTCACACCCAGTGCAGCTCAAGCCAGGCCCCCCTTTTTTTTCCATCTCTCTTAGGAAGAAACAAGCTGTCCTCTGCTTCTTATTCTGTATTGAAATCCTCACATCCCAGAGCACTGTTCCCACTGCCCCTCACCAGGATGCTGGACTGATGAACAAGCAGATGGTCCCATCCTGTTCTGAGACCTGGAGCAGCAGGAAGGCTGGAGGAGCTCAGAGGTGATGTGTGGGGTGAGAGAGATGTAGGATCTTGCTTCACAAAAGGTCTGCAGCAAAACTGTAGCCAACTCTGGACCAGAGCAGCCTCAGAGGGGCCCAGCCAAACTCCAGAGCATTCTATGGGAACGTGTTTGACTACAGAGGGAGCCTGATGGGTCACACCAAATAAGGCTGCTGATTGCTCAGCTCTATTCCCAAAGGTTTTCTGCTGTTCCTGCTTGTTTACACATGACCCATGAGCATGACAGTGCTGCAGGAGGGACCCAGCCTGGTCTCCTCTTAACACCTTCCCTGCAAAGGCAAAGAGCACCCTGTGCAAAACACCAGCTCAAACACAATGGGCTTGGGTACAAGATGCAGGGAGAGGGCACAGGACCAGGATCTTTAATAGCAAACTCTTTGCCAGCTCAGGGAGGTGAAAGTGACTCTCTTCACCTGCCAGATCAGCTGTACTCTTCCATTATCTACACCAAAAACATCCCTGGGCCATTTCCAAGGGGAGAAAGCAACTGTCTGGGTGCACTAAGGCAGAAATCAAACCCAACCTCCTCCAGAAGTTGTAAGGCTGCATTTTTCCTCTGCAAAACCACCTTCCTCCCTCCAGGTTTAGCATCCAAATTCTCTGAAGGACCTGTCCTGAAAATCCATTTCCAGAAATGCAATGCTCAGCTCTTCCCTGATTGCTCCTCTTGGCCAGGGGCAGGGGCAGGAACAGCAGCAGTTCTGTGCTGGCCTGGCCCCACAGCAGCAGCACATGAAGCCCTAACCCCCACCCCAGCCAGCTCTGGGGTCACTCTTACCTTCAAGCCAGTGCTCTCAGCCTCGGAGCCTTTATCCACACCGGTGATGTAGATTCCCAGGGAATATTCTGCCCCTCCTCGGATCATGAGGCCCAGGGATTTCCCTTCATTCAGGACCAGGTTCACCTGCAGAGGAACAATCATTTCTGTCTGGGCACTGCCCAAATCAGGAGTCAGCTCCACACTTCTGACAGCAACCATGTCCCCCCTGGTGCCACCAGCTCTGCCCCTGGCTCCCCAGGAAGCAGCACACACGCTGGGACAAAGCCCCTTTTGATTCCACCAGCTCTCCCATCAGTTCCCCAGGGACTAACGCACACCCTGGGAAAAAAATCCCCTTCTGCTGGTTCCTCTGGACAACCAGACAGAGCTCGGACCCACTGACACCTCCTCCCCACTGCAGCAGTGCAGAGCAGGGGCAAACAGGACACATCTCCCACGGGGGGCATCTCCAGCAAAGCATGGCAAACATGCAACATCCATGCTTTTGGTTTGTGTTGGTTTTCCCTGCTTTTCAATAACTCAAGTAGAGGGAGAGGGAAGATCACACTGACGGTGTGTGGAAGTGTGGCTCTTTGAAAGGAAAACTTGGATGAAGAGAGAAAGAAGGGATGACATGCAGGATTCCAGGTGACAAATCCAGAAGCACTGGCACAGAAGGAGGTTAATGCCTCAAGTGGAGCAAGCAATGTTATTTCAGGAGAGGTCTGGGCCTCAGGAAAGGGAAGACAGCTTAGGCAAAGGCTGAGGGACCTTTCTGTGGGTTGGACTCCTGCCAAGGTGCCAGGCAGACAAGGGGATGCCAGAGTTCTGCTGGACACTGCCCTTACCCTTCTCCTGCATTAGCAGTTAAAACCATCAACTGAAAAAGCAGTTTCATTCCAGTTTATGGCAAATACCCTCAGGGTCCAGGCAGAGCTGCTGTTTGGCTCCTTGGCTGAAGGACAGGACGCTGAGGCTCCCTGCACCTCCCAGGACACCAGCCCCAGGTATCACCGGGGGGACAAAGCAGCATCAGAGGTGACTTGGTTCCTGTTTTGCCATCCCCAGAAACACGAGGAGGGAAAAATGCAGGTGAAAGGAGAGATAGGACACACAGCCAGCTGGGACATGGGGTAGCTGTACCCAGCAGGGACACTGGCAGCTCTGTCCATTTACAGGTGCATCTCAGGGATAGATGCTCAACTGAGAGAAATCTTCCCCCCCAAAAGCCCCATGGGCACTGATGGAGCAGTGCCAGTCAGCACTGGCTGCAAATTTCCCCTCTGCCTGCCAGTGCCCTGTGCAAACATATCATTACACAGCAATTATCACATCCGCCAGACTGGGAAACAGCCCAGCTCCAGTCCTCTGCCCTTCTCCTATGCAGAGGCGATTGCCAGGGTGCCTTTACCTATACAGAGAAGAAACAACAAACACCATAAAGGCACAGGATACAAGTAGGGGAAGACCCCAACACAGCCCTGGTTTCTCCTGACCCCCCTCCCCTGCCCACCCATCACCCCTGCAGCAGCCACTGCTCTGTGCAGACAGCAGCTTTGCAGGACCAGAGCACAGAAGGCACTCAGGACTCCTCAGGACAGCCACATGCCTAATTAGCTCTCATTAACAATGCTAGGACAGATTTTCCATCTATCCTGCCCAGAATGGCCAGCACACACTGCAACAGATGCTGAATATTTTCCCCAGATCTCTACCTGGACAGCTGGCCACAGGGCTGATTTTGCAAGGTAGGGCAAAGCTATCAGCCAAGCTTCCCATCTGCCTTCTTCCAACCTCTCGCACTCAGAGGGACTGATGCACAGCCACGTTCAGGTGAGAATTCAGTGTGAAGGAGTAAGCCTGTGTTTAGCTCCCTTGAGGACTCTCAATTTAAAATGGCCTTTGTTCACTCACTGCATGACATTTTCTAAATTAACAACTCCAGGTTTCTGTTTTGGCTTTTTTCCTTTTGCTTTTGTCCCAAGTTTTAAGTAAATTCTCAAAAAAAGCAGACAGCAGGAATAAAGACAAGTGAGAAAAAGTCAAAATGTGTTTCACACTGATAGAAACCACCAGAAACAGACTCTTTGTGAATGGCTTTTATATTTTAAACTCATGGCAGTCAAATCAAAAGGTTGAATGTTTCCTTGGATGGAAAAGTCCTTCCCAGCTTCAAGTCACTAATTAACCTGCCTTTCTAGAGGACACAGCACCACGCAGGGAATTCAGCCCAGCTTTAGAGAAGCTGCTATTGAAAACCCATTTTCTATCTTGGTGGCCACGCAGCAGCAAGACAGGAATCAGCAGCAGGACATAAACCTAGCTAAGGACTGCAAAATTTTTTACTTTAAGGCACAGGTGCCAAAACAGCTCCTGCTTTTTTATACTGGTACCACAGCTGGCTGCTGACTGCATTAATGCCTCATCACCTGTGTTTTAGGTGACCCCATGGCCACGGTGCCAGCAGAGGGGTTCTGCTGCCCTCACACCCCAGGAAGGGCTGCACCATGGGAAGGGTGAGCAGCACAGGGCATTAACTCCCTGTGCCAGCATCCTTGGCTGGGGCTGCACAAAACCCACCTTGCCTGGGTTAGTTGTTCCCCTGCTTTAAAGTGCTGGAAACAGTTCTGGGATTGAAGCATTATAAAGGAACCATAAAAGGACCTTCA
Source organism: Heliangelus exortis (assembly GCF_036169615.1). NCBI lineage: Eukaryota > Metazoa > Chordata > Aves > Apodiformes > Trochilidae > Heliangelus > Heliangelus exortis. The sequence continues at coordinate 425,315 of NC_092443.1, read as the reverse complement.
TGCTTCAGGCTAGAGAGTGGGCATTGTAGCCACACAGCTGTCAAAATCAAGGGCAGCTTGATCACTCTGGACACAAAATGATTACTTTATAGAACACTTCACTGCCCCATCCCTGGAAGTTTTTAAGGCCAGGCTGGATGCGGCTCTGAGCAATCTGATCTGGTGGGAGGTGTCCCTGCCCATGGCAGGGGGGGTTGGAACTGGATCTGAAAGGTCCCTTCCAACCCTGAAAATTCTATGATTCAGGGTTTCCCTTCTACTCTAATTTTCCACCACACCGGGGCCATAGCTTTCAAAAATTCCCCAACTGTGGGAAAAACACAAGTAGTAGAAATACAGGAAAGTACATGTAACTACAGATCAGGGTCCAAACAGACTGGTAATGGCAACATCCCCTCTGTATGAGTCTCTAAACAGCAAATCTAGGGGCCAGCCCTTCACTGGACCTCCCACCCCAGGGGTAGTTCCGTATCAAGGCATTTCCATTCCCCTCTAACACTATCTCGACGATCTGGTAAGCTGAGAAGATGCTCTCCCCACCCCGGTATCTGCAGATCGAGTAAGAGATACTCCCCTCTCCATATAAACCCGAGGTGCTGCTGTGTGAGCTGCTTTGTTTACACAGGTCCCAGGCAAACCGAGCCTTGAAGAAGCAGAAAGCAACAAACACAGCCCCCAGCAAGACAGTTCTGAAAGATCTTCCTGCAGCTCCCCAGCTGCGGAGGAAAAAAACCAAAACAAAACAAAACCCAAAACCCCCAAGCATCACTTGAAAATCTGTCGCTGCTGGCAGTGCCGGGAAGTTGGGTGATTGTTGCATTTCTTCATCAATTAATTCCTCTCCAAATAAAGCCTAGGGAAACGGCAACAGACCCTGGAGGCAGCAGCGGGGGTCGGAGGAAAAACCATCCCGGGGGGAGCTTTGTGTTTGTTGCCACCCTGCAGAGGGAGGGAAGAGCTGAGGAATCAGGGTTGTGCTGGCAGGCAGGAGCTCAGCGCGATCAGGCTGGGGAGAGAGGAAGCAGGAGCAGGGAAAAAGCCTTCAGGAGCCAAAGGCAGCGAAGCTGATCGCCGGGATGAAGCCAAGGCTGAGTCACCCCGTGTTCAGGGCTTAGGGATAAGAGGGGAAACTGTTCTGCACAGCTCCCCGAGGGCATCCTGCCTCCAGAGCCTGTCCTGGGCTTGGGTAGGGTTGGCACTGCCCCAAGCACCCCAAACATCCTCCTGAAGGCATGGCTGTGGGTCAGGAGGGAGCCTGTGAGATGAGGGTGAAGCAGAAGCCAGGCTGTGCTGTCCAAGGAGGGATTTAACCACCTCCACTCTGACCAGGATGGGGTTTCCAGTGGTTCCCAACACTGTGATTTGATCCTGACTACTTCCTGGACCAAGTCCTTCTCCTTGGGCTTTTCCATTCAGGGTAACCATGTTTGTACACATGATTAACACTTCTGTGCCAGTCTTGTCCCAGAAGAGTGCATTTTGCTTACATTTCTGCTTGATGTTTCCTCCCTCCCCAACATTCCCCCTGTTCTGCTGCCAGGCTGAAGCTCAGAGCATCAGGGAGAGCCAGGATCACTCCAAGCTGCTAAATGCAAAGCTCTCTTAACACCATTCTAAACCAGGGACAGCAAGCAAGGCTCTGCAGAAGAACAACTATTCTGGGAGGGAAACTGAGGACATCCAAGCAAAGTAACTCCCCTGCCCCTTGCTGGGAAGGGCCAGCCATTCCCCAGCCTGTGGTAGCACAGGTGCTGCAATCCCCATCTTCTCCCTTCCACTGCACCAAGGCTGTGTCCAGCCCCAGGCTACTCCTGTGTCTGCCAACTCAGAAGCATTTGGAACATCAAGGCCCTAATTTTCATCTCAATTGTAATGCTGAAACACCTGCTGCCTCCTGGAGCAGGAAAGGAAGGAAAAAATACACCACCAGCAGCAAGGCTTTTGCTCCCAGTCAGTTCTTGTATGGGATTTCCTTTCTCTTGGGTTTATGAAATTACCTGTTGACAGATTGAATTTTACCATTAGAAAAAGCACTTTCAGACAAGAATTGCTCTGCATCAGTACCATTCAGCACAACAGCTGCCTGAGCAGCTGAGAAGGCTTCACCCAATGCTGGCAGCTATCTCCATGTCATTACTGCTATCAAACACACAAAACAACACTTCAGGAGCCCCTTGCAGGGCTCTTCCTCACCAAGGAAGCCTTGTGCCTGGGTGATGCTCACAGCTCAGAATGCTCACAGGGTAAGGTGACCCAAGGGACTTTTTTGGGCAAGCCTGCTGGGACTACAGACTGCCCAAGGCAGAAGGATGCTTTCAATCCCAGGGAACTGGGGGACCAGTGGCTCAGGTCACGTACTCCAGTCACCACAGGAAGCCTGCAAGCAAGCAGGGAGTAGACCCCCAAGTAGTCTGTAAAGTCTGCAAATCAAAGCAAATCCCAGCAAGGTCAGAACAAGCAAACAGGGAGAGGTGTGGGGAGCTGTACCACTACACACTGTAAATATGATTACAATCTAACAAAGAAATCCTTATGTCCCCTGCATTTCTTATCTTCATGCTCAAATAGTTACCATTAGTGTTGATAACATTCAAGCCATTCAATGTTATCACAGGTATCTCATTTTCTTCTGTTTTCATAATAATTACAGCTACTTTTTAATACAGAACCGCCTGAAGGCAAGGAGACATTCACACTCCCCTCCTGACATCTATTTACTTTCTTCTGCTGCACCAAAAGTTTAAAGGAGTGAGCCACTCCCCTGACAATAAGCAAATCAGAGCAATGCTTCAGCTGATGAAATGGCATTTCTCAGTGAATTAGCAGCCTGACACTTCCAGAGCATTTTGCACAGTTCATCTTCCTCCCAGCTCAGTTTTTGCTGCTTGATGGTTTCTGAAGTGCTTTTAATGAAATAAGCTGTTGATCCCATAAGTACATCAATGACAGTTCCCAGCACAAATGGTCCTTGCTCTTGTGAAGTCTGAGGGACTTAACCCTGGACTTACTATAAAACTCAGACCTGCTCTGAAGCACAAGGTGACTACAGGTCCCATCTTTCCAGCAAGGTTACATCCCTGCTGGGATGGTTCTGGGGGGCTGTGAGCTGCTCCTGTCCCTGTCGTGGAGATGGGCAGCTCTGGGAACATTTCACCAGAACTTTGCACTAGTGCAAGCCCAAATGCAGGGCTTGTTGCTGACCACCATTATCACTGGCTGCTTCACCCTGAGAAAGACTGAATCCACTGATTATAACTCCAGGGAGGGCTGCCCTTCCTGCAGGAAACACACCTATCCCACACACCTCCATCACACCCACAGCCAGGTCCCTCCTCCTCCAACCGGTTGGGTTACACGATCCCACCCAGACCAGCCCCTGTGGGTTCTGTTTCCAGCCTTCAGGTAATGAATGCTCCTGTCTGCAGATCAGCAAACTTGTTCAACTCTGCCACACACCCAGGGCAGAGGTGCTGGTGGGAAAGGCAGCCAGATAGGGTACCTCTTGTTGCCTGATGGATGGAGGGTGCTTCCACCCACCTTGAATTTAACCTGGAAACATTACCTGGACTCCAGGCTTGCTGAGCTCTACCAAGGCATTAACAACCTGGATCGTTCACAACCTGGATCGTTCACAACCTGGATCTCCGATGGACTTCCCCTGACCAGGGCTTGTTTGAAAGCTTTTGCATATGTATTCCAGGCCATTCAGATCGATTAGAATTAGGAGAGAGAAAAGGTGGGGGGGGGGACACACACCAACCAACTAAACCCCAGCCCTTCCCTCGGAATGTAAAACAATCCAGAAATCAGATAGCCCTCGGGGGTACCTGGCAATTCTGGCTGACTGGGTTGAATTAACCAGGGATATGTCCCATTTATTTGCATGATACTTATGAACAGAATATCTCCACTTGGAGCAGTTAAATATATATATAGGTACATACACAAATTGGTGGAAAAAAGAAAAAAACAGAGGCAGGCTGTTTCCATGTTCTGGGGTGTGTTTTCATCCCTCAGTGGTGTACAGTAAGCCAGGACAAAGTCACTGGGCTAATGGATGCCCTGAAGCACGTTCAGACAAATGGCACAGGCACTCACACCAAATAACCCCTCTCAAATCTACCACCAGGTCAGGCTCTGCTCACTCATGGATGCTCTTCAAAGTTTAACGTGGCCTTCATTCGGCTTGGCTTCATTCCCTTCCAAAGCAGATTAAGCTATGGTAATTAAAGCTCTCTTGCAAAGTTCAGTTGGATTCATTTACTTCTGCAAGCCCCTGAGAACCAGCCCTGAGGTGCTCAGGACCAGAATCATAGAATCTTTCAGGTTGGAAAAGACCCTTGGGATTGAGTCCAACCATCATCCCTATCTACAGAGTTCTCCCCTAAACCACATCCCCCAACACCACATCTAAATGACCCTGAAACACACCCAGGGATGGTGACTCCACCACCCCCCTGGTCAGCAGAGGAGGGAGCTTTGGGCTGGTTCTCAGCCCATGAGACAGCCAAGCTGTCCAGAGACAGCCAAGGCACCTGAAATTACAGGTGCACTTCCCCAGGGAGTGATGGGAAGGGGGTGCCTAGGGCCACGCAGGGCTCAGGATGCACACATCTGCAGGGTTTTAGGTATTTCATGTTGATACATAGCAAGGAGTAAAGGAATGATGTGCAGAGAAACATCTCCTACCCACAGCTTCACAGAGTGTCTGCCAGCTGTATCAAGGTGACACTGAGTGGTAGGGGGTGGGGGACACCAGCAAGCTAGCAGCTTTTCTCTTCTCCTAGAAGTAAAAATAACAGGCCCTTCTCCCTGGTGGCCCACATGAATATTTCATCAGCAAACTCCTTTGCTCTCTATTAGACTTTTTTTTTTTTTTCCTCTGCTTTACTGATCCCTCTGCAGCCTTTCCAGGTGGAGCTGAGGACATTTGGGGCACACAATCAAAGTGCTGGGGAAAGCCACAGCAACCTCCAGGCAAGAGGATGGAAATATTGTTGAGGCTTCAAGCAGCTCTGTGATTTTGGGAAGCAAGTGCCTCACTCACTTGCATGACAGGACTTGGAAATTCCACAAACTCTGGTGAGGCAACACCATGTCCTGCTTGTACTGGATGAAGAGGTTCCCCCATCCATCACCACCAAGAGAGGGAACAGAGTCTGCAAGGGCACCTGAGCACTATTTCTCTGCTTCTACAAATCTCCAGATCTGCTTGGGCATGGGGAGTGTGAAGGACAAGAAACACTAAATCCCCCAAATCAGACATTGCAGCTTGAACAACTCTTCTGGTAGCTTCACTTCCAATATTGCCTGTTTCAAAGGAGGGCAGGCACAGCTGGAAGTTACTTGCTGAGATGCTTTTCTTTCTGTCACAGGCCCCAGATCCAGGTCCTGCTGCAGTGGCCACCACTGGCCAGACCCACCAACTCCCCTGGGTATCCCTATGAAAACTCTTCCCTTCCCTGCTCCTTCTTCATTGCCCAGGGCTTTCTGCGCAGCACTGCTCAGGATCCTCTCCAGAAAAGGAAAATCATCACTTTTATTCTATAGCATTTTTAGAAGAGAAAAATTGATTTGTTTTGTGTTGGGTTTTGGTTTTTTTCCACTTAGAAAAAACTGCCAGGAGACCCAAGAAAGCCTCAGGGAAACACCTGAGGAAAGATCTAAAATAAAAGAAGGGCAGTAACACACTCTGAGATCCAGCTCTCCAAATTCACAAGTCCTCCTGAACACAACATGGGGCTGATGCCTTTTGCTCACCTTTTTCTCATCCCCCTCTTGCAGGAGCTGGAGGTGGCTCCTCTTCTCGCTGTCCTTGCGGAGGGAGCTGTGCTGGTGGTGGGGCAGCCCCACGGGGGGGGACACACTGCGGCCCTGGGGGTCCACCCAGGTGTAGATGTGGTTGGTGACATAGCCCCCCGGGATGCGACCCACTGAATGGACTGACAGGTTCAGCTTCTTGCAGCCTTTCAGGACCTGGAAGACAAAGGCAGGAGAGGAGGGAGTCAGTGCCCATGGAGGGGGAGGACAGCCTGCTTTGGGACTCCAGGGTGATGGGGCTTTCTTTGCTTCTCCTTGAGACTGAAAGAGCTCAAAAGCTGCAACCACCAGCTGAGTGGCTGAGCTACATAAAAAGCTGGGGAAGAGTTTTTCTCTTCTCTCCTGACCAGCAGCATCTGCAATTGCTCCTCTGCTCCTTTCCTTCAGCTTCCACTGCAAGAAGCTCATGTGGGTTTCACAGTATTCCTAAATCAGTGTATAGGTGTTCTCCCTAGGGACAGCTGTAAGTGCTGACCCCTCAGGAACATCAATACTCTGGACCTGCTCTCACAGAAGAGGTGCTTTGGATTGTGGTTTCCATACATACATCCTTCTGACGAGCTTCTCCTGCAAGGTCTCCTCTCTCCACAGAGCACAGAAGCTGCAGAGCAAAGCTTGTGATCAGGAAGAACTAAACCCAGAAGCAACGTGGTAAAGAGTATTATCATCAGGAATACTGGGTTGGCTGAATCCCAGCTCTGACCTGGCGACGCTCCTGTCCCTCCCTGCCAGAACTCCAGAGAATCCAGGCTCACCAATTCCCACTTCAGCATCTCCATCCCATGCAGCAATTAGGCCACAAATGAGTCGCATGCCCAAGGTCATCGCATGCCTGGAGAGCTTAAACAAGGACTGTGAAACCAACAGCCCCATCAGAACAACTGCAGAGCACTTCCAACATCTTGTGCTCCTTGCTAGCTCCAAGTCCTTGTGCCCTTAGCTCCCCAGGTCCCTCTAACACATCTCCTGCCACAACCTCCTCCATCCCTCAAGCCCAGCCTGGCTGGCAGATGGGCAGAGGTCCCTCACTTTGCTCTTCTCATGCCAACATCAGCCCAAGTCTCACTGGGATGATGGAGCTCTCTGAAGCTGCTGCCCATGCTTCAGGGCACAGCTTCCCAACCCAAAGCCCCATCACAGCTCTCATGCAGACAGGCTCAGGGGGATTTGAGCTCCACAGCAATGAGCTGGGGGTGGATGGCAGAGAGGTTTCTTATCCACTCCAGAGCTACCAGCATGGAGTGACCCCCATGAGCTGGGTACAGCCCCCCCAAGAAACGACCTCAGAGCATCCACTTGGCAGGGACGGGGATCCAAAGATAACCCTCTGGGGTTTTTAGATTACAGGAGAGATGCCAGGCACAGGAGACATGATCAAGCACAGACAGGAACCCCAGGAGGGTTCAGAGCATGCCCCGAGGCTGGGACAGTGGTTGTTGCTGAAGGTCAGGAGCATGCAGAGCCCTGGCTGCTCCCCTCCTGCCTCAGCTGAATGTCATCCCCTGGAAGAGCAGGACCAGCAGCAGAACCACTCATTGGAGGCACAAGAAAGCTTCCAGGGATGAGAGGCCAGAGATCTACAAGAGACTTCTAATGTCCCCTTGCAGCTCCCTTGACAAGGCCATGGGATCTCAGTCAACAGGGAGATGTTTTATGCATGAAGGTGACATCAGAGAGCTGGGAGGCAAGGAGAGCAGCTGTCTGCCTGCAAGCTGGGCCAGGGCTCCTCAGAACAGGAGGAGAGAGGAGAGGAGGGACTGGAGAGAAGCTGGTGGTGCCCATCAGGATGTTGCTGGTGACAAGTGTCTGCCAGCAGAAGGTAATGAAGCAGCAGGCAGGCTGGTGACACTCTGTGTAGTTCCTTATGTCTGTACTGAGGCTTCTCAAGGACTCAGCACATGAAGCAGTTTCCTGCCCAGCACAGGGATTCTCCCCTAACACATCCCTATGGCAGGACTGTTGTGGCAGACACCAGGGGACTTCCCTGCTCTGAAGCCCTTCAGGACACAGCTCTGCTGGCCTCCAAGCCAGACACGCACCACAGGACACAGACTGCACCTTCTGGGTGGGGGAGGGCAGTGGCGCCCACAAAGGACTTAACCCAACTGCTGTGAGGCAGAGTGGGACCATCCATGCAGCTCAGCCATGGCACAGCTGGTGAAGCACTGACCTCAGCCCCTGGGCACTCCAGTTGTCTTGTGTCCAGTGATTGCAGAGATACCACCACAAAAACCCCAACAGCATAACTCATCCAGCAAGCTCTTCGGGAAAATGTGTTATTTGACAGGTATGCTGAACCAAACCCATTTGCAGTGGACCATTAAATAAAAGAATTTCACCTCCTTAATCCCCTCTGCAGCATCAAGCAGCACAGACTAAATCTCCATTTCCTTTCTCAAACCATTCCAGGGACTTGCTACGTGTTGTTTTTCAGTGCTGCTGTGTTTCACTTCAGACTCAGATAAAATTTGGCTTTGCCCCATCTGTAATGTGCTTGAAGACTGTGGCATGAAAGGTTTAACGCTGGCACCACAGTGTGCAAGCACACCTGCTAGAAGAAAAGATTAAGGAGAGAAATTAGTTGATTCTGAGGAACAGTGCCAAAATATTTAGCAGGGAAACAGTCACCAATTGCCTAGAAACATTATTGGAGGAAACAAGTGCCAGGGAGAAGGGAAGATTGGTTCCATAAGGCCACTGATCCCCTGACAACATGCTATTCAATTATCTATCAAGTCCCTCACGTGTGAAGCAGATGGCTTAAAATCATCAGAAAAAGGAAACACAGGTCTTGTGTACCTACAGTTATTATCTTTTAAAAAATAAAATAAAAAATCCCCCACAAAACTCAACATAATGTAGCACTTTCTTTGCCACAACCCTGCCTGAAACCCCCTGAGCCAGGATGCTCCTGCCCGGCACATCTCGCATTACTCTGGCCCACAGAATTTTCTCCTTCTTCTTTCCAGTTCTTTGAGGGTGCTGAATGCCTGAAGCCTGTGTAAAAGCATCTTCCTGGCCTTCCAAAAACTGCCCCGGGTAGGAAGACAGATGTCAGAAATCACCAGCAATTAATCACCAGTATTCTTCTGGCAGCCTGAATAAAGTCTGGGCTGGGAGGGACGCAGCCCACTCAGTTACCTTGGTGGCTAATGAAGTGAGCAATCCATTCCCATTCATCGCTTTAGGGGGTAGATCACAGTTTGATACAAGCAGCATTAACCATCAGCCACCCTCCCCCTGGCTGCAGAGGAAAGCTGCTTTCTTCCAGCAATAAACAGCCTGGCCAGAGCTGCTTTGGCTCCTTGGGCTGCTCAGGATAATGGGCACCCAAGTGCTGGCTTCCATTTGCTAGTTCCAAAGGTCAGCCCGGAGGTTCTCAATCATCCAAGTACCAGGCAATTTTGCACCAAAACCTCCCCCACACCCGAAAAAAGAAAAAAAAAAAAAAAAAAGTACAGAACTTGAAAAAACAAGCTGCAAAGGGGAAATGTGAAGATACCACAGGAGGGAGGCAGAGGGAGCTTTTACAGCACCATGGAGGGAACAATTTGCTGAAGTTTGTCTGACCACTGCCTTCTGCCCTGTCCTGTGGTGCTCCTGCTGCACCCGGGTAGTTTTAAGCTTGCAGGCCCAGCTAGACTAAAGAAAACCATCCCAGTGACAGTGGGAATGATGAAGGTCCTGTGCCTGCTGTGGAGGGGATGGAGCTGCAAAGGACTGGGAGGCTTTTTACAAGGAGATGGATTGCATCAGCTGAACAGGTCCCTTGGCCAGCAGAAAGGACAGAGCAGAACACAGGAGGCAGAGGCATCACCTGCCTGCCCCTAAAGGCTCACTCCAGGGACCCACTGCAAGCAGGACAACAATAAGGCTACTACAGCTCCTACTACACACCCTGGTCAAGACCAAATTTGCCAAATGCTGTACAAATGTGCAGGGAGAGACTGCCCAGGCTGGAGCTGTTAAAAAGATGCTTTAGATCAAGTGTATCCCCTCCCTATCTTGCCTGATAAAGCCCAGGGAACTGCTTCTGTGTAGAGGAACCAGGAGACTCTGGTTTGCAAACATCTCATCCCTGCCTGGCCAGGACGTGCTGCTGGGGCAGGCAGGAACCAGGCAAAACGGTATCAGAAGGTGCTGGAGGCAGGAGGAGACAGAAATAGCCAGGAGGAGGGATAAAGTGAAGCAGAGACACTCCAGATAGAGTGCTGGGTTAAGAGGAAGCAGAGGGGAAAGCAGTGGGTAAGAGCACAGGGAGATGGAGGGTGAGAAATGGCCTTTGTCAGGGAGATGAATGGGAATGGGAATTGAGGGAGGCACAGTCCAATCTCTCCTGCTCTCCCAAGGCAAAGGTGACAGCAGCTTGGCTTTTAAGTAGCGCTACTTATGCAAATAAATGCAAATTGATGCATAATAATGGTGATTGCACATATTTAGCCTCAAGGCATCAGGAAGCCCATGTTCCTCTCACCTGGAAAAGTCAAATGAAATCTTAGCTCCAGTTTTCCCCAACCCCTCCATGGCTGACACTCCTCATCCCTGCTTCAAGACAACAGCTTGGTCACCACCCATCCCTTCAAAGCTTGTCACTGCCCTGTGTATCCCTCAGAGAAGTCCAGAACAATTTTAAAATGAGCAGAAAATGCTTTATTTCAGTGCAAGCCTGGAAAGAAGCTGTTTGGGTGGGGGGGTACATGAGGGGAACCTCATGTGTGGGGGAACATGAGGGTTAGTTACTTGGTGGAAAAACTAACTCTGAAAGAATTGGTTGGGGGGAAGACAAGCAAGACACTTGAATAAGCACCAAGGGCACCCCCATCAGCACCTGCAGAAAGCAGAAGCCCTTCCACCCTCCCTGCAATCACATCCCACCCCAAAGAGGCTCAGATTCAGTTTCTGAGTCTAGAAACAAGAAGCTGGCAGGAACAGAGCTCCTCAGGGCTGCCCAGGTCCCTGCTTCACCTGTACTTACTGAAGCACTTGGCATCCTGTGATGGGGAGAATTCACAGAGCACCCAGTCAGAAGAAACTAAGCCAGATCATTTTAGCAGATGTTTTGTCAGTTTAGGCAAGGGGATTTAGAGACAAATAATTCTCTGAGCAGAGACAGCATTGAGAAAGGTGTCAAAAAAATCCACCATCTTCCCTGAGGATGGAGGAATGTAGTAAAAGATATTTAGCTCACCACCTATGCTGCACTAATACTTTTGTTTTCTTCTAATAGGCACTGGGAGGAAAGACAGGCTTTTATCCTTTGCATCACCTTATCAGTTTCTCTCTGGGGGCAAAACTGCTTATTTACAAGGAGCCACCTAAATAATATTTATGCTCCAAGAACTCAAAGATGCCCTAGCAACACTAACCCTGATGAACAAGCACCAGCCATGGCAAGTACTATGATCCTTGCATGATGGTGAGAGGAGAGATTAAGGACTCCATTCTAATCTTCCATATCAGTACAATGACATTTGATTTCATCAAGGCTGCTTGTGATTTTCTGGCATATTGTAGGGGAACAGATGACTGAGTAACTTGCCCACTGAGGGAAATCAGTGGCAAAGCAGCAAATATAACCTACTCCTAACTGCAGAGCAACAGCTGAACCCAGATCCTGGCAGATGCTCTCTGTGGGTCCAAGTTACATGAACATCACTTGCTAGTACTATCACCTGTGCCTAACAGCAGCTCTTCCCCTCCAGGAGCATAAAACAAATGTACACTGCAGGCACTTCCAAGTCCAAGGGTGACTTCCTTCCCTTCCCCTTTTAACTAGAAGGAGATTCTGGAAACATTACACTTCCCACCCTCTCCTTCTCAGCTCAGTTGGCTCCAGAAGTCAAAATGGAAACTGCCTGCAGGAAAGAGAGGCCAAGAAGAAGCCTGTGGCATTGCACAGTGCCTAGGTTTTAAGCTGTAGGTGTTTTTTGGTGTGCTGTTCTTTAGGATTGTTTATGGTTTGTTTTCCAGCAGAGCCAGAGACCAAGGAATAGTTTACCACTCTACTGAGGTAGATGCTAGTCACATCCTTCTTTCCCATGCTTCAACTACCTGAGAACCCTTGGGAAGGGGACAGGTTTCTAACCTGTGTGACTTCTAAAAATCCAGAGACAGCACCAAACACACAGGTATTTAAAGGAACAAGCCCGGTGCCTTTCCAAACCCAGAGGATCCGTTTATTGCTTCCACTCCCCATTCCTTCTAATCATGCCTCTGTGTGATGGATCACAACTCCAAGTACTTGGAAGGGTTAAAAACCAACCAGAGAAGCCAAGCTGCACTGACTCCTGATAGCTGCTACAGTGCCTGTACAGCACAGTGGTGATTACCAACTACAGCAAATCAGCAGTCTCTGATAATGATAATAAATTAATTGGGCATCACAAGAAACAATGAAATGAGATTTGCCTTCTTGTAAGCTGCCTGGAAAGTAAATTTGCTGTAAAGATGCTTCTGAGGCTCAGGGCTACACGACTCCTCTGTCATTTCTCAGCAGCATCACAAGAGCCCAGGGCACAAGCAGCTGGAGACCTTCCTACCCCATGTGAAATATCACTGTCCCCAAAGAGATCACCTTGTTTGCCATCATGGAAGTCGGAATGAAAGGAAGATTAAGAGAATTTTAATCTTTTAATTATTTTTAAGTGCCCATTTGACACTCTCAGTGCAGGTGATGGAAAGGCTGGAGTGAAAACCTCTGCCTAAGCAGGGCTGCAGCAGGAGGAAGATCCAGCAGAGCCCAGTACCTTGTTCCAGAGACCTTTGCCTTGTCCATAACAGATATGCCTCACCACAAGCCTCCCCCTGCAATCCCACACCTGCAGCAAAACCCACAGCTTCCCTCCAAAGCCACTGAAGTGGACCTGAACCACCCCTGTTCCTTCAGAATAAACCCAATGCGAGTCCACTGACTTGGGCAAAGCTCCAACAGATTTATACCACAACAAAAGAATCCCACTCCCCAAGGCTGATGTGCACAAATTTGGTTTTGGTGATTGGGATCAAGCTCTTCCAGATTTGCCCAGATGTCAGCATGAACAACAGAGCAGTGGGGGAATCAGGGCAGGCAGCTCTTTTTGAGCTCATTAAGCCAAATCCTCAGTCAGGAATCCTCAACTGAAGTCACGGATACTTCACACTCTTCTCCCTTTCCCCCTAAATGATTTAAAGGACATAAAAACCTACTACAAAGCAACAAAAGCAAAGGGTGGGGAAGAACGGGAGTGCAAGTTTAATGCAGATCTAGAGGAGAAATACCTCCCTGTGTACCATTTCCACAGCTGCAAAACCTCAATTTTAATCACTCTCAACAAAACATTACAGCTTATCAATACAAGCTTTCATCATGATTACTACAGTATCAACTGTGTACTCCACAGCCAGGCTGATGGAAGCCAAGCAAGCTCTAAAAATACGACAGACAATACAAACTTCCTCACCTACACCATAATTTAAATTACAGTGATCTTTTGCTAAAGTGCACTCTTGAATGCTGGAATGATAGAGCTATAATTGTGATGGAGTCATTTAATTTTGATTTGGATGAAACAGAGCACGAAGCAGACAAGGCATAAAGCTCTGCTGCTCACATAAAGGTTAAGACGCCATTCATTAAGTGAATTGATTTGGAGTGCTTAGGTAATCTTGTCATTTAAGTCAGAATTCTACTTTTTTATCTAATTTACACCAAAATCCCTACAAACCACCTTGCTCTAGTCATAGGCCACTGGACAGTTTTCAGCTGGGACTAAGTTTAGCTCATTGCTTGTCTTTATCCACTTTTGTGGTTGTTTCCATTTGGTGCCATGATTCCACTTCTGGTACACCCTGGTTCTGAGCAACACCTGAAAACAGAAGGCAGAAATTGCTCCTGTTCCACAGGCAGTGCCTCTCTCCTAGAAAGGAGTGCTGGAGACTGCTAGGATCCTCCTGCATGGCCAGGCAACTGATCTACCACAATCTGTAGAGCAAATGCAACACTGCATGAACACTGAGCTGAGCATCCCCGAGCACCCTGATAGAAAGTTTATTTCTGGTTCAGTAAGTTAGTTACGCTCACCCCAGAAAGAGCAATATGCCTGGGCGGAGGCCAGCAGTGGAAGAACCTTCCTGATCTCTGCAATCATCCTGTACCCTGAACAGCAAGTTTTGACAGCTTCTCCCACAACAACACATTCTGCACAGTCTGAATAATAATGCTGTCCCAGGCAGACAGTTTCTTGCTGCAGGATAGTCAAGATGGCAGAGCAGCACTGGGACGTGCTACTTCTCAGGCAGATGGAGAACCAGAATGTCCCTGCGCCCACAGGAACAGGAGCTGTGCTTTGCTCAGACAGCTTCACCATATCTACTCATCTAAAGGAGACAGCATTTGGGAGACAGAGCTACACAGTGTGGTTCTGTGTGAAGAAAGCCTCTTCCTGCCCACCATTCCCCCCCTGCTCTGTATCTGAGCCTGTGTGCACACAAATTCCAGGATGAAACCTGGACATCAGGACAGAATGGAGTTTGCTCTGCTAGAGAGGACCACACCACAGCCAGAGTCCTGTGTAGAGCTGCTCATGTGTCAAGATTGAGCCAGAGAACCTGGGTTTCAAGAGGAAGCAAAGAACATAGGGTGAAGCCACCCTGCATATCACCACCTTGTCTCCCTGAAGCTCTGACACCCTGCACAGTGTCCAAAACATCAGGCTGAGATGTTTGCACCTTAACCCCAGGGAAACAGTTCAAAGAATGCCCTTCAGCATCACCGAATGCCGCCTTCTTTTCATTTGCCCCCTCCCCAGTACAACAGGCAAGGGCAAATTAGCACTTGCTTAATTTGAAAAAACTTCAAAGGAGCTGTTACAGCTGTATTGTCAATCACTCTGCAGCTCTTCCCAAGCAAAGCATTGCTTCGTGGGTCATAAACCCTTCCCCAGATGGCACAAGGGTGCAGGAGCTCTGGAAGATGCCAGCACAGCCAGGTACATAATGAAACTGTCATTTGAAGAAGTTCAGCTCACAAGCAGACAATTTCTAAGCTCCTTCCTCCTGTCACAATCACATTAACAAAACACAGGTCTTGTCACAGAGCATCCCCTTGGCAAACTGCATCCTACAGGCATTATTTCTGTGTGGGAAGCACTTTGTTTCACCCAATAGTAATAGTGGCTGAGAGACATGACGTACATTATGTTAAAGAACAAACAAAATAACGTGAATTACCCAGCAGAGAGGGTTGAATTAGAGATGAAGTCACTTAAAAGACCTGAGCATTCCTGACACTTGGTTTCTACCCAGCCCAATACCATAGCCAAAATATGGTTTGCTGTTGCTGTTTGCTTGTTGCATTGCTGTTGTTTTGGGGTTTTATTGGTTTGTGTTTGCGTTTTTTTGTTTGTTTTGGGGTTTTGTGTTTTTTTGTTCTTTCCAATCTTTATGGCACAAAATTGCAGCCTAACTTCCAAAAGCTTACACTGTTCTTTTCCTATCACTAGATACAAAAACAAAACAAAACAAAAAAAAAACCCACAACCAAACACCCAAGCATTCACAGAATTTTCTCTGTTCTCAAGATTACTGAGGAGTTATTTCCAGTCGAGAACAGACCTGGGGCACAGATTTAAAGAGGGGCAGGGAGCACACAGGTTGTGAAGCCACTGTTCAAAGCTGGGCAAGATGAATGGACTGTCAGAGGAAAGAACCACATGCAGCAGGCTGTGAAAAAGTCGATTAAGCTTATTATGAAAAAATTAAAGCACCAACAGCTGAAAAGCAGCCTTGTCACCCCAGATCCCTGCTCTTCCTGCACTGCCTACAAAACCCTGCCCTAGGTGTGGATTCTCCAGCCCTGTAGGTCTGTGCATGGCATTATTGTGCCATGGGATTGCTGAGCTGAGCCCACAAGACCATCTCTGTGAATTAAGTAGGTCACTCACACACAGACTTTATCCCAAAACCGTGATATTCAGGTGAAAAGCCTCAAGTTTCTGGAGCTCCCCACATAGTTTGACATGAAAGCTTGTAAGGACAGCAGCCCTGTTCTGTGCACCAACAGGTCCCCGGGACGCGTGGAAATGTTCTGTGGGAAGAGCCGGGGACGCTTCAGTTGTGTAACTGCTCTCCTGACCCAGGGGTTCTGGGATCTGCTCCTGCTTTGGGCACAACGCAGTCCTGGGTGTGGTGGGGGTGGGGGTTCTACTTCTCCCTGCCTCAGTTTCTCCACTCTGGGAAGGTGCAAGCATGGTACAATGGTTACACTACATGCCCGGCTCAAGCCCATTCCCAACTTCCACGAGCCTCCTTCCTCCTCGGCTGTAAGCAGCACCGCGACGTTTCAGAGACGTGATACTATAAAAAAAAAAAAAAAGTATCGCTTGGCTCGGAGAGGGCGAAGTTGCCGCGTTCAGAGCTGCGAACCGTGCCAGACTGAGCCCCAGCACCTCCTCCACCGCCGGTACCAGCACCCTGAATCTCCCGGCTCGGCTGCTGCCCGCCCGCCGGCGGAACGACCCCGATCATTCTGTCCCGATACAAGCCCGGAGCCGCCGTTTTCCACCGCCACGTCCCGCAGAGAGGGGACCGGAGGGCACCGTCCCGGCGGCTGCATCGGGGCTGAGCAGCGAGCAACGCCGGGGGGGGGGCGGAACGGGACGGGGAGCGCAGGGAGGGCACCGGGCGGACGCGCACGGCCGGCGGGGATGAAGCGAGCCCGGGACGGGGCGGTCGGTGTTGAGAGCAGTCAGCCCGGAGCTGCCTTACCTTGACAGCCTCGGCGTGGGTCACCCTGTCCAAAGACTTTCCGTTCACCCCCAAGATCTGGTCGCCGACCCTCAAGCCCTCCCGCTCGGCCAGGGAACCCGGTTCCACCAGGGACACGTAGATCCCGACGCCGTGCTCGGCCCCGCCGCGGATGCTGAAGCCCAACCCCTCGTGGGCTTTGCTCCGCCGCAGGGTCACCTGCCGCAGCTCCCCGGGGACCACCGGCGGGGCGGCGGCGGGGGGCGGGGGGCGGCAGGGGGGCTGCAGGTAGGGCCCCTCGGCTGTGTACTGGTCGAAGAGGAGCTGGTCGGAGCGCGGCAGGACGAGGCGGAGCAGCGGCAGCAGCTGCCGGCGGCGGGGACCGTCGAGGAGGGCGCGGAGGGAGCGGACGAGATCGCAGACGTTGCGGCGGCCGTGGTAGGCGTTGAGGCAGAGGATGAAGCGCTCCCGCTCCGCCTCGCTCAGCAGCGCGGTCAGTGCCTGGTGCAGCCGCCGAACGTTGGCCGAGAGCGGCCGAGGGGCCGGTCCTGGTCCCGGTGCCGAGCCCAGTGACCCAGAGGAGGAGGAGGAGGAGTGCACCGACACGCCGTCCAGCTCCGCGCTCATAGCGCCGGGCAAAGGGACCGGACTGAACCGGGGCAGGACCAGCCCCTCACTGTAATCGGCTCCGAACCGGACCCCGCTCCGGTACCTCACGTACCAACTCCACCTGGCCGCGCGGTGTCCGGCGGCTCCCCAGGAAGTGACGTGACCGCGGTTGCCGGGAGACGCGTTATACAGAGCGGGCCCGCCCCGCCCCGCCCCGCCCCCGCGGGAAAGGCAATTAGCGCTGCTGCTCATTAGCGGTGCCGCTCATTAGTGCTGCCGCTCATTAACGCTGCTCGACAGCCCCCTCGCTCCTCACCGCACGGGTTCGACGGGGCGGTATCGGACCTGTCCCGGCACTACCCGGGCTGAGTCCTGCCTGCAACTCATCACAGGGGTGACAGCGGCCACCTCAGTCAGGGAACAGGACAGAAGGCTCCAGGGAGACCACAAAGCACCGCCCAGTGCCTGAAGGGGCTCCAGGGAGGCTGGGGAGGGACTTTGTACATGGAGGGATGGGATGAGAGGGAATGGCTTTGACCTGGCAGAGGGGAGACTGAGGTTGGACATGAGGATGCCGTGGTGCATCCTGGCTTGTACCAGTGGCAGTGTGGCATCAGATCGTCCCCTGTGCTGGGCAGGTTGTCAGGGCCTGGCCCAGGCTGCCCAGGGCAGGGGTGGAAGCCACATCCCTGGATGGGTTTCAAAGCCCTGGAGATGTGGTGTTGAGGGACAGGGGTTTGTGGTGGTCTTGGCAGTGCTGGGGGAGTGGGAGTTTGGTCTTTCCCAACCAAATTAATCCCATGATTATTGACAGGGTGTTGAAGAAGTTCATGGTATTGGGCTTGGTGTCAAATCCAAACTCACCACAATTGATCTCCCTTCATTTAGCAAATACAGCCACCTCAGAGAAGCCCTTTCCTGCAGGGGATCTTGGTGATCCAGGGATCCAGGGATCAAGAGGCTGGCAGGACAGCAGGCAGCCAGTACTGCAAACCACAGGATGAATTGGTGGGGCTTAGGAGAGAACATTCTTGCCTGGGATGCTGCCACATGCCTGGCCACTCTCTTCTGCTTCCACAACCCAGTCTTGTGACTTCAGACTCTAAAGCATCAGGATTAGAAGTCAGTGCAGAAATCCAGGGATGGCTTTTCCAGTTGCCAGATGAATTATTTCTTACAACATGAGGTTTTAGTTTCTTTTACATCTCTGGAGCACTGAGCAAAGATCATTTTCCAACTCAGTCATTTGAAATCACTCTGTCTTCAGTGAAGTGCCTTCTATCTGCTGCAGTAGAGGAGGATTAAAGCTAATTTATCAGCTGCATCTTGATAGCAATAGAATTCATTTTGCTCATGGATATGATGGAAGAGCTTTAACAGCTGCATTACAAGTAGTTTTATGTATTAAAGCTTTGTTGTAGCTTTCAGTGCCCATTTAAAACAAAACTAAACAAAGCAGATTGCTAATTGAAATTCAGGTTCTCACTGTGGGTGATAAATAAGCAGATGGAATAGTCAACACTACTGGAAAAATGGGACAACATAGGACAGAAAAGTGAGTAAAAACACAAATACGCCTACATCAGCTAAACAAAATGAGGAGGGCAAACAAGGTATTGCACATCTTTGAATTGCACTCAAAGACAATTTTAACGCTTAGTGCCCTGCTGAAAGACTCCTCTGTTTAAAGCACCGCTTTTCCCACCAGCACAGTGTCTGAGCATCTCCAACCTTTCTTCCAACCTGCAAGAAGACCCCAAGTATGTTAACACAAGCAGGTGTAGGAACTGCTGCTGCTACCCCAACTCAAGACTGGAGCAACTCCTCAGCAGAGCACAGCAGTGCCACAGCCACCAACACTGAGTGGGCAGTGACCAAATCTGCCCATGCTGCCTTATGGACCCTGGGACTTTGACCACTATTCCAGAAACTATCACCAAGTCAGTTGCCCTACTATGAAACAAGTTCATCCCAGCACTAGCCAGCAAAACCAAGCACAACAGTCACATAAATAGCTGCATTTGGAAAGAATCTTCTTTTCTTGCTGCTGGCCCTGCCAAGTGGAGGCTGTTCAGCCTTGGGATGCTCCATCCAGCCACTACGTGCTGTAGGACAATTCCAAATCACCCCTTTGGAGCAGGGCTGGGTGTGATGCCTGTTCTCGTTTCTGCTCACAGATCACATGCCAAGTTTTGATCCTCAGATATTTTACAGGTTTTATAAAACAACAGAATTTATTTCATTCACACATGGTGCACCTTGGATCTTCATCCTACACCATCCAGCTGCTGAACCCCACTGCTTTTCCTTAGGAGAAGAAAGGCATTGAGATCTTCTCATAGGACCTCAGCTTTGAAGAGAAGCTGATTAATTTCCAGGGGCTTTATGCTTTCCACTGCTTTAAGCTCTTAAGCCATGCAGCTGAGAGACAGCAGCAGCACATGGCCTTGAGTCAGAGATGTTTCACCCAGTTCTTGGGCACAGGAGTGTTCCTGCAGGCGAGTAAAACCTCTCCAAGCTTTCTCAGCTCAAGCAACGCTGCTGAACACACCTCCCTGCAGCTTGCAACACCTGTGTAGAGGCTGCTGCTGTAAATCAAAACAGAGCTGAGAATAACTGAATGCTGAGAGTCCATGTGCATTCCTGGGGCAGCTCTTGGCTGAGCTGGACTGTTGTGAACCAGAGGAACCACCAGAAATGAAATGCCAGCACCCTCACAGACTCAGAGCCACTGGCACTGCCTAGGCTCAACTCACAGCATTTCAGAGCCTACACCTCCTGCATCAGTGCCCTAAGGCTAGCAAGATCCAAGGAAGTGTTATTTGTTGGGTTTTTTTTTTTTAATTATCCCTGCAGCACAAAATAATCCGATGCCTTTGCTAAGTGCCAGATGAATACATTGCCTAACCTTTCCACTTTAATCCATTGTAATCACTTTCCAGAGCACCCTTTGAAAAGTGAGCTCCGTGTTTCCAAAGCAGCTGTGCTCCTAATTAAAAGGCACTGTAGCAAGAAGACAAGGAAATGTAATTCTCCTTGGAATTGTAGGGCCGAGTTGAACTGTGAGGAGGGCTGGGGAGGAGGCAGCAGCTGCTGGTGCTGCCAGGCTGCTTAGGAGAGCATTAGGAGATGGCTGGCACCCAGGGCTGCCCCTTGGCTAAATCCCTGTTTAGCAGATTGGCTCCCAGTCGTCTGTCCCTGGACTGGTTTTGTGCAGCTCCAGCGTCTGTTTCTTCATCACAGGCAAGAAATTTGGGATTGTCCAGCCTGGAGAAGAGGAGGCTCTGAGATAACCTTATAGCAACCTTCCAATATCTGAAGGGGCTACAAGAAAGATGGGGGAGGGCTTTGGACACAGAGGTGTTGTGAGAGGACAAGGGGAGATGGTTTAAAACTTAGAGGAAAGATTTAGCTTGGACATGAGGAAGAAATTCTTTAATTTGAGGGTGGTGAGCCCCTGGTCCAGGTTGCCCAAGGAAGTTGAGACTGCCCCATCCCTGGCAGTGTTGAAGGCTGGATGGGGCTTGGAGCACCCTGGGCTGTGGGAAGTGTCCCTGACCATGGCAGGGGGTGGGATGAGATGAGTTTTAAGGCCCCCTCCAACCCAAACCATTCTATGAAATGAGTTGAGCGCTGCAGTGAAGGGCTCTGCAGGAGCAGAGGAAGCAGTGCCAGCTGCTAGGATGGGGGCATCCAGCACCACTCACCCCTTCTCTGGTGGCAAAGCTGAACCCAGAATCATTCAGGCATGAGCTCCCCACCATGCTGGGTGCTGCACAGAGCTGTGCTCCAGCTCCCCAGGAACAACAGGCAGAAGTCAGATTTAAAGAAAAGCTCTGGCAGCAGTGAGAAATCATCATTTCAAGGGGGATTTTCTGAGCTCCGAGTTAAGAGCAGAAATGTAATCCACTCCCAACCGGAATGTTTCCAGTTTATGGGAGCTGCTGTGCTTAATCAGACCCAGCTCAGTTTGACACCTCCCAGCCAACAGCCAGGGGTGGAGGCTTCAGAGCAAGGTTCAGGCAGAGGAGGTGGGGAACACAGGCACTTCCTAAATCCTTCTTTATCTGTGGATCTACAAATCTCTTGGCACAGATTGCTCAGTGCCACACTGAGAGTGTTACTGAACAAAGCCAACCTGAGACAGGTTCAGTTGGTTGAGAACAGGCTGCCCAGGGAGGGGGTTGAGGCCTCATCCCTGGAGATGTTCAAGGTGAGGCTTGAGGAGGCTCTGAGCACCCTGATCTGGTTGAGGGTGTCCCTGCTGACTGCAGGGGGTTGGACTGGATGGCCTTTAGAGGTGCCTTCCAACCCAAATTATTCAATGATTCTATAATTCATTGTTTTTCTTTGTGCAAGAGAAGGTCAAACTGCTGCAAACCACTGAGATTCACTGTTTCCATAGGGCGGACACCACAGGATTACAGTTTATTAGTCATTTAGAGACTGACTGGGTTAAAAAGTTAATCCAATCAATAGTTTCACCTATATTACCAGAAATATTTTGTTTTCATGTCACTAGAATGCTTTGACAATTATTAAAACCCAAAGCCAAAGCAATTCAAATTAAAACCCAAAGTCAAAGGAATTAAAATTAAACTCACATTTTGAGAAACCATTTGCTTCAGATGAAGCCACATCTTCTGGTGGAAAAAAACCAAACCCTTCCAACTAGAAGAAGTTTCACCCAGATTTGCCTGCAGTGATCTCTTCTGTGCCAACACTGCTGAGCATAACCCTGCATCGCAGTGCCAGATGATTTAAAAGCTGCAATCCTCCTCCTCTCCAGCAATTTCTTGCACTTACACTCTCTCTGCTCCTTTTTGAAATGCCTGAAAGAAAAAGCCACTTGCGTCACTGGTTGTTTTTTTTTTTTTTTTTAATGCCCAGCACAAATCATTCGTGAGTCACGACGTGGAGCTGAATGTTACAGACAGGCAAAGCAGAGATTTGCTGAGGGCCATTCCTGGTCATTGCTTGGGCTCTGGTGTGTGCACCTTGGCTGTTAAAAGGCTTAGGGAATGAAGGAGATGGAGCCTGGTGCCAAGTTAATTGTGAGGGGTGAAGTCTCTGGGCAGTGGTGTGGGCAACACACGCAGAAGGAAACAGCCTTAGGGCTGCAAGTAACTTGCTCCCACAGGACTGGGATTGTTTACAAGATCTGGAAATTGTCAAGCAAGTCCAATATTCTCCCCAGGATGATGTGGATGGCAGGGGAAGGCATGCTAGATTTGCATTTGCAGATGCTTTTCTCTGCATCTATCACAAAGAGACAGTTCCATGTCCTAAGGGCATGTGCAACACAAAAAAAGTCACTGGAGAGCAGCTCACATCTGCAGGGACGACCTTGAAATACCACCAGAGCACCCAGCAGTTCCTCTGCCTCAGGCACACTCACCACCCTGCTGAGAGTTTTGCTCCCTACTCAACCACTGCCAGAGTCAGCAGGTGGAGATGCTCATGCCTTGGGAGCCTGGAGGTGAGTGAACCTTCCCAGTAGCACCTCTTCTGGGGGGGATGATTTACACCATGCTTCCACCACTTACTCAGAAAAGTAAAAGAGCTGCAGGGTGACATTCCTCATCAAAAGCATCGGCACTCATCTTCTCCAGCTTACAAACCCCTCTGCCAGGCTGGAGAGGGATGCTTCATGCTCTGTTACCACAATACTGCAAGAAGACCATCAAAAGAACAGAAAAGGTTAATGAGGTACTACTAATCACCATCAATTGGTAGCATATAATGCAATAAATATCCACTGCCACCCACTAAATGTAGCAGGGCAAAGACATCAAATCAATCACCCCAGCCATGGGATTTTCTTTTTCAAAATTTATTTCATAGCATTGGGGCAGTGCTGAGGGGTGCCAGAGAACCCATCTCCAGCCAGAGGAGCACAGCTGGCTGAGCAGCTACCACCTCAGTTCCCTCCCAGCACCCATCACAGAGCAGGAGCCACATTGCTGAAGGGACAAACCTTGAAGATGGGATTCCCGAGGTTTCACTGAAAAAGAAATTAGGAGCATGGAGGGATAGGAAGAGCCAGGTCAAGCATGTCTACTGGATCCTTTCTCTGCAGGCTTCCAAGGCTTTGTTTGCTTCCAGCCTCAAACTCATTTTCATGCAGAATTTAAACATTTGGTGGAACAAATATTTGTTTTAGAAAAAAAAAAACAAACCTCAGAAAAAAACTGTTTTGAGTGCTGAAGTGCTGAAAGTTTTCCCAATAGTGAGAAATATTCAGCAGAAAACAAAACCTCAGAGCTGCTGTATCATTTCTGACACTCCCCAGAAGAGAGGGAGAAGTGCTCAGATTTCTCTTTCAGAGGTGGGGGAAGGAAACCCCCAGGGGCAGGTCCAGCCTCCAGACACGATGAAGGGCAGGAGGGTGCTGTGGCTGGGGGACTCCAGAGCACGGGAGAACATTTCTGCCTGCACTGAGCAAGCAAGTGGCTTGGCTACCAGAAGAAGAAGGGACTAATGAAGGCTGTGATCCCCTGCCTCACACACACTAATGCCTATGGATAGATCTCTAGTGCTCTCAATTAATGCTCATTAGTACAGAGGCAAGACAAGAATGTTATGTCATGGTTTCAATCCTGTTGCATCTCCCCAGTGACTCTGATTACATTTTAAAATATTTATTCTCTTCCCCCGTCAACCTACCGAGCAAAGCTCCTACCCATGGCAGCAGTGAACAGAGCCCCAGCCCTCCCCTTCCCCAAGGAAGGAGGGATTCCCATGGTGCCAGCTTTGAAGGCATCAGCTCCTCCTTCCCTGCTTTCCAACCTGCCTCAATCTTAGATCAGAGTTAAACTGAACAGTTCCTTATCACATCTGCCTGAGGATGGAGACCCACTCAGCATCAGACATGTGAGCATGTGGCTGTGCAGCTCAGTGAATCAACAGTCATTCTCCAGTTAAATAAACATAAAACACTACTGCAGGCAGAAGCAGCCAATTTTCCTTGTAATTCAAGCAGCAGGAGTGACAAGAATAAATATTTATGGACACATTCCTCACTAATCAGTACCAACTGTATTTATAGCAACCCTCCTTTTCCCCAGAGCATGGTTTCTGCCTTCTGCCCTCCAGAGCCTTCCCTGCCCTCATCACCCACTGATCTGACAGGGGGGTTGGTGGGTTTTAACTCCCCAGGGGCTCTGGCCAGGTGGTGACCAGTGGCCACCCAGCAGCAGCATCCTCAGAGAGGATCAGTGAGGGATGGGAAATAAGTCTTCATGCTTTGAAACCCTGGGGCAGAGGACTACCTCCCTGCACTAGCCACAAGCACACCTCCTCAATCAGGGGGGAAAGAATGTGTCCCACCGAGTTCAGCACACTCTGGATCAGGCCCATTCACTCCTCCAAGGAGCAGCTATTTCCATTATCAATTTGTACAATCTACAGAAGGAGGAGACCTGGCCAGGAGCATGAAGAACAGCCCCAAACACCCTCACCAGTACCCAGCCAGACTCATCAGATCATTTTGGTTGGAAAAGACCTCTAAGATCATCACCTCCAACCCTTCCCCCAGCACTGCCAAGGCCACCCCCACCCCATGTCCCTCATCCCACATCTCCAGGGTCTGAAACCCCTCCAGGATGATGGGGACTCCAGCCCTGCCCTGGGCAGCTTGGGCCAGGCCCTGACAACCCTTTCCAGGAAGAAATTATTCCTATTATCCATTCAAAACATCTTCTGGCACAACCCGAGGCCATTTCCTCTTGTTCTAACACATCCAACCCAACAGAACATCCATCCCATCCCACTCCGAATTTTTTTCCCCAGCTGGGTTATGGAACAGATGTTGTTGTAGGTCCAAGACCTCTCCACACCTGCTCTCCTCCCTTTAGCACTGCAGACAACACTAGCAGGCAGTTGGTGAGGCTTTTACAGCAGGATCTGCCAGGGGGAGGACCAAATTGCTTTTGCTACAGCAGTTGGGGACTTCAGATCTTGCATACCAAAGCGGGGAGAGGGAGAAATAACAGAAACCCGGACAGAGTCATATTTGCATTGAGAGAATGGCTTTACACTAGATGGCACCTGATCTCATCATTTTAGATGCAAAGATTAAAGCCACCAGGATTATTGTAGAGAATTATGTTTCTTTTTTTTTTTTTTTTTTTTTTTTTTTTTTTAACTAGGAGCTGCCTATGTCGTTCTTCCCAAGCTCCCAGCAGCAGCAATGTGAGGCGAGAGCGAGCCCAGCAGCCAGCACACTGCCCTGAATGTTAAACACCCTTTGCATAACCCTGGTGAGCATCTCCCTGGAGAAGCTGGAGGACCCAGGTCTGCTTGCAGCCCAAGCTGCCTTCCAGCAGCCCCTTGCAAAGGCTGCAAAGTGCCCTGTGGGTTCTCAGCAACTTGCTAGCTAGGCAGCCTGGAAGATCAGTTTCTGTTCAGCTTTCAAAAGAAGAAAGTTACAGAGAACAAACTTCTTCTGACCCGAAGAACAATCCCACTCTGTGGAAGCAAAAGGAGGTAGAAGGGCTCTGTCCCTCACCAATTTAACTTGGTGTGAACAAGTGCCACAAGGCTGCCACAGGGCCATAACATGGTTAACCCAGCAGATGGAAACCACCCACCCTGAACACACCACTACCAAACCAGCCACTCAGGCATGCAAGGACACTCCAGCTCTGTCCAGAGCCTAAGATGTGTCACAGGTGTGCCAAACTCAGGCCCCTTATCCCAGCTGCTTCCAGTGTCCACAGGATGTGGACAGTGCTGTGGTGACAGCCAAGGAGACAAAAAGAAGTGACTGTGATCTTTGCAGCACTGATACCCGAGGAGCTGCCTGCAGAGGATGGAGGGCTTGCAGGAACCATGGCTCCACTCTGCACCTGGAACAATTGGGTGACCTGGATGGGAGAGGGAAATGCTGTCATCTGGGAAGGGGAGGTGTCCTGGTTTGGGCCAGGATAAAGGTGATTTTTCTGAGTTTCTTGTGGATGGTTGAACTTGCTGAGGTTGACAGCAAGTTTCTCAAATGGAGTATTCCATCCCATGTGCATCATCCTCGGTATGGAG
This sequence comes from Heliangelus exortis, assembly GCF_036169615.1. Taxonomy (NCBI): domain Eukaryota; kingdom Metazoa; phylum Chordata; class Aves; order Apodiformes; family Trochilidae; genus Heliangelus; species Heliangelus exortis. The sequence continues at coordinate 399,128 of NC_092443.1, read as the reverse complement.
TTGGGGGATCTCGAGGACCGAGCCACACCCTTACCAGCTGATCGGCCTCACCTGAGATCATCAGCAGAAGTGCTGGGTACCACCCCCCTTAACAGCTAATTGGTCTCACCTGTGGCACTATAAAAGACCAGCAGAAGCTCCTGGCTGGCTCCCTGGCTGGCTGCTTGTGGCCCTGCTTGCTGCCCTGCCTGCTGCCCGGTTGCCTGCCTGCAAGGTTTAACACTGTCTGTCAAGGTTTAACACTGGCCCGGCGATTAAACCGGGTGACAGGAGGAAAGGGGGCTCAGCCCCAATCTTGCTTCTAAGTCAGCACCCTCTCACCCTCTGTCATCAGCAGCCAAACACACTGAAGGTAGAAGCTGACCTCCACCCATGGGCACAGTTAGTGACCAGGTCCTGAACTAGAGCTGCCCGCTCCCATCCACTTTCTGCCTCTAAACACTATTATTAATGAGATTCCCACCTAAATAAAAGCTGGTAAGAGCTAAAGAAAAGCAAAGGGGGTGAGTGAGGAACTGATCCCTCCTCAACAGGTCTGAGCCCAACATCCCAGTGCCCCCCCTGGACTCTTTTGTTTCTTGGAGTCTCCTCTGGGCTGAGGAGGAGATTCTGCTCCTGGTAGCTATGCAGCTGAATCTCCAAGTTAAGCGACTCTCATGCTGCTTTGAAGACATTCATAAGGAAATTATTCTGTCTCTCCCAAGCACAAACAGTCATTGCTTCAGCGGGAGGCAGCAGCTAGATTACACAAGATAATTTAGTAGCTGACATGAAAAACATCTCATTTAGCCAGAAATAAAAATATCTGCGTTCAGCCTAAGCTGTATTAAGATAGCTGAATCCGTAGTAAGTTCTGAATAGCTGCTCACCTGGGCAGCTGAATGAAGATTGCCCCCTCCAAGGCAACACCTCCCTGCCCCCATGCCCTTGCTAGAAACTGGGAGTGACAGCAGGGACTACTGGGGTAAATGGTTTCTCATGGGGTCTATATCTTCTTCCTTGGAACACAACAGATTTATTTTTCAGCTTTCCTATCTGAATTTTTTTTACCTTCTTCCTGGTGTGGGTCCACAGCCTCCAGCTAATAGAAAGCAGAGATGAATTTTGCTGCATCTCAAGCAGCTGTTGCTCTGTTTTGTCTTAATGCTGTGCTGCAAACAGAGCTGCGACAAAAGCAATTGAGTTAATGGTATCCTGAACGAGACAGGCAACGGGGAGAAGTAATGGGATGCAGCGAGGAGGGGATATTTTAAGCACTGGTTGGACTGACAAATTCTGCAGTTATATACCCTAAGTTCTGCTTTCCACCGCAGCCCATCAGCTGGCAGAGGAAAATTTTTACATGGCATAAGCAGAAGCAATCAACTCCTTGCCCCCAGTACAAGACTCAGCAGCAGAGGTGTCACTTCTGTAAACTTTGGAAATCTTCATAAGAAAGGAAGGCACACAAAAAAAGGAGGAATCAGTCCTTGTCCAACCCCATTTTGGGGGCAGCAGCTGTTCAGAGGTCTTGGGGGATTCTTCATTCAGGCACCAGCCCAGGAGAATCTCCTCAGGTAAGGCAGCTGAAGGCATCTTGACTTTTAGCAGTAGAACTCAGAGCTCTCTGTTTATAATAGCATTACAGCCTCACCCCCCAGAAGCATCCTTGCAAGGCTTTAAACTGAGATTCCTCATCTTGGTGCCTTTTTTTTTTTCCACTCTAATATACAGAGCTGCAGAACCAGAATTTGAAAATCCCTCTCCTGTGGATGCTGCTCTTGCTCTCCGTCACTGCCCAGCTCAAGAGGACTCCCTGGGGTGCACATGTGCTGTTCCAGCAGTGCTGGCTTCTGTCAGAGAAGATATCCAAGCACCTGATCTTAAGCAAACTCCTGCTCTGGATCCCAGCTCTCTGCTGGAGACCACACAGAGGCAGGAGTTTGGACTCTACTTTAGCAGCTCTGAGCCACAAACCCATTGTACCCTGATCCTTTAGATCCTTTCCAGAAGTGCCTTTGTCTCTTTATACATCTTTATACACTAACCATAGCTCATGGTTAGTGTTGCTAAACGTGCCTGAATAGAACTCCTAGTTCCCTTCCAGCAGGGTTTGCTTTGAGCTGATGCTTTATGGGTCAGATGCTCCTGGAGGACAATCTCACCTGACACAAATCACAACAGCACCTTTGGCTGCAACAGAGCTGCTTGAATTTCTGATGATCTGGTCTGAGAATCAGAACTCAAAGGATTGCAACAGTGAAACTCCAAAAATCTCATGAAACCAAGCTTGGGATATTAAGCTTACAATGGGGCTGTCTGAGCTTGTTTCCCAACTCTGAGACTGACAGTTTGAAAACTCATTCACTTCACCTTTCCTTCCAGGTCTGATTTCTCTTCTCTCTCCACCTTACAGAGTCATTTTGTATCTGTACAAAACATTAACCGAAGCAGAACGTTTTGCTCACTCACACGGTTGTCACATTTTAACGTCAACAGAGGAGTATTTTCAGCATCACTTAATGAGCCTTCTCTACTTTGCATAAAACCTTGGCAATAAAACTTGCAAGGATGATGAAGAGATGGTTCCTGTTCCCTCTGCAGGGATTAACCCCATAAAAGCTTCAGCTTTGCCAGCTGGCTACTGAATTCCTCACTTGCTTTTGAACTTATCGCTGGCTTCTTTCTAAGCTTGGGTGTATTGATTGCAGAAGGAGTGAAGAGATCAATCCAACAGAAAACTTTACATGGGGAGGGGGAAGCCCATGCAGAGCAGTGAAACCCAAGTGATGCTTTTAAAGCCTTAAGTAAGAAAAGAAGTCTTTCTAGGAGTATGAGGCATGAAGATAGCCATGAAACCCCCACCCCCCCAAATCAATGAGTTTACTTACTCCCTGCTGTCAGGGCCTGGATCAGGTTGGGGATAAATGGAACTCCATGGCAGCTACAAGGATTCTGTTGTGCCAAAGGCCCAATGTCACTCTAACAGATTGCATCCTTCTGTAAGTAATTGTCTGTGTTCCTACGTCATGTTGTTATCTGTAAGATAAAGCTGTAATTTCTCTCTTGGGATCCTGTGTCTCATCACTGGCAGAATAAAAAAGAGCTCACTCTTCCCTCCACCTCCATCCTCAGTTCCTGGCAGCACCGTGGGGCTGCAGGGAGCCTCAGCTGTCAGGGAGGGCTGGGGAAGCTGGATCTAAGGCTGTGGTCTTCACCTAGCATGTGTTCAAGGAATTTTGTCCATTTAACCTGGAAGTTCTTTGATGGCAAAAGTGCAGTGACTTGGTGGCTCTGGGGATGGCAGAAGAGCTGAATTAGTAAGGAACTGGAAACCATTCTGCTGGAAGATGCCATGAGAAGGAGGGATTGGTCCTTCTTCCAGAGGTGAACCTCGCCTCTCCAGAAGATTGTTGTCTAGGCTGGAAGAGGACAAGTTCTCCCGCCTGCCATCTCAGTCTTTCCATGTCCTGACTCCGCCACCACTGCAGTGTGATCTACCCAATTTCTTTCTAGATTCTTCCTGGTCCAGAAATGTACCCATGGAAGTCTCCCCTGGGAAGGAGGCAGTGAAGGGGATGCAGGGGTGCCCTGCTGCTGTTCCCAATGGGTCTCCAAGTCCAAAGGGATCACAGGCTGTCTTTCTCCTCATGCTAACATTACTACAGATCAACAGACAACATGGTACAAACTTCCAGTGCCTCAGTCCCTGAATGTCTTAGTGATCTCCTTGGTTTATATTGAATTCTTGTCACTGGCTGTAAGTTATTTTCAAATTTAAGCAGTGAGCTGTGGCCCAGCAATTTGAATTGGATGGCTGGATTTGCTTTGACTTATTAACAGCAGCAGCTGGTGCTCTTGTCCCATCTGTCTACATGAAGACTCCTGCTCTCAAGTCTCAGCCTTGGTACAAGGAGCACAGAGCAGCTGCATAGCATCTCATGTACCAGGGGGGCAGCAAAGGGCTCTGCTATCTGCTGCTTCCCACTGCAGGCCTGACCTTATGGGAAGGTCATGGACAGGGGGCTTCTGAGCTACAGCAACACCTGGGCACCCTCCTACAGAGGTGCTACAGTTGAAGTACATTTGAAAGCATCCATGAAGTGAATTAAGTCCTGGGATGCCTCCCTGCATGAGGGTGGTAACTGGGTGTTAGAGAGGACTGTGGGTCCTTACCCCAAGCCAAATGGCTCTTCCTCTGCTGCAGTTTCTTTTCCTCTGGGTAGCATTTGCAATATTTCACCTGAAAAGTCCCTTGATGTTATAAATATCTGCTGCTGGGGCACACACTTTTTCCCTCTTAGCCACACTCATCTTCACCTCCTTGGATGTGGATATGTGCACTGCCACGCAACACTGGATGGGTAATGAACCTCTCTGGACAAAAGGTGCAATCACCAGGGCAAGACCATAACTCACCCTTCTGCCCTTCTGCTTGTGAGCAGGTTCCTTTTTGGGGCTCACTCAGTATTTCCTTTCTGAGTCAGGAGATGTTAGCAGATAACTTATCCCATGTGCAGGAGTTATTCACTTGTGTCTCCAAAGAAAGGAGAATTCCAGCTGTGGCTTTCATTGGGTGAGATTTGGATCTCTGATGCTTTGAGGTTCTTCCAGTGTTGCAGTACTGTGAGCCTTATTGGACCCCAGTTGGTGGGGAAGCAGCTGGAGCCAACTTTTAGCAATATCCCAGAGCCTGCATTCAAAGGGTTGTGCAATGGAAACTGCACGAGCACATCCAGTTGAGTTCAGGGCTTTGGGATGCAGGTGCCCAGCCCATCACTCAGCAGCTCAGTGTACCTTGCAGGCTCTGCATTTCTTGGTGCTGGAATGCTCACACTCCTGCCCATGTCCTTCATGCCCACATCTTGTCACAAAGCCACAGAATGGTTTGGGTTGGAATGGACTTTAAAGATCATTTAGTTCCAAACCCTCTGTGTGGGAAGGGACACCTCCCAATTTGACCAGGCAAGACTGATCAAAAACCCCCTGCGACCCAAGCCCTGTAAAGTTGGTCCCAAAGTCTTCTGAAAAGGGCTGGCCAGTGATGGGGCAAGGGAGGCACAGGAAATCAGGATGTAATCTGTGTCCAGATCTTAAAGATGTAAAAACCAGCAGCCTTCTCCTTAGTCTTCTGCATTTCCAACCTAGTTTAACCAAATGTTCTTTGGCCTGTGACCTGTGATGGAGGTTGTCATGGTCCTGTAGGTGGACTCATGGCTCCCTAATGCAAAAAAACTCCCAAACAGACAAACAAAAAAACCACCAACCAAGAAAACCAAACCTCAGGCTGCCTGTATGCGTAAGAAGATTTATTGTTCTTGATAACCGATTTATTACCGTGGTTATTTCAGATTAATTATGCTATTAATATCCTGAAACTGACTGGACTAAATTTCATTACATGGACCCCAAGCCTGGCTCCGCAACCCAACCAGGCAGATGATTGCAGCCTCTGCACCAGCAGCTCAGTAACTCAGCAAACTGAATGGCCTTGGGCTTGTTCACTGGTGGCCACTGCTGGAGAACTCTTCTCTGCAGCAGAAGGCTTGATGCTGGGTGTGAAGCATGAAGCTGATGGATGAGGTGGTGGAAAAATAGATTGATTTTATTTTTCCCTGCAGCTAAGAGCTCTCTGGCAAATCACAATGGAAACAAGGGAGATGGAGTAGGGGTTTGATTTCGGGAGGGAAGAGCAATTAGAGAACAAGAGGGTAATTCAGGTAAACTGAGTAGCCTTGATACTGCAATGGGCTGTGCCTTTGATAACCAAGAGTCAAAAATATGTATACAACATTGCCAAAGCAGACCAGAAGCCTTTGGGTCTGTTCAGCAGAAATACCAGGACCATGGGAAGTGTCAGTTTATTTCTGGCCTTTTCCCATCGCCCCACAGGAGAGGATGGGGCTGGGGAGCACAGGGATATAGAGCCTGAAATTTCAAAGGCATTTTGACTAAATATAGAAATTGGTTATTAACATTTTTCCATAAATGCTGTGAACAAATTAGTTCCACTAGGTAGCTATCTGCATGTGTAGGTGCTTGTATCTCTGACAAGCTTTACTGAAGGAGATGTTTGTTGTCTGACTTCAGGCTCCAAGCTCTGCTGAGCTGGGAGTGAGTTGAGTTCCCTTTCCTGGAGTGATTTGGTTGAATGGCTGCAGTGAAGGGTCTGTTGTTCCACTGACTCTTCATGGAGAAAATCTGCTTCATTTAGCAGGCAGATGCCTGTAGATGCCTGATGTGAGCAGCCCTGTAAGGAACCTGCACATCAGCAGCTGCCATTGTACATCTCCTCAAGCCCCAGAGGCAAGCAGGGTGTTTGTTACAGTCCCAGGGCTGTCACTTGGCCACTTCCCAGCATCCCTTTAGTTGAACAAGTGTTGGAGGAGGATCCCCCAGCACCCACATCACCTTTCCTCCTGGCCTAGAACTACACCAGCTCCCCCCCACTGCTTGAAGCTGGCTGGCATCACTGCTGCAGTGCTCTGGTATTGTCACATTTCCCCATTTCTCTAAAGCCTATGAAAAGCATCCAAATGAAACTGAAGCCTCAGGCATTTTTTGGTATTTCCAAGCAATTTTGATAATTAGTCTTACACTGTGGTGTGTCATTTACCCAAACATCTCACAAAGCACCAAGCAATCTACACATGCAAGGGTTATTTCATCCACCACTCAAATTCAGCCACCTGACAGCAGTGACTGTACCATGGTGGACAGTGTCATTCAGTGGCTTGGACAGAGAAAGCTGAACTGAAAAGCCAAGAGAGAACTCTTATGGTAGGAGAAAGGAATGTTGGGCAGTGTGTATCTTCCCCATGGAGCAGAGTAAAGTTGTTCTTATGGAAGCTGCTGAAGAACTGGTAGCTGCCTTCAGCAGTCACAGCTTTGGTGCTATGTGTTGCAGGAGAAGCTACCTATTAGTGTATAATGGGACCTGATTTTTTTTTACTGGTGTATCTGAATCTCCTGGACACTGTCTGGATGTGGGTGAGCCCATAACAGCCAATGCAGTTGTGCTTCCCCATGCTGGGACCACCAGTGGCTTCAGGGACACTGGGCACCCCAGCTGCTGGTACCTCAGAGACCACAGCCCCATGGGGAGTGTCCAGTCACCAAACAACAGATTAGACTTCCCAGGCACGTCTCTTGCAAAGGACTCTTGGCCTCTGCTTAAGGATAGACACCAGCACATACAGAGAAACACAAACAGATATTTCTTATTGTACACAGGGAATTAATAAAGTTCGCTGGCACAGCAGAAGAATACATACAGAAGGGGGGTTGCCAGCTTCCCTGTCTCTGATGAAAAGATTTAGCTGAAACTGAGCGGGCAGTTTGTGCTGTAGGAGATGAGGCAAGGGCTGGTTTGTGACAGGTACCAGGGATGGGGCCCTACAGGAGAGAATACCTTGGTGCTCAAACCCAGTGGCACCACCATGACCTGGTCCTTGGTACCATGCTCCAAGAGCAGCTGGTCAGTTTTCACCAGTAGGTACGTGGGGGCCCAGCAGAAGGAGTTGCAGCATGATGGAAGTGTTGCTGTGGGAGAGGATAACTCAGGGAGTACCCTGCTCAGGGGGTGAAGGTTGGGGAAGCCCCCCCAAACTGCCTGGAAAACCATTGAAAGGAGCCCAGCAGCACCACAGAGCAGCAGGTGTCTCCCAAAAGAAAGATGATAAGAGCTGACATCAGAAGTATGGCTCTTTCAGTGGCTTTTAAGAAAATCTATTTTCACAATATAAACCTAAGTATGTTCTTCCGCTGTAATTCCATCACTGCAGTTGGGTTACTCCAGGTTGTAAATTGTAATTGATCAAAAAAACCCAAAAAACAAACTCCAAATGAAAAAGGAAAGATTTTTATTTTTGGATATTTGGGCCAAATTCTTCGTTTAGTTCACACACAGTCAAAGTGACACTGACTTCAGTGCTTGGAAGTTTTGTTTGATATAAATTGTGCTCTATGCTGTGCTTGGATTTCTAACACTCAGTTTATCAACTTAAAATATCCCTCCAAACTATGAATTCTAATTACTTATTCATTGGTAGTCTTGTAACAATCAACCAATGATCATCTGTCATTGACCAACAGCTGCATCATCTCCCTGCCTCAGTGTTCATGAATTAAACTTCAGAAGAGAGAAGTCAATTTGGTTCCCAGGTGTTTAACACAAAACCTCATTAAAAGAGTAGACAATTGCACAGCCTAACAGTTTAAGAGGGGGAACTGAGACTAATAGCACATGCAATTGAAGGTGCAGGGGAATTTGGCAGAAAAATGCAATTACCTGGTCTGGAAAGAAGCCAGGCACAACATTTAAAATCTCATACTTAGGAAATGTGTCGTGGAATCCTTAATGACTGCAGGATCATAAGACATGGCATGTGTTTCCTGTGCTTGGAAGCTAAAAGAAAAACAAAGGAAATCTATTTATATATTTTTTTCTTCCTCTGATATTTCAGCAGCAGGGACTTATAACCCAATGTAGAACATAAGCAGAAAGATGAAAGACACTTCACCAAAATGAAAATCAGTCTTCAATGCTTTTCAGGAAAACAGACAAACTCTGGGGGGTTCAAACAAGAAAAATAAGTATGTTTTGTTTCACTTTCATTAATGTGATCTGTGGCAACAGCCAAAGAACAACAAAAAGCTTTTGTTTCCTCCAAGCTCTGCAGGATGATCCCCAGCCTTAGCCTTCTAAAGATGGTCCTCCTCCGGTCTTTGTTGAATCTGAGGGTTTTTTAGGGTTAGTCAAGTTTACAGTAATAAGTTGGCACTGGACAAATAACAGTATGCTACTACCAGCTTCAGCAGTTTTCTCTGTGATTAAGAGTGACAAGCTCATGTACAATGAAACTGGGGGAATAAAAGCCAAGTTCAGAAATACTTGTGATACTAATTAATTATAATTCCATTGCTGATAGAATTAAAGCTGTACAAGCAGCTCCCTTATTCATGCAAATGCAGCTTTGAGAATTGGAGACACGTTTTTTGCAACGCATGAGAAGTGGTTTATCAAAATTCTAAGTGGCTTGAAAAGTTGATCAAAAAGCTTTTGGATTTACATGTGTTTCATGTGACACATGCCATGAGGTTTCAAGGAGCTTTTGAGCATTCTTAAACTAAAAAGCAAAGCAACTGAACCAAAAGTTGTTTCAAATACAAACTATTATTGCCCGATCTGTTATTCATCAAAATTAAATTCCTCAAAACTCACCAATTTTTTTTGGTCAAGCCAAAGCTGTACTTTGGGAGGGATTTTCCTCTGAAATCTTAGTGTGATCGTAACCAGGATATTTCTGGGGGCAGAAAAGGGCATAGTTATCATTGTTGTCTTAAAGGCAGCAAGTATGAAAATCACAGTTCCGCAGGAGGAACATAACCCTTTGGTGTCTGCTGTGACTTCAGGGCAGGGTCTGTTTTGGTCACTTTGCTGCCAGCCTGGCTGGGTCCCTGGTATCACCTTCAGAGCCTCCTGCTGGGGGTTCAGCTCAGATCCTTTAATTAGCAGCAGATGAACATCCCTGGAAAACCTCAGCAGTAGCAGCAGCTGCTGAGGGTGCAGTCTTTCAGGATGGGAAGGGGATGGAGGCATCATCAGAGGGAGCAGGAGAATTTAATTTGGTGGTTTTTGCAGAGGTCTGCGGTGGGAGGAGGGCAGGGCGCTCCTTGAATTTGGAGCCAGACGAGATGACTTGTGTTTTTGAGGCCATTTTTCTTGTAAACCAGCTTGGATCTGGCCCAGCTGAACCCCTCTCCTCTGAAGGTTCTGTGGTGCATTTGGAATCAAACCAAAAGGATTTGATGCTTCTATTCCATGATCTTTTGTTTCCTGTCTGGAGTCAAATATTTGATTGTCAGGTCCACTAAGTGCATTTCTTTAAGCACTGGGCCCAGATGAAGGTCAATCTGACCAACACTCGTCGTTCCTACTGGCACTATAAATATGGATTTGATTCATTGTCTCCTTCCCCTTCGTCGCTGGGGATGGAAGAGGAGAAACAGCAGCCCCTGCCCCCCCTGCAGTGATGTGAGTCACTGCCACAGCTCTGACGCTGGCTCCCTGGCAGTAATTGTGATTTATGCTCTGAAAGCATTGGGGGAGCAGCATTTGGGGGTTTTAAATCGTAGAACAGTTTTGCTTGGAAAAGACTTCCAAGATCATCCAGTCCGTTCACCCAGCACATGGGCTACCACTGCCCCATGTCCCTCAGCACCACATCTCCAGGGCTCTGAAACCCCTCCAGGGATAATGGGGACTCCAGCCCTGCTCTGGGCAGGCCCTGACAACCCTTTCCAGGGAGAAATTGTTCCCAAATTCCAACCTAAACCTCTCCTGGAACAATTTGAGGCTGTTTTGTCTTGTCCTAGCACTTGTTATGTGGGAGAAATGATCCCTGGGATGGGATGGCTTGGGTTTGAGCTGGAGTAGGGTCTGGCTGGAGTGGGGTTGAGGTGCAATAGGTTTGGGGTGTTTGTTTGGGGTGAAGGGTCCTGGCTTCCCTGGGACCCTCCAGAGAAGATGATTCTGGGTGATTATGAATTACCCTGTGCATCAGTGGCTACGTGCTATGGGCTGAGACCCCACAACCTGTGCAACCAGGAGGAGATGCTGCTGCCCAGGCAGGACCAAAGCTTCTTGTGTGGGAGTCTGGTGCTCATAGCTGTGTGTGTTCTGGGTTTACTCCATGGCCAACAGTTATACATTCCTCAGGGACTGGTATTGCAACTGGTGCTGTTTGATGTCTTTGTTGGTGATCTGGATGATGGTACTGGGTGCACCTTCAGAAGGTTTGATGATGAATCCAAGCTTGTATAGTGTGGTTGACACTGGAGAGAAGGCAGAGCACACAGAGGGACCAGGATAGACGGGAGAGCTGTGCCCACTCCAACCTCATGAAGTTCAACCAAGTGCCAGGTACTCCATGAGGAGTGGAGCAATTCAAGCACAAACACTGAGAAGAGAACGGATTGAGAGCAGCCCTGAGGAGAAGGGACTTGGGGGTTTTGGTTGATGAGAAGCTCAACATGAAGCAGCAATGTATGACCTGAATCAACTCCAACCCAGAAATCAGCCGTGTCCTGGGCTGCATCCCCAGCAGTGTGAGCAGGGAGGGGATTGTCCCCCTCTGCTCTGCTCCAGGAAGAACCCACTGGGGTAAAGCTGCATTCAGATCAGGTGTATCCAGCAATAGAAGAACATGGAGCTGCTGGAGAGAGTCCAGAGGAGGATCCAGAGATGAATCAAGGGCTGGAGCTGAGAGAGCTGGGGGTGTTGAGCCTGCAGAAGGCTCCAGGGAGACCTTAGAGCACCTTCCAGTGCCTGAAGGAGCTCCAGGAAACCTGGGGAGGGACGTTGGACATGGAGGGATGGGATGAAGAGGAATGGCTTTAACCTGGCAAAGGGGAGACTGAGGTTGGACATGAGGAAGAAATTCTTTGGTGAGGGTGCTGAGCCCCAGGGTGCCCCCAGAAGCTGTGGCTGCCCCATCCCTGGCAGTGTTGAAGGCTGGATGGGGCTCGGAGCAAACGGGGCTGGTGGGTGGGGTTTTAAAGCCCCTTCCCACCAAATGATTAAAAACCAAACCCCACAGGGAACCCGCTCCGAGCTCCTCCCCTTTCCCTGCAGGGTCTGACGGGAGGAGGCGCGGCCTGGGCCGAGGCGGGGCCGGCGCTGACGGAAGAGGAGGAGGCCGAGGCTGTAGCCATGGCGAGTCAGTCGCAGGGCATCCAGCAGCTGCTGCAGGCCGAGAAAAGAGCCGCTGAGAAGGTGGCAGAGGCTCGGAAGAGTGAGTACGGCTCTGCCATACCCCGCTGAGGCTGAACGAGGGTATAAGGCGGCGGCGGCGGGGGGGTGGGAACCGGCTTGTCCTAGCCCGGCCCGGTCGCCTCGGGCCAGGCTAGGCCAAGCCGGTTCCTGACCCCCCCCCCCCTCCCGGCGCTTTCCGGGATGGGGGGAGCAGTGGTGGTGGTCCCTGGGTTAGGTGGAAAAAGGTTTTTCCTGGGGGACGTGTGTGGGAATCTCGTGGCTGAGGTCTGCGCAGAGGGAGCTCGGAGGGGCCTGGGAGGACAGCACCCTGGTAGCGGGGTCTGGAGCTTCGCAGCATTTTTCCTATCTTTAGGGTTTTAAAATTTTCTTCTTGAGCATAGGCTGTTTGCGTCCTGTTTAAATTTTGTGGAGTTAAGCAAGCTTGGGGTTATGAGGTTCAGCAAGCAACCCCATGGGAGCCCAGTTACTTTTTCCTGTGAAACGAGGCAAATCCAGGTTACCAAAGACCTGTACACCTTGTTCTCCATGTTGCAGTTCTACCTCCTGACAGTTTTGCAATGAGTAGGTTGTTGTGACTTGAATGACCATAAATTTTGAGGGGAGGATGTGGTGGAAAGTCCAGGAGGGAATGGGTGCAGTTCAGTTTGCATGAGCAAGGCCAGACCTTCAGGTTGTCTGGCTCAGAGATCCTTTCCAGTTCTCACTGTTAGTGAGCTTGATGATGGTTTGGTGGCCCAAGGGCAACCCTGTGCTTGGCTGTCACCACAGAGCTGCAGGGGACGTGGAGGTTGGCAGTGCCCTCCTGGTGCCTTCTGCAAAAGTTGCTCCTGCTGGAGAAGCACTGGGAAATATGCTCTTAGTACTTTCTCCTCTTTATTTTGTTTGGTGTGTTCTTTGGAAACAGGAAAGAATCGGAGGCTGAAGCAGGCAAAAGAAGAAGCCCAGGCAGAGATTGAGCAGTACCGCCTGCAGAGGGAGAAGGAGTTCAAAGCCAAGGAAGCAGCGGTTGGTTTTCAACATCATTCACTCTTAGCTGCCCAGCCCCCTGCTCTTTGGGGTTACTTGCCCTGAGAGCAGCCCTTGGGGTGGATGGAGAACTTCCCTAACTGCGTTCCTCTGATGCACAGCCTCGTGTCACAGCAAAACCGGTGGAAATGAATCAGAATATGGTGTGGTGCATCTCAGCAGCCAGACTGCTGACTGGCTGTGGGTTAGCTTGATGAGCTCCTGCATTGGCTGCTGCTCTGATGGGTGGCAGCCTCTGTGTAGCTCTGTGTAGCAGAGTCACAAAAAGACCAAGCTCCTTCCCCCTGTGATGAGCTGGCTTCTCTGCTAATGTGGTAGGAGCTGCTTGCCTTGTAGATGATGCTCTTTTGCTGAAGCAGTTGTTGAACTTGGACTCTGCTTAGCAGTGTTGCCTGCTAAGGGATGTGTGTTTTCCTTTCCCTCAGGGTGAGTGTATTCCCAGAAGGCCCAGAACCTTCCCCAGCTGAGGGCTGTAGCATGGGCAAGGTGTGTCCTCATGCCTGACCTAAATCTCCCCTCTTCCAATTTAAAGCCTTCACCCTTTGTCCTGTCACTCAATGCTGTTGTAAAGTCTCTCCCTAATTATTTATCATTATTAATAAATAATAAGATGCTAACCCAACAGTACTATTTTTTTAAAAAGTGCCATTTTCTCTCAGCAAAGGCCAATGGTTGGGATGCAGTGAGGCAGTGCAGAATACCAAAATCCAGAGCCAGCTGTAGTGTTTCCTTTGCCACACTGCCTGCATGTGAGCTTGCTCTTCCCTTTGTTTGCAGGCACTTGGATCTCATGGCAGCTGCACCACTGAAGTTGAGAAAGAGACGCAGGAGAAGATGAGTGTGATCCAGCAGAACTTTGTGAAGAACCGTGAGGTGGTCCTCTCCCAGCTGCTGTCACTGGTGTGTGACATCAAACCTGAAATCCACGTCAATTACCGCATCATTGGGTAGGAGTGGAGGAAGGAATGAGCATCCTGGAAATGCTGGTAGCAACATCTGAGCTTCAGGTGGAACGTGCAGCTCTTTAGCCATACCTTACCTGTTCTTCTTGTACATGTGTTAAATTATTTCAGTGAGTTGTAGGTCATCAGTATCCCATTGGAGTTCTGTTAGTTTCTCTCTTGACATGGTTTCAGAGCTTATTCCATCATTAAATAGCCATGTCTCAAATCTGTGCTAAGTTATTAAATATATATTCCTGTTGGCACATCAATGCTCCCTTTTCATCTGGACAGAATTCAGTGAGAGGCTTTCCTCTGAGAAGTAGAGAGAGAGATGCTGGCCAGGTTTAAATGCAGGGGCTGTGTCAGTCATTTGAACCTGTGTAACTCTATTCCTGGTGACCAAAATATATTTTTCAGCGTGCTGTTAACCTTTGTAAAGGGGTTAAGCCTTGTAAGAAGAATTCTCTGGCTGTACAATGCTGGCTGATAATTTTCAGGTGCTTGAGTTTCTCTGTATTGAATATCCCCTGTATTTTCTGCTGTTAGCTTGAGTTACAAGTCTGGCACTCTTGACACTTGGAAGTAAAACCACATATTTAACTCCAGAGTCTCTGGTCAGTCTTCTTGTTCCTCCTAAGTTGTTCTGGGAGTACTGACAGGTCTCACTCTGTTGCATGGGAGCCTGGACTCTGAAGATTGAAAATCAAATATTGATGATAAGAGTTGGAGATCTGGCAAATGACTGAAGGTCTCAGCAGGTAAGTTAAAAACCCATTACAGAGCTTCTCCCCTTGGCTCCATTCTGATGCTTCACTGCCAGATCATTCTGTAAACCTTTGGGAACAAATGTTCTTGTGACCATTAGGGGAAATCAAATGATGCCAGTTCACTAGAATAGTTTGATAGCCAGGTGCTGTGCAGTAATTATCTTTTCCCTCAGTCTGGTACTGGTCACTTCTTGTCTATACCAAGGTCATCCTGCAACACCCTGCTGTACCCAGGAACAGGGTCAAATAAGTAATATCAGGAAAAGGTTTTTCACCCAAAGGGCAGCTGAGCAGTAGAACGAGCTCCTCAGGTAAGTGGTCATAGCACCCAGCCTGCCTGAGTTCAAGAAGCATTTGGATGATACTCTAAGGCATGTGGTGTGATTCTGGGCATACCCTACACAAGTACAAGGAGTTGGACTTCATGATCCTGATGGGTCCCTTTCAACTCAGCATATTCTAAAAGTGAGCTGGAGTTGTCTGCTTATAGCTCCCTTGCTCTGTAGTCAAAAGTCCAGATGAATGTATCAAGAGGTTTCAAGTTCCATTTCCTCTTCTCACTCTCTCCTCAGCAGAATATTAAAAGTAGCTTTACTTTTTTGTTGCGTTCAGTTTAAGGCTTTTTGCAGAACAAGGACCTGCACGGGCACATACCTGATCAGACCCCAGAGTCATGCTGGTGGAGATGTAAGCAAGGAACCTTTGGGTGCTGTTCCTCAGACAGCACAGGAGCCTGAGAGTTTGATTGTGATGGGGAGAGAGGGAAGCAGGAGAGGAGGAAGTGGTAGGGAAGGGATAAATGTCTACCTGCAGTCACAGGGGGAAGTGAAAGACCAGACTGTGAGTGTGTCTTCTTTTGTAATATTTTATAGGGGTGTGCTGTAGGTCTGAGAGGATCTCTTTAGGAATTCAAGCTATTAAACAGGTTGCAAAATTGAAATGAAAGCCTCCTGCAAAGTCAAATGTGCCAGGCTGGGGGAAAAGCCAGGTCAGTAGAAGGGGGAGAGGATCAAAGCAGTTGTAATCAGTCTGCCATAATGACTGGAGAGGTGCTGTGGCCTCAGAAAAGGTTGCAGCTACTCAAATTCGGATCTGCACGGTTCTTACTGTTGAGAGCATGTGCTCAGTCTCCAGCGTGATACTCCCCATGAATGTTCTCCTAGCTCCAGGCTGTAATTAGCAATTTCATCTTGTTTGTAAATCAGTAAGAGACTGCTACTCTGCCCAGAAGAAAACAGTGTGTGCCCCACTTTCTCACACTGGCTGGTAAGTTTTCTTAATGAGGACTTTCTATCCATACTCTATAGATAGTAAGAGGCAGGAGAAAAGATAAAAAAAACTCCATTATTTCCCCTTGACAAAAGGTGGTATGAAGGCTCTCCCTTTACAACTCTTGTGTTGCAACAATGGAAGTTTTTATGTAATATTTCCTTGAAACTTAACTGCTGAGAATTACCTGACTGTTTAACTTTGGCCAGAAGTGAGTCTTTCCAAGGGCTGCTCTCCAGGAGGGCTGGTTTTGTTTGCAGTGGGAATATTTTGCCTTAAATTACAATTTTTTGCCTTACACTGTGATGTCCTGGGAAAGGGAAACCTGCTGCTAACTTTGTGCCAAAGCCAGGCTGTGCCAGTAAAATACTCCACAGGGAAGAATCTTCTCTGACAAAGGATATGGAGTTGGGGACACTCAGCTTCTTGACCCTGAACTCCTGATTTTCTAGACTTTCTGCTGCAAGTGTGGTTTAATCAAAAACCTGCCCCAGCTGCCAGTACAAATCTGTCTCAGAATTCTCCCTGCTATGATCTGTCTGCATCATCCTTCACAGATGTGGCCTCACCTACATGAGCCACAGCTTACTCTTGTCCCACAGGAAGGGCCACGCACCCGTCTGCTCCCCTCATCTGATCTCTGGGCCCTGGAAACACCACCCACAGTCCTGGTGCTGCCTGGAGGTAAGGTGTGGTCAGCACTGGGCTCTTGGTTTGCTCATGCAATGCCAAATGAGCAGCTACTACTGTCAATTTCTGCCAGTAAATCTCTTTACAAACTGGCACTTTCCGGGGGTCAACACAGGATTTACACCGTGCTATCAGCTCCAGTCACACCTGTGTTCAACAAGGGTTTTGCACTTGATGTTTGTGGCACTTCAGACATCTGTGTGTTTACAGAGCTGGTGGATTTCAGTTTTAGGATCCCATTGGGAAGGGGGTGTCGTCTGTATGAGCAGCACGTGGACAAATGGCCAATTAACACCAGAACACGAGTGTCAGCTGGATGGCTCAACATGCCACTTGAGTTGCCATCAGGACACACACTTGTGCTGCTTGAAGCCAGAATTCAGTTCTGAAAGGATGTCTGTGTTGAATGAGCTTGCTGCAGTCTGAAGGGCAGCCCCTCCTTGCTGCTGCCTGTTTGACCAAGGAGTTAAAGAGCAGCTGAAGAGCTCAGCACCTCCCTGAGAGGTGAAATCAAAGCCCCTGACTCCTTGGATCCACCACCTCTGATCTGATGATACTAGGTGGGTTTTCAGCCAGTCCAGTTTGACCTGCTCTGTGTTCGTAATTCAATCCAAAAACATAAGAGAAAGGTCTGGCAATGGACAGGAGGGATGAAGCAGTGGTGACAGGAAGGTCCCTTCAGCCTGGGTGATCCTCCAGGGTGCTGCAGGCAAAGGATGAGGCAGTGCTGCTCTGGGGGGATTTGTGCTGCTCTCTGGGTTTGTTTTGTGGTGCTTCCTGTGATACGTGGACAATCATCATTTAATCATTTTTCTAGGAGGATGTTATGTGATCCCACTGATCCAGCTGAGGTTTTAGCTCAATGATCCATGTTGTGTTGAAAAAGTCCTCTAAACTAATCCAAGAAGGGAGCATAGTGTAATCTTTCTTGGAGGTTGAAAGGAGAAAATACTTATTTCATGCAGAAAACATTGCAACTTGGACTGGCATAGGAATGCAAAATAAATAGGTAATAAATTACATACGTCTGTTTCAAAGTAATCTAATAAAGGATCTGATGGATCAATAGCTGAATCATTATTATCCCAGGCACATAGCAAACTTTCCCTCTTTTAATTTGAAATGCAAGAAAGGTTTTTACATTACTGTAATAAAAAGAATGCCATAATTCTTCAGAGGATGAAGGCTGAAGTAGGAAAAAAAAAAAACCAAGAACCACACTTTATGCCTTAAGCAAGTATCATTTTTCATTTGAAACATGTAATTTAAGGATATTTTGAAATGAAGTTTTTATATTTAATGACTGTCAATCTGTCAGCTTTGCTGAGCTGTTTGACAAAAAGAAAACCAACCCAACCCAGAGCTTGTGAAAGAAGACTTTGTGTGCAGGGGAGAGAGGGGAAGGGCAAAGCAAGGCTTTCAACAACTTTGTTCTGATTGAAGCTCACAGGATAAAAAAATATTTGAAACAGTTATCCACTGAAAATGCAGTTTCATCAAAAGCAAAGGAGATCTGATGGTCCTGGCTGCTGCTCCCTGCTGCAACCTGCACAGCCACCAGCAAGGTTTATTTACAGGGAGAGACTGCAATCATGTGCAGACCAGGGCAAGTAAAGCAGCAGTTACCATGATATGTTCACTGTTTGCTGTGTCTGAAAAGCTGGGAAGTTTATTGAACCCTGTAGTAAATACAGAGAGAGTCTGGGGTCAGAATAGGAAAAAGAAGACTTAGTGTGTATCAGTATAAAGCAGTAGGACTTGAAGCAGTGAAGAGTGATTTCCAAAGTAATATTAAGGGCATGACAGAGGATGAGGTTATCCCTGAGGACAGGACGTATTGGTGGCTGCTCTCAGTCGGGGAAAGCACTTCAAAGGGCAGAATTCTGTTCCTGGAATCAGGTTCCCTGTAATATATTCATTAATGCAGCATGATGGAGTAGGCAGTACAGTTATAATGTATGTCCAGGGCACCAAGCTGGGAAGAGATACAAACAGTAGAGAGAACTGAATTTCAAATTAAAATGATCTTGATAAATGGAAGAAATGATCTGAAACCCATAGCCTGAGACTCCCTGAAGGGACATGCAAAACTGAACTGAGAAAGGTGAAATCAAATCCCCGAACTCCAAGCAGCCAAGAGCCAGCGCTGCAGAAATTGTGAAATGAGGGTAAGCTCCCCCAGGCTCAGGAACTGTTTTAGTTTTGAAATGAAGTCCTCATGCTACAGCATCTTGGTACAAGTGTTTTGGACTTGGTACACTTGACACCTGGTACGAGTGTCAGATGGAGGTGAGAAAGAGTTGTTACTCTGGTGGATGTGGAGAGGGCTCTTATGTCCTGTTCAGATGCTGAGCTTTGAAAGAGATGGAAACAAACTGAAGGGCCCAGGAGGTTTGCAAATGCTGCTGATGATGGTGATAGGGAAGTAAAGGATTATTTATTCTAGAGTCTCCATCATGGAATGGAGAAGTTTTGAAATAAGCTGGAGGTTGTTTATTTTTTTCACCAGATGCACCAGATGAGGATAGGAATCAGCCCAATCTGAAATAGGGAAGATTTTATTTTTACCTGCTTTTTACCAGGCAGGTTGAAGGACTACAGAGCTGTTGGCTGCAGAGGCTCCAGCATCACCACCACCAGAGTCCTACTGTCCCCATGTCCTGGGTTTGTGTGGTTGGGTTTTGTCTCCCAGTAACTGGCCCTGGCAGCTGGTTTCATAGTGCTGGAAGGAAGGGTGAAGTCTCAGCAGAAAGTGTCCCTTGTTGAGAAGGCTCCAGCTGGGAGCTCATTGCTTCATTAGGAGAGTCAAGGACAAGTCAGAGAGCAAGTGAAGTGAGAGAAGGAGACTTCACAAGGAGTTTTGCTGTGGGTTTGGGTTAAGTCAGGGCTTGCTTCCTCATAGATCCCAGTGAATACAGCTCAAAAGAAACTCTCAAGCTGCCTTAACTCTGATTTGTATCAAACAAATCCTCATCCCCCCTGCCAGGCAGCACAAGCTGAAGGTACATCTGACATGGTGCTTCCTGGAAAGAAGTCTGCCTTTTCCTTCATTTCCTTAATTTTTATTTCATGTCTTTTGGAAGACCTTTCTTTTTAAATGGGGCCAGTTCCAGAGGGTGTCACCTGGGTTCTGCAGTACAGAAGCACCTTCAGTCTGTGTTGGGGTCCTGCCAGTGTCCTCTTTCTGGTTCACAGTCAAATAGTTCTGTTTCTTGGGAGCCTTTGCCTCTCTGCATATTTCTTTTGAGTTTACTGTTTGACTTTGGATTTGCTGTTAATTACAGTTCTCCCTGCTGGCTTTAAGAAGTTAAATTTCTAATGGGGTTAAATTTCTACCCAAATTTTACCCAAATTTTGGCAAGGACATTAATAGGTTGGATAGCAATGTTACAGGCACATCTTTGCATTTCAGAAGCCCAGACAGCAAGGCACTTCTGCAAGTACAAATAGCAGTTTATTTTCTGGCTAGAATCTAAAACATGTTGTTTATTGAAATATATTAATCACTGAATATTTTATAGACAGTTTTGTGGGGCTACAGCAGACCTGCTTGGATTGAGAAGATACCTGTCAGGATCCCACCTGCCTAACAAAAGCATCAAAACTATGCCTCAAATAAGATGAACCGAAAACCTGACAAAGGTTTCTGACCATGTGGTTTTATTGCCTCTGAAGTCATGTTAGGAGACCTCAAGTCCCCACAACCCAAGCTGCAGATCCATCACCTCCTTTGGGCCAGAGCTGCAAATTCAGGGAGGTGATTGGGTGGAAAATGATCTTGGAAAAATAGCTGGAAACCTTTACCTTCCATTTAGGCTGGCTTAAGCATCTGTGGAGCTTCCTCCTTGGTCCTTAGATGTGCAACAGATGCTTTGGAAACCTTCAGAGGGAAATCCTGTCACTCTAAAAGTTTCTAAAAATGTAAGATGTGTGGCCTTCTTTTGCTGCTTCTGAGCAGCAAATCAGGGGTTGCTTTAAACTTGGAATTTGCTGGAGGTTTTTGCTGTTTTTTTTTTTTTTTTTTCTTATTTTCCCAGCACCCCTCCCAGATGAGCAGGATTTTTCTGCTTGTGCTGATAGGATGAAGAGCTGATGCCAAGATCAGCCCATACATGCACATCTTGCTAAACAAGAGGTGCACAGCTCCGTGCTGCAAGTAATTATCTGTGTTGCTTTCAAGTTTATTGCCCCCACAGGGTTTTGCCTCAGGTGTTTCTTTGCAGTGAGCTCTTTCGAAGCACTTTGCTTGTCTGTTCTCCCTCTGTCTGGATCCTTGTGTGGGAGGGAAGAGGAGAAAAGGAAGCCAAAGCTTTTGATGAGGTGCAATTGCAAAAGAAACTAAAGCATGGCCGTATCTTGGGTGGGGATTTGAGCTGGACTTTGAGCTAGAGACAACAGCAAGAACACTTATCTGATTTTTCTCAATATCTGGACGATGTCACTGTGAGCTGCCAGCTCCCAGTGTAACCAGATCCCATGTGGCTAAGTGGTTTAGGAGTCAGTTCTGTTCCTCACGCAGCCACAGGGTGCAGTGAACCCATTGCTCAGCAATGTCTGGAACAAGCAGGGCTGCACAGAGCCATCCAGGAGAAGAACAGACTTTCTTCAGGAAGTGTACACAGGCTCTGCAGTACTGCTGTTTTAGCTTGGTGGTTTGTTTCGTTTTTTTTTTTCATTCCCTAAGACAAACAGTCGCTCAGATATTTGTTTCCCCCTGCTCCTGGCCTCTGAGGGATCCTCCAGCTTTTGGTGACCTTTGAAACCACCATACCCAGGCGAATGAGTTTTCTCTTCTGTGGTGTCTCAGTGTTTTCTGAGAGGAATAAATGACTTCTCCAGCGTGTGAAGCTGTTCTGGAGTCTGCCTGACACTGAGCCTACTAATTTGGTTTTCTTTAGGAGTACAGCAGCTGGAGAGGAACCTCACACCCGCTCTCCCGATCAGCACAGCCTTCTGTTTTGAGTACAATTACTGTCCACACCTGTGTGTTATCCCTGTTTCTCCAGGACCTTTTGTTGGATGTGCAGTGACCTGTTCTCAGCCTTCAGATCTTCATTCACCTCTTCTGAGTTCTCCAACCCTATGTCAATGCTTGGCTTTCACTTCTGTATCCATGGCAACTAATCTGACCCAATTTTGGGATTTGTACTCTGGGAGTCCTGTCTGGCTGATCAGGGAGGAGGAGGAGGAGGAGGAGAGCCTTCTGTCTGTGCCCTCTTCAGCCCTTCGTGGTCTTCAAGGTCCAGGTCCAGCTCTGGACCCTGAAAGGTGAGGGTAACTCCTGCAGTGGGACCTCCTTCCACAGCTGTGCCTTGGGTGGGGGAAGAAGCCCTTTTTGAGGAACTGGAGAGGGTTAAAACCACAGTTCTGAAACCAGCCGAGGAGAAAAGTCACATGCACCAGGGAGATTTTGCAAGTTGGTGCTTGTGGCTCAGGGTAATGAGGAGTGTGGGGGAGCAGGATCCTTGCCTTGGGTGAGCTGTGTCTGGTTGTCCCCTGGTCCCTGGGAGACGCCAGGAAGAGGGAGGCATTCCCTGGCACAGGCTGGGACTGCAGGGCTGGAGACTTCACCACTTACTTGGTGGTGGGACAGCGTGGTGCCTGGGCAGTGCTGAGCAGGATGATGGAAGATAAAGGACAGGGAGGAGGAAGGAGCTGAGCTGATCTGAGCTGAGTTGGACCAGGTAAGCCTCTGCTGGCTACTCTGCAAATGGAGCAGAAGGACCTGCTGAATGTTTCTCTGCTGTCTAGCAATGGTTTAGAGGTTTCTTGAAAAGAAGGGCTGTAGCCTGGAGGAGGAAAGTCACCAGAGAAATGGTTGGTATTGCATAGAGAATAAGAAGAGATGTAGAGGGAGGCAGATCCTGGGGAGTGTGGGGGGTGAGATGATGCCCCTTGCATTAGCACAGGGGGCAAGCAGAGGAAGGTTTGGAGGGACCCATCTCCAAAACCAGGCAGTTGTGCTGCAGTGAAAGTCAACAGATCCAAATGAAGATGTTAAAGAAATGCTACTTTTGCGAGGGAGCTGGTCCTGGCTGGGGGAGGCTTTCTCCCTTCTGTAGTGCCTGGACAGGCTGGGGAAGGCTGGGCTGCTCTGGCCCTGCTGCACCCTTCATCATCACCTGGGAACTACCCTTCTGGGACTCAAAAGGCTCAATGTCTCTGTCAGAGAGCTTTGATTCGGCTCTACTTAATGTGAGAGCAGCAATCACAGGGGGTAGGTTTTAATTAGGTTTTTCTTTTGTTTCCTCTGCTTTTCCCTGTGCTTTGCTGCTGTTCTGTGCAGGCTTTTCCGTCTTGTTTTTCACTTTCCCTTTTGTTTCAAGTTAACCTGAAGGGACTGAAGGCAAAAGTGGAAAGCAGTGTGAAAATTCCCCGTTTGAATCCACCTTTGTGTGCTGGGAGCCATGCTCTGTAACATGTGCCTGCTCCTGTTCCACAAGGAATGGCCTGGGCATGAGTCAGGTGCAGCAGAACTGCTCCTCCTCTGTTCCCATCCCTGTGCACACACACTGCACACCTCTACTGCAATGTGTCCCATGGCTTGGTTCCCTTAAGTGTGAATTTCCAGCCCTCTGCAGGCTTTTTTCATGTTGTTTCTCTTGCCTCAGTTTCCTTTCTGACAGTCCATCACTCAGCAGCTCTTCTGGCTTTGTGCAAAGGGGGTAACTGCAGCCACAGCCATCAGCCAAAAATAAAGCATTCCTCATGGGAAGGAGTGAGGATGAGCTCTGTGAGGGACCCTCACACCAGGAGTCAGCAACAAGCTCCTGGTGGGAAAGATGAGCCAAAGGTTCAAAAGCAAAGGGGAGATTTGGAGAGGCAATGGGGATGCAACCGAGTGGTGGGAGTGGAAGAGAACTGAAAAGAAAACTTCAGAGTCTTCCAAGCATTCTCTTGAATAGCCACCCACAGGCCCTGACAGCAGCAGGTTGGAGACCTATGTCAGGAGAGTTTACGTGGAAAACCCGTGGGCTCGGTGCCTGCTGCTGGCACCACCCATGGCAGAGAGGAAAAGGGAGAATAGATCAGAGGCTCCAGGGCTTCCCTGCTGCTGTGAGACTCCTGGGTGCCTCTGCCTCCAGTGGATCCATTTTCCTTCCTTCTCTGCACTGCTTCCTTAATGGGGTGGGGGATTATGTGCTGGGGGTGCAGCCCTTCAGGGAGTGGGGTTTACATCTGGTCCACTTTCTTCTGGAGGTGCCTGCTGGAAGCAATAGTGAGAAGCCCAGGGACTTCCCAAGGAGGAATCCTGCCTGTTCCTTGACTGTTCACAAACCATGGATATTTAAGGCTGTCAGGATCATTTTGTGGAATGTATAAGGATAAATTTTCCACCCATTAAGAAAAAAAAAAACAACCCAAAAGCTAATTGCAGTGAAAAGTGAGGCTGTGAGTGCTGCTGTGGAGGCTGGCTGACACCTTCCTGCTGATAATGCCCACAGGGAACAGGGTCCAAAGAGCAGAGTACACCCAACCAGGTTGTCTCTACTGTCACGCATTTGTTGTCTCAGCAAGATTTCAGATATTTTCTTTTTTTCCTCCTCTCTTCAGGGCTAAAAAAATGCCTCCTTGTTTGTGGTGGGAAGCAGGATTTTGAGGAAGTCATCAGCGAAAGTGAGGATTTCACCACCTGGTCCCCAAGGAGGAGAGCAGCCTGGCTGCCCTGGGGCTGGCTCTGTGTTCCTCAGTGGATTTCTGACAGTCTGATGGACAGTCCTGCGAGGAGAGGAAACTTCAGCATGGCACATAAAAGCCAAGAATGTGAAACTGAGAATAACGTGTCGTACCCCTCCATCCTCTACTCTAAGAGGGAGGTAAAGGAAGGATCCCTGCAGTGGGTGAAAGGTGAGCAAGCAGTTTGGTGGTGAAAGAGAGAGCCTTGAGCAGAGCCACACTGCCCAGCAGCACTGCTGGAGTGGGGATGTAGACACTGGAGGACTATGGGGCTCATGCTCCAGGGAGCCCTGCCATGTGATCATTGGAAAGAACTTGGATTTGATTTGATTTGCTTTGATTGCTGAAGCTTTTTGTGGAGTGGGTGGGGAGGTGCTGGATGATCTCTCCCAGGGGTAGGTAGCCTTTGCAACACCCAGCAGCTTCTGTCCATTGCCCTTTCAGTTAGGGATCAGTGAGGCAAGATGTGACAATGATGAAGATCAGAGCATCAACTTGTCCCTGACTGCTCACTGCTGGAATGCTTTGGTGGCTTCCTCCCTTTCTGGAGGTTGTTCCCTTACAAGGGACATCAGACTGCTTTTGAAGCTCCTTCTGATGTTCTTAGAAATGTTCAAGGGAGGATTCTGGATCCATTTAAAACGTATCAGGGTAGTTTGCCTTCCTCAGCTACCCCTTTGCCACATGCTCCTCAGCTGTTGGGAGGAAACCCATACCATAGCCATGCTCATAACTCCTTTGGGCTCTTTCAGAACCCCTCAATGGCCAGGTGCTCATGGTGCTCAGCATGGACAACAACTGCTCAGCCACCTCCTTTGACATGGAGCTTTGTGCAGAGAAATTGAAGTCCCTTGGGGTTCAGGTAAGCTCCTCTTGTGTTATCTCCCCTGGGGCCCTGCAGGAGTCAATGCTGGCTGGATCAGCGTCATTTGCACCCACAGCACAGACAGCTTGGTTTTTTTGTTTGCTTGTTTGAGAATCACTTGTTTCAGGTCAGCTTCAGTCTGTTCCTGATGGTAGCAAGTCAACTGTACTGATCTTAAACCTTCAGGAGGAAACCCTTTCAATACAGGTTTGAGTGAATTGCTTGGAAGTCACTCTGATGGTGATAGAGCGTCCCTGGGACAATCTGTCTTGTCCTTAGTCATGAAAAGGTGATTTTCTCTTGTGATTTCCCCTGTACTTTCCAGGGAGATGAAACTCACTGCAAATGATGCAAGTACACAAGTACACAGCTGTATGGATGAGACTCATAGAATCACAGAATGGTTTGGGTTGGAAGGGACTTTAAAGATCATCCAGTTCCAACTCCCCTGCATGGTCAGGGACACCTCCCACCAGCCCAGGTTGCTCCAAGCCCCATCCAACCTGGTCTTCAATAATTCCAGGGATGGGGCAGCCACAACTTCTCCGGACAACCTGTGCCAGCATCTCACTACCCTCAAATTAAAGAATTTCTTCTTAATGTCCAACCTAAATCTCCCCTCTTCAAATATTAAACCATTTCCCCTTGTCCTCTCCCTACACCCCCGTGTCAAAAGCCCTCCCCCAGATTTCTTGTAGCCCCTTCAGATACTGGAAGGTTGCTGTAAGTTCACCTGGGAGCCTTCTCTTCTCCAGGCTGAACAATCCCAACTTCTTTAGCCTGGCTTCACAGGGAGGTGTCCAACACTCTGAGCATTTTAGTGGCTCTAAACTGGAGATGCACTCTGTGGGCAGGTGTTCTGGGACCAGCCTAGCCCCACCATGATTGCCCAGGGTAATTGTGATGGGGCTGGAAGCCCAAAACTTGGAGGGTGGCCTCACTTTGCTGTTTGCTCCCTGGGCAGGTGGCAGAGGATCAGTGGAGAAGGTTAATCCAGGATGCTGTCCTGAAACCTGAAGTGAGACGATACATGTTCTACAACTCCAGGGTGCTCCAGATAGCCATGGCCATGGTGAGGACACTGGGGTCTCCTGCAGGATTGTCATTGACCTGTGCTTACTGAAATACATCAAGACCTACACCTGGGGTTTATGTGCTGAGTGAGGGAGAGAGGTTTGGGCTGGGGGGAGATGCTGCTTGGCACATTATCCTGCAGTTCACAGGATTTGTGTAGAACAGGGAAAGGCACCTTCTCTAGCTCCTTGCTGGTAGTCCCACCAAAGTAGGTTGTCCGCATATGCTGAGCTGGTAGGTTACATCTGTAGATATTCTGGTCCTGATGTTAATTTAGACCAAAGGTCCCTCAGCACTGGCTGCTGAGGTGATTGCCTAGTCCTGCTTTGTCATCTTCTGATGAAAGAAGCTCCTCCAGAGACCCCAGCCATTGCCATCTCCTGTGGGGCTGATACCTTGCAGCGTGCTGAGGGTGTGATAAAATCTGACTCCTTTGTTTTAACTGCATCTATTTATTTTATGGCTGGCCAGGAGACATATCTACTCCTCCTTCCACTAACATTTTAGGAACTGGTGCTCAGGGTTTTTTGGGGTTTGGTGTCTGCTTAGTGCAAATGAGTTCTAAGCTGATGCTTTGACATGCTGTGCTGTCCATGGCATTTTTGCTTCCAGGCAACATCCTCTCCAAACTAATGCTGTCTGGAGCCAAATGAATTCAGTGAGGCCAAATGAATTCAGCTTTGCCTGTCTCTATGCAAAGGTCAAGTTTGTCAGTCCTTAGCAGAGTCCTTGAGCCCAGTGTCAGTGTCCAGCATTTGAGTGTTATTGTAATTGAGGAGGCTCTGCACCACTTTGAGAGCTTTGACACAGGAGCTTTCTAAGTACAGGGACTTTAAGAAGTGTTCTCAATATGCCTCAGTGAGTACATTTCTTATATAAATGGAAGAACTCAGTTGAAATCCTTCCTAGGTATGAATCACCACTAATAATTCCTCTGTCTTTGATGACTGGCAATTTTTTATAACAAACTAGAGCTAACTCAGGCCTCCTCATCCTTTCTTTCCTCTATTTATTATTGGAAAGACTGACTGTCCTTTCTAACCCTTTGAAAATCTCATGGGACTTAATTTATGGTCAGGTGTTACCCTAGGAGAAGGGATGGGTAGAGTTTTATTCTTCCTTTGACTTTTCTCCCTTCATAGCTTTGTGTCTCTCACCATCTCTCTGAGTTTTCCAGGTTTTCTATGTGTCTCTCTGGACAAACATTTACTCCACAGTCCAGCTGTGGTCCTTTGGACGCTACTGGGGGACCAGCGTGCTGGTGACCCTGGCTGCTGTGGCCATCACAGTGGCTGTGATCCTGGTTATTGATCATCACCAGAGGAAGGTGAGAGGAAGCTGCTTGTGTGAAGGCACACAGGGAGCAGGACACCATCCCACCAAAGTGGACCCCCTGTTGCTGTTAAGTGTGTTAATTACTCTTGCATTCATTAACAGATAAACCTGAACACAGATGTCAGGCTGGCGGCTGCCAATGAAATCTTTATCAAGCACAGTTTAATTCTGGGAGTTACAGATGTCCTGGATGGGCCACACTACATCCTACAAGTATCCTTCTGTAGGGAATCATTTGGATCCCTGCTGGGTCGCTGCTGCTGTGGAGGATGTTGGATTGAGTGCTGTCATGATCCCTGTGGATTTCCAGAGGGTGGGATTTCTCTAGGATCTGTTGTGGTTTTTTTTCCTCCTACTGGATGGCATGAGGGGTTGGGTATTTTTTGATTCTTCCATAACTTGGGGATTGAGATATGCCCAAAAGAACTGGAAATAATGAGTCTCAAAGAGTAATGTGGGATTAGTCCTTTGGGCAGACAATTATTCCTTGTGGTGTATTATAATCACATGACTGATGATTCTTATTTTGAGCAGAGTGACAGCAATGTGCCTCTGACAAGGGAAAAAAACCAACAACAACAAAACAGCATGGAGAAAACCAGAGTTTGGGCTCATTTGCTGCCTTTTAGAGATGCTTTTTATGGACTAGACAAAGATTTTAAGGGAAAGAAGAGACAATGTGAAAGTGTTAAAGGAAGGTGAGAGAAGTGGTCTCCAAGATGTGCTGGTGGACCTCACACTATATAGGTATAGGGAGTTATGAAATACAGATGGAGAAGGAATCAAAACTGAAACACAGGGCCAGAGAAGGAGGGAGGGAATCCTGCAGGAGGGTTGGTGAGGTGAAGTCATACAGAGTGAGGAGCAAACACCTGAGAACCTGAATTACATGTTTTTCAGACCAGCATGGTTTTGACACCACAGTAACTGAGGACCAGTCCAACAAGCCTTCACCTATATATCCCAGAACTGCCCGAAAGCAAAAAATAACCCATGGATTTATGCTTGTCTGTCTGCTCCAGTGTCAGATGTTTTAATCCTCTAGCTTTTATGCTGTTTCTGAACCCCCTGGATGTGGCAGCTGGAGTAGATGGACGAGGACAGACCTTGGGCTGCCTTCTGGGGAACTGCTGCTTCCAGAGCTGACAGGACTGACATCCCCAACACGGTGCTTTTGGCAGAGTCTCTGCAAACGGTGCCTCTGTCCTGCAGACAATCAGTAAATTTTGGAAAAACAGAAATGGAATGAACCTCTGGAAAGGAAGGACAGAAAGCAGGGAGAGCTTTAGGGCAGCTCAGTTGATGTGACCCACCAAGTTTATTTAGATGTAAAGATCTCTCACTGAGATGAGAGATGGGCACCCAGCTGCCAAACCCCCCAGCTAGGGGAGGTATGCAAGGAAGACTGGTTGTCCACCAGGGTGATGTCCTCCTTCCCTGCCACCCGTCTTTCTCTATTAGCTTGAGTCTTGGACTTTCTTGGCTTAAAATTAGCCCTGCAATGTGCTGTTTGATTTCTGACCATTTCCTGAGCATCCCATGGGCACTGGCTGCCTTTGCTCTGCTTCTTGCAAGGTCCTGACCATGATCTGTGGGGAGGCAGAGGGCTGCAGAGGGAGAAACATGGGAAGA
The DNA here is from genome assembly GCF_036169615.1 of Heliangelus exortis. Taxonomy (NCBI): domain Eukaryota; kingdom Metazoa; phylum Chordata; class Aves; order Apodiformes; family Trochilidae; genus Heliangelus; species Heliangelus exortis. The sequence goes on along the minus strand of NC_092443.1, from coordinate 370,094 downwards.
TCCTTCTTTAACCCCACTCCTCCCAGCTGTGGTTCGTGCACTTCAGCCCCCAGCTCTGCCTCCAGTCCTTGTCAGCCCACATCATGGACCTGCAGAGGACACGAGAGGTAAGGGATAGCAGACACAGCTCCCCAGCTTTGGTGAGATGGAGGTGGGCAAGGAGAACCGAGTGTTGGAGTATCCTCCTGGGCATTCCCTGCTGCGAACTGGGAGCTGGACATACTGGCAGTGGAATCAACTGCATCTGTCAGTGCCCAGTCCATCAGGAATTTGTTTAGGCCCTGTGGTAGGTGTGTGACTGGATAATTAACTGTACAGCTTGGAGAAAGGAAAGTCATCAAGAATCAAGGGCAGAACCTGAAAGCATGTGTCACAACCTGAAATAGCTGTCACCTTGAGCTGTCCTGAAATCAATAGGATAGCCTGAGGAATGAGTAAACACTGTGCTGGGTTAACTGTACCCAAACGCTGTCCTCTTGGCCTTCAGAGAAGGTTTTCCTCTGTGTGGAGGTGTAAAGACACAAACCATGCACACCCAAACTGGCCCTGCCATGGGGGGGGGGAGTGGGAGGGAGTGTGACCCCCAGAAATCTCAAGGCTGCTCATGTCCCTGGATAAACCAATAGATGCAGTTTGAGAGGTGGACAGTAACACACCAGCTCACATGTTGGCAGGTGCAACCCATCCAGTTTTTAAAGAGAAGGTTCTATTTACCAGGCTGTCAGCATCATGGTGGGAGCAGTCACTGGCACCAGAGATGGCTGTGGGGCAAAGACAATCGGCTCCAAATTCTGTGCTTTTGGCTGATGTTATTTTATACCCTTGGGATGATAAATCCCAGGAGTAAAAAAGCACACAGAAGAAAATTGTGCCCTTAGAGGGAGCCCCAGATTTTTTTCTCTTCCAGTCAGGCTTGCAGCAGAGCCTGGACCAGCTCTGTGTGGTTATGGAGGTGGTGGTTCAGCCTGACCCAGATTTGGAGGAGGAAGCCTCACGGGAAGAGTCCCCTCTCTTATCCAGTGGAGTGAACCTCAACAAAAAGCCCGTGACATGCAAGGAGCTGCTCCGTCTTGTTCCTGAGGGTCCACCAGAGGTAACTGAGGAATAACCCTCCCTGAGGGACAGAGGTGCCAAATCACCATCCCAGTCACCTTGACTCCAAAACTCAACCTGGCAGCCCCCAGTCATAGGGATATCTTCACCAGTAGGAGCAGATGGAAGCCTGGAGGTCCTCACACACCTTCTCCAGCCCTGACACTGCTGTGCAGTTAATGCTTACTGGGCAGTTAGTGCTTATTCCTTGAGGAATTAATGGATGGGGCTTTTCCTTGCTTGTGATTGGGGGTTCCTATTTGGAAGACCACCTCTCCCAAGGTCCATGGAGTGACCCAACACCTTTGTCCAGGCTGAGGATGAGGCATGGCCATGCCCAGCCTTTGTGCCTTGCATGGAGCATGCCTTCAAAGACTTGTGCCATGCTGAGCAACAAATGTGTCCTCATTCCTGCTCAGCAAGAAGCTTCAAAAGGGATGATTTTGATTTATTTTATGCTTTTCTGCTGGCTGTTACTAAGCAAATTCAGTGCAGGTGACGTCCGTGCACGGATTGAATCTCTCTGGCCATCTACAGGCTACAGCACTGGGAGGAGGTGAGAGATAAGGCAGGTTCCCAAGCAGCCTGGCTCCCTGGCCACCCACCACTTAGTGGTCATTTCATGTCACTCCCCCGTGTGGACAGCGTGCCAGCACTGCTGACCAGAAGGGGATCTGGGACAGTTACATATGCCATTGGCTCCTGTCCTGGTTCTTTCAGACAAGGACAAGTCCTTGAAGGAGGGAGCAAATGGTATTGAATACATCATCCACCCTTCCTGCAGGGAGCTGCTCTGCTCTGACACCTCTCGTGTTTGTTCCAGGTGATGGCCCAGCAGCTCCTGGTGATCTTCAGTGGATGCTACGTCCGGCTCCTGGTCACTGGTCGGCTCCCTCGGGCTGTGGCAGGGGGACACTTGGAGCACAGCAATGTCCCCTGTCTCTGCCAGTTCATCAAGACCACCGTGCTCAACACACACAAGTGCTGGTGACCAAAGGGGGCTGGAAAACACTGGAGTAGGAGCTCTCCAAGCACCACAGTGTGAAGAAGCCATGGGGCAGAGAGAAGGCTGTAAGTGCACATCCTGAACTTGTCAGGATGAACGAGTGGAAATATGACTGTAATAAAATGTGAGAGACACCAGAAAGCTCCTTGGATTTGAGACCTTCTGCCTCCCAACAGCTTGGTCTGGGGGGGTCAGAAACAACCCAGGCACAGCCTGGAGCTCCCTAGGGAAATTTCCCACTGCTCTTACCTGGGGGCCTCAGGGAGCCATGGGGAATCCCTGCAGGTGCCAGCCCCACACCTTTGCATCTGGAGCAGGGAGGAGAAGCTGGGGAGGTCCTTGCTGTACCCCTCCTGTGCGGGAATTGGGGGTGGTCGGGAGGAGCACTTATCCCTGGGGGGGTGTCCGGAGTGATCTGCAAAGTCGCGGTGATTTGTGTGTTTGCTGGAAAGGTGGCTTGGCCTTGGCTTAGAGGAGCTGCTGGTGGTGCTTTGTGGCTGATGGAGGAGCTGGCTTGGAGATGTGGGGTGTTTTTTCCTTCCTCCCAGCCCAGCAGGTTTCAGACGGATGTCAGTCACCCTGACCCGAGCAGCCCGGCGGAGCTGATCCCTGGGGTTTGCAGCTCATCCCTCTAGGTGGTGCTAAGCGAAAGAGAAAGGCGAGAAACCTTGGAGGAGAGGTTGTCTTGGGGTGCACTGCCTTGCACATCTGGCGCTGCCTGAGCTCTCCTGGGCTTAGCAGAACATCTCTGCTCTCTGCCTGCTCCCAGCTCACCCAGGCATTTGTACAAATGCTTTCCTGCGGCACTCATGGTGTCTATTTGCAGTCAATACTCCTCAGGCCCTTTTTCCATTTTGTGTTTCCCTGACTTGACATGGGAGACTCTGCATCTGCTCCTATCCATGCACTAAATCAAAAGTTGGGCTTTAATGGAAAAAAAATATAAATCCATCCTGGCATTTTTTTTTCTCCACTTCAACCCCTTTTTACAGAGCAGCCCAGCTCAAGCTCCATCAGCTCAGTCCTTTTCTATATCATGCATCATTAGCCAGAGCCTTAACCAAATTCAAGCATAGATAATGTATGATTTATTATATGGGCAATCGAGACTGTTGAGCCTGGCTGCTGGAGAGCAGCAAGGATCATTGAGAGTTAACTGCCAGGTCTTTTAGATCAAAAGCTGAACAGATTTTTATTTGGAAGTCACAGATGGGCAGTAAATAAATGATTGAAAGAGAGCTGCTGTTAGAAAGACTTTTAAAAAAGAATAATCACATTGGGGCCTTTTTTTTCCTTCCCATTAAGTATAAATAGGGTGATAACAGCTCTATTAACCTCAGGAGCACTTTGCTGATGGTAGATGGGAGTGAAGCTCCTCTCCCCATGCTTCGTTCTGCAGGAGGTGATGTTAGCAAGACACAAGTTGCTATTTTTGGGAGGGCTGCAGGCGGCAGCTCTGAGGCACAAGAAGACTTAGCTCAACTGGACCGAGGAGCTTTCATCTCCCACCAGCAACCAGAGAAGTGAACTTTGATGTTGATCCTGTTCCTGGGCAATCAGCCCTGGCTGCTGTCCTGATGTCATCACCCCTTTCCTGATGTCATCACCCTTTGCCCCAGTCCTGGAGAGAAGCTCTTACAGGATTTAATTGCTCCCCAATCTAGATCTCTTGGTCTGAGCTTTGAATGTAGTTTTGACTGATAAAGTGGAGAAAACCAGCTTTTGCCAAGTTTTCCTTCCAAGAATGGCTCAGCTCCATTTGTGATGAGCCCATAAAATGGATTAAGAGCTCAGGAACAGATTTTCTAGTATTTGAAACCCATAATCTGGGCTGGGCTTTTGGAACAGCTCAGCCTCCTTTTAAGTAGCAAATTACGGTCAGGAGTGCTCAGCACTTTTCAGTTTGTATCAGGCAGCTCAAGGTCTGGCATTTCATCCAGTGCTCCAGGATCTTGGGAAAAGCAGGGCAGTTATCTGGGTGCTGACCTGAGACCTCAGCTTCTTGATTGTCCTTCTCAAGGACAAGAACCTCTAAAAAATTTGTTGTCAAATTGATCCAAGGGCTGGAGGTAGCCTGTCACCCTGTAAAACCTCTGATACTGCCCATGGCCATGAAACCTTCACTCCTGAAGTTAATGAGGGGCCTCATCTTCAGCCATCAGTCTGACTTCATCTCTGCTGTAGCCACCTCTGTGACCTGTGGGTTCTGCACAGTCCTGAAGATACCTTTAGTGTGCAAGACACTAGAGACAAGGCATGCTGTGGCCACAGCTAAATATCCACTGCTTTCTCAGTTTTGTTGGTGGATTTTACCCTCAGCTTTGCTGCACCTGCCTTTCTCCCAGTACTTTGGGTGAGCTCCATAGTTGCACCTTTCTTTGGAGGGGTCTTGGTGCACAAGAGCTGATGAGGCCCTTGATGTGGCAGTTGTTCATGAATCTGGCTAATGAGACAGGGAAAAGCTTTTTTTTGAGGCAAAGCTGGCATGATGTTTCTTCAGATGATTTGGTTTTGGCATCAGTGGTGGGGAATTCCTGCTGACTCAAACATTCCTCAGGTGGGACTGGCTCTTGTCACCTGGGTGACCTCCCTGGAGCCCAGCCCAGCTCTTCCTATCCATCCTGGATGCAGAAATTTCAAAAAGCATATTCTGAATAATTCCTCCTGGCATTTGCAAGTCTGAGGAGAGATGAAGGTGACTCATGGCAAGCCTCTCATGGCAAGAAAACTCTACCTAAAATTATTTACCCATGCCTTTCTCAGCTCTTGGCAAAGGTGACATCCTTACTGAAAGGGTAAAGAGACACCAACACAACTCAGAAATCCGTAACAGCCACAGGTGAGTGTCCAGACACTGTGGGGAGGATTTCAGGAGGATGGGAGGGGGCTTGTGAGAGCCCCAGAGAGACACAATGGGTTGGATTATCCCCTGTGGAGCAAGAGCAGGCAGGTGGCAGCTACATCATCCCAGCTTGGCTCATCCCCAGGCACTCTGAGCAAACACCAGCAGGGGAGCCCAGGGAGGAGATCCCTGGGGGTGGATTTCTTCTCCTGCTGTTTGCTAATCATGTTGATGGCATGGGAGCCATAACTCAGCTTGGTCTTGCTGCTGCTCTCATTTCTGGCTGGGCATTTCTAGCAATTCCTGGCAATCTTTGAAGGAAGAGTAGTTGGAGATAACTCACAAAGCACAGGATGATGATCACTCTGCTCTGCATCTTCTCTGCAATCATATATCAGTTTGAAGATGCAAGCTAGATCTGGGAAGGCTTGTGTGCATCTCCCAGGAGATTTTGGGATGGCTGTTAGCACTTAAATCTTTCACCCATTAAATACCAGAGTGTCCAATACCACCAAATATTTGATCCACTTCACTGTATCAAGTCTTTATTCTGTACTGCATTCCTGCCCCACTGTCAGGGACCAGGGAAAGTTTAAGTGATTTTGGGTGAACTCTGCCTTTCTAAGGGCTTCACCATCACAGGGAGTTGAGGGAAAATAGGAGCTGATGGGTTTGTTAAGTGCAGGAGGGGCCTGGGCTGTGCTTGGTTGTGGGCTTCTAGCTCAGAAAACAAGGTAATTCTCTTTCTATTAATAAACCTCATCCTTTGGTTGCTGTTGCCCAGCAAGCCCGGTGTGCTGGGCATAAGGAACCATCAGCTTCAGGGGGACTTTTCCTTAAAACTCTTTCTCACAGTGGGACAATACCAGAAAGCCACAGGTTCACTTGTTGAAGGTGAAAATATGCCACCAAAAATCAGAGGCATGGAGAATTTTCTACTAGGTGAAGTTTAGATGAAAAATTGAGATAGAATCATAGAATCCCAGACTGGTTTGGGTTGGAAAGGACTTTCAAGCTAATCCAGTCCCAACCTTCCTGCCATGGTCAGGGACACCTCCCACCAGCCCAGCTTGCTCCAAGCCCCATCCAACCTTCAACACTGCCAGGGTTGGGGCAGCCACAGCTTCTCTAATAGAAGTCCTAACCTTGAGGTTTTTAGTGGTTTCTGATCAACTTTTGTTCCATACCTTGAAAGGGAATGGTGCAAAAACTTGGTCCTTGGCCAGGGTGCTAACTCTATCCCTGCTTGTGGGAAAAATGTGTAATAAATGTGATTGACTTCCAGGGAACTACACTTACAGCACTGGTGGCATGGGCTGTCAGTTTTGGGAGCAAATTAAGTGAAAATGGTTGTTAGTAACTTAGAGGTGAGATTTTTAGAGCAGGCTGGGGATTTAACTGTTAGCATTAATGGAATATTGACAGAAAAAATTCTCTGGGCTGCTTTACAAATCAGCCCATGGTGGCTGTAGACCTTGACTGCATGGACTTGGTGTGACTTTTACTCATATCAGTTTCGAAGTCTCTGGTGTCAGCTCCCTGGCCTTTAATATGGTTAGCCTGGATTTACAGCACCATAAGTGGCTGAAATCAAGTTTTCTGTGCCTATTAGAGGGTGAAATTACTGTCTTTGCTATGAGCCAAGCCAGGCAAAGCTTCTGCAATACCCAAAGCTCAGAGAGGGATTTTTAGCACCACCTAACAGCCTGCCAGCTGGAGAGATGCTGTGAGGCTTTGAAAACTGCAGCCAAAGGCCTGACTAACCAAACCCTCCAAGGACAGCTGCTTTCAGGGGACTCATTAGGCTTAGCATGGGGAAGTTAAATTGATTAAACCACTTCCTAAATTAGGCTGGCTAAACCAGCATCTCTTTTTGCGTGGGGATGTGGCAATAGGAGGTGGGTCCATCCCACCCAGATGGATGTTCAGCCCGTGGTGTGTGGGAGGGGACTCAGGGCACAGGATTGTCCTCAGTCCCACCCCTGGGGATCCCACGGTGCCTGAAACCAAAAGGCTGACTGCTGGAAAGCTGCTTCTTGTCAGATGTTCTTCCTGACCAGAATTGGGAAGTGCTGAAAATCTGCTAAAAAATGCTGACTGCATGATGCTGAGCACCAAGGAGATGATGGGTCTTGCATGAGGAGTGGTCAAAATGATTCATGGTGCTTGTCCCACCAGAAGTTTTGTGGGGTGGGGCTGACCCCAGTGCTTGAGAAAACACCACCTCTTGGTGCTACATGAGTAAAAGTTGGGCTGGGCAAGAGTTAGGCTCTGCTTATCTGAGCCAGGGTGGGAAATTGGGATTAAGTGAGACCTCCAGACATGCCTTGGTCCTGCTTGGTTGGGGTTTATTTTTAACTGTATTTTATCTGAAGCTGCTTTGTGACAGTGTCTGAAGATGCCCTGTTCTCCCTTTGGGATGTGCAAGTGCCTTCCATGGTTGGTCACCTGACTGCAGGCAAGTGACACTATGACAAATAAAGAGGGCATTGAGCAACGTCCTTGCCATTAACATTTCAAACATTTCACATCTCAGCTGGAGCTTAACATGCCTGACCTGTGGGGATAGTTTTACTCAACCTTTTCCAAGAAGTTTCCTCTTACAAACAGCTCTCCTGGTTCAAAACTGCTGTAAGATCCATCCAGTTCTGCAGACCTCTTCTATTTCCTTGAAACTCTGTGGACATTTGTGACCAAATGGTGGGAGAAGGTTTCAGAGGGCTGGTAACAGTGGAAATATCACAGATGATGTTGACATCTTGGGGATAACTGTGTAAACATGGCTGAGTAGTGCCTTGGGAGGTCCAGAGCCAAGTTATCTGACTGAAGTGGAGAAGAAGGGGAACAAAGTGTCCCCCTGAGGGGTGTGAGCCCCTCAGTGCATGCCCTGCCACCCCCTCTGGGTTGAGAGGCTGCCATCCCCTTGCCTGTGACAAGGTCAGTGCCACCATTGTGGTGTTCCCCCAGAGCCCAGGTGGTGGTGGAGCATCTCCTTATTTGCATGCTGTCCATCATGCCTGAGCAGGCCTGGGAAAGTCACCCTCTGTAAATCTGTGGACCAGGTCCAATCTCAATTATTTCATGAATCTTGGTGCCTGTTAACATTCTGGAGCTTCCCCAGTCTGAGACAACTCACTGCCCGGGTTTGCCACCTATGCAAAAGCCGCACCTGGAAACTTGAAGACACTTTTGAACTTTTTGATCTGATACTTCCAAGCCAAGGCAAGGTGGGGTCTCTATTCTGGGAATGAATCACATCAAAGCCTGGGGACCTTCCTGTTCTCCTCATATTTCAGTCCCCATGAAAAAGAAGTTGACAGCTGCCTGCCACTGTGCCAGGCAGTAGAAGTTTGCCCTCCTCTCCCTCCAGGTTGTGCTGTGAGCTGGATACCAGCCTGAGAACCCTTGTACTGAGGGAGACTGGGCCATGGCCAGCTCTGCATCTTCTGGCACGTCCCTCCCCAAATGGCAGGGCCTTAGCATCAACCCAGGTTGTGCACAGCTGGAGACAAACATCATAGTCTGCATCCTTAGATGGGATCAAAGGTTAAGAACCAGATGGGTTGTTTTGTAATCTTGTTACAACAACGACCCTATTACAAGAATTATCACTTCTCTTGCACTGTACTTCCTCCTTTCCAAGATTTTTCAGAGAAACCTCTGTTGTGTCCAGATGCTTTGTCTGGGACATGTGAAATTGCAGCTTTTATTACTCAGAGAGGTTGTAATAGCTGGTTGCCTGTTAAAGCCTTTCAACCTCACCTCCAAGCCCAGCCCATGGGTGGAAGGAAGAGCATATAAGATCATGGCAGGACAGAGATCTGCTGGACAGATTCCCAGCTGTCCAGCTTTGCATTGCTCTGTGGTCAGCATGGACAGATGACCTTCCTATCTCAGGACCTACATCTCCCAGGATTGTTTCCCTCTTCAACCAACTGCTCATGCATACATTTTTCTGCTACCAGTTGTTAATTCAAAGAGACCATGTGGTTATTTTGAGTGAAGAGGAAAGAAAACTGGTGATTTGTGTTGGGAAGCCCTGACTCATTGAATTCTTACTGGAAGTCCTTTGCCATTTCCTTCAAGGACGTAATGATACTTCATTCACTGGTCAGGTGGATAGCTCAGGAGCCTGAGCTTCACTAGGTTTAGAAAGCACATTTGATGTTTTGATGTGTATCCTTTTCCAGGGACCAGCAGGCCCGGTGGACCACTGGTCATGGTGCCTGCAAACCCCAGCTTCCCAGGATCTGGGTAGCAGAGGATGTTAGACCCTATCAGTGATGCAAGTGATACTCAACACTGTGATACCCAACACTGGGGCAGACATTGGTGCACCGGGGATGCTGTTTTAAGGATCAAGGCACAAGATGGTTCTGAAAAGCTTGATCTTGCTGAGAGATCTGCACAATTCACCTCGGGACTCACAGTGGCAGAGATGTCCTTCATCTCCTCAATTTTTCACCCGTAGTATATTTGTCTTTTGCACCAAAGGTGTGGTGCTTGTCCTGTGGAGATTCTTGTGCCACAAGGGCAAGGAGGGCAGAAGAGGCTGTGGTCACACTCAGTCAGGGCTTCCCACCTCACACTGAAATCTGGGGTCCTGCCCCCTCTTCCCCTTCTGTCACTCTGGAAAAGATTTCTGGGAAGGTGGACCTGGCTTCCTACCAGCCCTAAGGTTCTTGTTCCTCCTTCCTTCCTACATCTCCTCCCTGCTGGGGAAGAGCCACCAGGCTCCATTGGATGTGGAGATTCCCACACCTCCTGAAGTCCTCCCAGAAGCTGTTTACAAAAGGGAACTCAAGAAAGGATCTGAAAAACTTTTCACTGATAGCTGCTGGTGTTTGGAAAGTGTTTGGATGTCAGTCACTGATCTTGGTTTCCTTTTTTACTACAGGACTGGAACAGGAACATCTGTCTTAATGACAAGCTGATAACAGACCTGCTTCTGCTCACCAGAGTATTTTTACCAATCAGGTATTTAAAGTCAGATGGCTCAGTGCTCTGCCAAAACCCCCATTTCATCCTCCTACTCCTTCCTTTCCTCTGACTCTGGATTCCTTCCTTTTGTGCACAGCCAAATCTTGCCAGAACACATGGGAAAATGCAGCTTTGGAGCCAGAGAAAGAAAACATGTAGCAAAGTTACACTTTTTTTCATTGTAAATGTGTTAATTTTGAAATAATTTTTGGCACCACCTGCCATGCAGGTGATGAGAAGCATAAAGTGCAGCTCCTGGCCAAGCACCAGGACACAACCACCCTTTCAGCTGTGGCATTTTGCCACTCCCCTCCTTGTGAGTGCACACCCCAAATGGATGGACAGGCCAGGAAATTATTTAATTTAATTAGGCAAGTTCTCAGAAAGGAGATCTTGTGCTAAAAGAATAAAAATAAGGTCAGTTCAACCGGTGATTTGATTTTGTTGTTCATTCTGTTTGGGGGTTTAGTCTTCTTACTTTTCACTGCTGACCAATACTGGTAAATTCCAGGAAATATGAAATCAAAATTTTCTATTAAAGCAAATCAAGGTGAATCATCTTGTTTTGCTGGGCCTTAATTAGTCATGCTGGTTGGAGTGGGCAGCTGAGGCTCACAATGAATGAGTCAGCTCTTGCCCTCCTCTGCCCACTACTTGATTTAACCAAGCTGGAGAGGTAAAAAGTCCTCTGAGTTGAAAACCAAGAGCCTGCTCAATGAGTAGAGGCTTGAAAAGAGCTACAGGGAAGATGACTCAAATCATGTCAAGAGTTCCCTGGTTTTGATGCGATGGGAGCTGTGCCAATAGCTCTGCCATTGGTTCTACCATTTCTGTGGAATGGTTCTGTGGGATATGGTGTGCAACAGGAAGGGAGAGGCTATGGAGTTTAGTGCCTGCAAACATTGTCCTGTTGAATGGGGAATGTTTTATTTTAAGGTATCTGAATAGAATTTGCCTGAAATAGTTTATACTGTTGAGGAAACAGGATGACCCAGAGGGCAAGGTGTGGTTGCTGCTACCTATGCAGCAGTATTTATAGAAAGATCGTTTAAATAAGCAACACATGAGTAATGCTAGAATTCTTCTGGTGTTTCCGGAGCAGGTGGGGGTGTGTCTGCCATCATGGCAGCTGGTTTGGCAGGATAATACTCAGCAGCTAGCAGTGCAAGCTGGTCATTTTGGAGTTAGGTGAAGCCTCTGAGTCAAGAGGGAAAGTGACAGATTTTCCTGGAATTTCAACTGGAAATGGCATTTGGTTTCTAAGCAATTAGAGAGAAGCAATTAGAAGAGACCCAGTCTCTTCATGGAACTGATGGAGGATGAATTGGGCATCATCCATCGTGCTGGCATCTGAACAAAGATAACAACAATTTCAGCTGATTACTTGGTGGTATCCACAAGAAATGAAAGGCTACTTGCTGTCTGCAAGAAGTGTTGCAGAAAAGCATGGCTCTTTTGTTTGGGTTTCTTGGGCAACTTGAACTCTGCAGTCAGGAGATTCAATGCAGTTCAACCTCTGTAAGAATCAGATTTCATCAACCAAGTAATTGGGTCCTTGAAAACATTATTCTGTGCTTGCCATGGAGCCTCTCAATAGAAACAGAACAACAACAGGTCCAAGAGAGGCAGTAGGGTGTGAACCCTCTCTTTGGTCCCTTAAGACCTACGCCACAGTCAGCATCCTCCTGGTGACCTCTGAGCTCTGTCACTCTGGTGATAGCTTTGCAGCAGTCATGGAGTGCAACATTATGAACCATTCTGGAAGGGTTGTTGGAGAGTTGTCCTGGCTTCTGCTAGACAAGAGAACATTTGTGTTTTTCTACACTTCTGAGGGAGAGATTTTTTTGCTCTATGGGCTGTCACATGACCATGTGATTTCCTTATTCCCTACTTCTCTTTAATCTAAAACTACTACTTTTTTTTCCAACATTCCTGAAGCAATAAAGCTTCCTGAATCTGGTCAAAGCTGCTCACCCTCACTTATCTCCATCAGATGTTCTTTGGAGGCTTTTGCACTGCTTTTTGTGGTGGCCACCAGCTCTGGGAAGCATTGCTCACTGATGTCCTCATTTTAAAGAAGTAGCCTATGATGACACTGTTCTCCTCTGTCTGATGACCCCGAGGTTTCAGCCCAGCATTTCCACTGTCATGCGTGGGGCTGATGTCCTCCCTTTGCTGCCTGGTGGGACATCCCACTTCTCCATTTCTGCATCTAGTTCTGACTGCAGTTCCTGCCCACGCAGGACTTCCCTGGTGTGTTCTGACTTGGTGGATCACCCAGCAACATCTGGAGGAGTCTGCCAGGTGTGTCTGCTCGGCAAACCCACTGATGGGAAATGCCAGAGAGATGTTTTCCTATATTCAAGTACTATAAATACACCATCTTGCCCTCTTTCATTGATTGGACGAGGATAAGAGTAAATAGCAAAAAACCCCAAACTTCCCAGATTTCCCCTAAGCTCCCTCTTCCTACTACAGGGTTTCCACAGAAACATCTCACAGCAGCACTCTCAAGCAAAAAAACCCACTCAGACAGGAATCCTGAAATGAGAGACATGTCCTTTGCAAGCCAAAGGCAATCTCTTGGGTAAATGCAACATGAGACAAAGGAATTATTTATGGCTGCCTGGAATCTCCTGTCTAAGCAGGAGTTCTGTCTTCCAGACTTCAAATGAACAAGGTGAAAGAAAAAAGATCAGTTGGGGGTGTGACCCTTGGTGGTCCATGCAGGTCAGCATCCTGCTGGAGATGCTTTTTGCTAAAGGGCAGAGCAGGCATTGATGTTGCCATTCACAAGGCAGGATGAAGCACTCCAGATTTACAGCCATCAGCCATAATTTGATGAGGTTGGAACCAATCCAACTGTCATTTTTTGCAAGCTTTGGTGATGCTCACCTCATTGAGTTAACCAGAATTTTAATGTGTGATATATTTACAGTTGTGAGTTGGTGTGTTGCTTATTGCAAAAAAAAAGCAAAAAGAGAAAACAGATGAGTTTGTGGGTGGCTTTCCCCTCTGCCTGTTTAGCAGAGCATTTTTTTTCCCCTTGTCTTTTGTCTTTCCAAAAATATATCTTCTTTTTTTTCATATATTCAGGGCTCTCAGTTGTAAACTGCTTTGTCTGGCAAATAATATGAGTCATTTTCTGGCTTCTTCTCAGTGACAAAACTCTGCATAACGCTAACAAATATCTCTTTTGAGGTTTGCAGTGTTTGCTGGTTGCCATTCAGTATGAGCTGGATGTTGTGGTACTAAAACACAGACACATTTGAGGGAATTAAATCCACTATAATTACAAATATGATTTCCTTGTGGCATGCTAAGTGCTTCTGTGCAGTGGTTCGAAAAATTTTATTAAAGAAAGCCATTAACTAGGGTTCAGGATCCCTGTTGAACCCAGTTTGGATAAAGGTTGAATAAACTCTAGAATGTGCTGCACTGAGCTGGGTATTTCTCATGGGAGGATCCTGTTTTAGAGTAAAACTTCTGGGTTTAAGATAAGGGAATTTAAATGAAGTCTTTGTGGGGGAGGCACATCAACACTGGGAAAGAAAGAGATTTCTTCAGAAATTACAGAAGTTTTTGTTTCACCTTTTTCAAAGAAAAAAATCTTGGGTGTCTTTATGCTGTGAACTTCTGTATTTTCAGTTTTCATCTCATTTAAAGGTTGAAAAACCAAATGTCAGAGATTGCCCTAGGGTGGAAGTTCTGTTTTCGAGTGTGGTAGACCAGGACTTTGAGGCCACAAATCTTATAGTCCTCCTATCATTACTTATTCTTAGAAAAAATCCTTTTTTTGCAAGAATTCAACCCTTCATTCCCTCCTTGCTTAAGCAGCTTTTTGTGTTTGAAGGTTTAATACTTCAAAGCTGTGAGGGTTTATAACTGAAGGAGTAAATTCAGAAAGAAATTTATATTTTAGGGGATTTCCCTCTGGATTTTTAAAAGAGGACAAGGGAACTGTGTAAACTGTACTGCATGGAGACTTCATCACCCTTTTAGAGATAGGAGAGGATCCTGATTAACAGCACAGATTGATTTTCAATATCTATTCATGGACATAATATTTTCCCCAAGCCTCAAACATTGACATATAAGAATTAAACTGAAGAAACACAGAGCCAGCCCTGAACACACAGGAGAGTGTCAGAGGTACCTTCCTATGAGAAAAATCTACTTGGAGGTTGCTCCAAACCCCATCCAACCTTCAACTCTGCCAGGGATGGGGCAGCCACAGCTTCTGGGGGCACCCTGGGGCTCAGCACCCTCACACCGAAGAATTTCTCCCTCTTTCACTTCTTTCTCCTCTTTCCAACTATGCTCAGCTGAGCCAGTGATCCTCACATCCCTGTCTCTACATGTATTTTCCAGACCCTCTTGCTTTTTGGTTGATGAGAAAATGGATTTCAGGCTTCCCACCTGTCCTGAGAGTCACTTTCATGAGAAGAGGGGCCAAAGGCATTGGGCTGTGTTTTGGAAATCTGATGCAATTGATAGCCATATGTTTTTAGCTGGATGAACTCACCTGTCTCAAGGCACTGAAAGAAAACCTCAACAAACTCTCCCAAAACCCACAGCAAAATGAAAATGACCATTTGGTCAGGAACACTGGACTCAAAGGGAGAAGCGTGAGGTCACATTCAGCTTCTGGTTTTGCTTCATGTTTATTTTGTAGAATGGAAGCAGTTTTAATCTCTCTGTGCTTCACTGCCCAGATCCTGCCCACCAGGTGCCTCATTTCTTTTCTCCCACCCATTTCCCTGCATTTCTGTGCTGTGCTTAACCTCGTCTCTCCTCCTTCTTTCCTGTGGTCTACACATCCCATCAATATTTGTCATGGCTCCAGATTGAGAAAAAAATCCTTAATGTGATAGAACAAGAGGAAACCTCCTCAAGTTGTGCCAGGGGAGGTTTAGATTGGAGCTTGGGAACAATTTCTCCTGGGAAAGGGTTGTCAGGGCCTGGCCCAGGCTGCCCAGGGCAGGGCTGGAGTCCCCATCCCTGGAGGGGTTTCCAAGCTGTGGTGTTGAGGGACATGGGGCAGTGGTGGCCTTTGCAGTGCTGGGGGAATGGTTGGATTTGCTGATCTTTGGGGTCTTTTTAAAAACAATTCTATAGTTCTATGATTAATTTTGCATAAGACAGTTTAGGGACTGGAGAGTGTTTGAGAGGACACAGTGGGGTCCTGGATGAGAGGCCCTGGTGATGCCTAGAGCCCTTGGGGTAACTGCAGGGTGTCTGTCTCTCTGTCTGTGCATAAGAAATGGACAGCAAAGCCCCAAAGTTTTCATGTCCTTGTTTTGTTTTAGTTTTGTTTTAATTTTCTCAGCAGATTTTGTTTATTTAGTGACTCTGAGTCAGCCCCTAAACATCCCAGGGATGCATGCCTTGATATACTGTATCCTTTAAACGAAAACATAGAAGAAGTGATAGCAGGGAGCTGCTCCAGGAGAGAGCTTCTATAAAAACCTGTGTGTGTGAACACTTGTCCAGCTTAGGCTAAAACCAGACAGAAAATGGGAATCCTCCCCACACCCTTGTATCTCCTCAGCTTATCAATCACCTGCCACTGTTTGCACATCATTTTTCCCATTGAAGCTGAGCAATGTTCTCCTCAGAGCAGACATCTGGACCTCCTCTGCTGGTCCAGTTTGCGTCTCCCCCACATGCTGGGGATGCAGTCCAATTCCACTTTCTTTCCCCACCACAGATTTCCTGTGTGACTCCAATCAAGTCATTAGGTGCCTCCATGGGTCGCTATTTGTGAAAAATGGACTTTTCTCTGGCTCAGGAATGATCAAAGGATAAATATGCTGATGAACTTCGGATACCCTTTGATGTAGATGGACTGAGTCCAGTAAGATCAGTCTTTCCTCCTCATAAGCAGCCAGAAAAGGTCCTGGTTTTCTGGGAATGTCTCAGTTCTTCTAAAGAAAATAAGTAATATTTTAGATGACTGCATCAGAGCACGTGGTGGTCTTTGGAAGTAGTTTCTGACAACTTGTTCCATTTATCATGTATAAGATGTTGTATTCTGGCTGCTTCACAGGGTGGTGCTCTGGGTCCTCGAATACAAAGGGAAGGGTGCAAAGACAGAGAAAACCAAGATCAAATGACAAGGAATACGTTCTCTGGTGTAAGCAGTAGATATTGTTAAGAGCAAGGAGCTCACTGGTGAAGGGAGAGACTTTTGACATGTGGATGAGGATCAGGTCACTCAAGGAGGCTGCAGAAGCCTAACAGTGGGTTCTTCTTTACCACATCCAAATCAGAGCAAATGTGTAGACAGAATAGTAATTAGAGGAATGGGAACCTGCCAGGACTTGGAGGCTGAGCTCATGCAGTGGGATCCTGGACACCTCAGGAGTCAGTGGAAAGCACCAAGGATGTACTTAAGCATTCTGATGTATTTTTGGTGACTTGTATTTCCCTGAAGAGGAGGGTGCAGTATGGAGACCCAGACAGAGCTTGTGGTGGGGTTGGGAAGCTCTCCCGAGGCTGTGAGACCTGCAGGGGGCTGACAGGGTGGGTAACACCTGCTTTGATCAAGGATGTGCTAATGAGAGCTAATTGGCTCCATTAGCCCTGCCTTCCAAGGAGAGGAAGATGAAAAGGGGAGAGGGAAAAGAAAGGTTTTCTGGGGGGAGGTTGTTGTAGGGGAAGTCTGCAGAAGTTGCTTTCATGTGGAATTTGCTGCTGCTAGAAGGTACGAAGAGAAACTGAGGCATGATATTTGGTGCTGGTTTGGGGGGAAGCCAACTGATAACAATCATATTTATTTATTTATTTTTAGCTCCTTAGTCAGTTCTGTCTCCTTTCAGTACCCAAGAGAAGACAACTTAAGCACTTCAATAGTTCAGGCTAATCCTGCTGGGATGATTCCTGTTGCATGTGACTCTGAATTTTGAGATAGCACTTTGCTCCTTTTGCCAAGCAAAAGGGTTTGAGAAGGCTGAGCTGGGGCAGATGGCAGCCTCTGGTCATGCTCTTCCCTCCTCCCTGGACCAAGGCTCTCAAAGAACTTTTGGGTAGGCTCCCACCCCCCTGGGCTCCTGGGCTACTTGTCCCAGAGCGAGCAGGGAAAGATTAGGAAATACTTTTTCCCCAGAAAAGCCAGATGGGAAATCCCACAAAGGGGAAAGTAGTGACAAAGCAGCAATGTCCTGGCTGATCTCTCTTTTCTCTCTGCCTCACACCTCAGAGATTAATGATGCATGAAAATAAGGGGCTGGAAGGCTAACAAGAGAACATTTGCTCAGTGGTATTTTTTTATCCAAAACTGGAAGCTAGTAACTGATGCTATCACTTGTTCATGATCTCTGGTTCGAGATGTCCCAGTACCCCATTTGATACCTCTTCTCACTGGAGATGTAATAAGCCCACCAGTCTGTGGGTTTTTGGCACCCATCCTAATTCTTGTGGCCACTGAAAGAGCCAGGTAACCAAGAAGATCCACAGGCTTGCCACTGTATCTCTCTGGGAGGGAGAAGAGGGTGTGATCATGGCTTCTGAGGAGGTTTCTTCCATGTGATACAGGTTGCTGAATGATGCACAACAGGAAACATGAATGAAAGCATGATGAAACTGGAAACATGAACACACAACTGTCATCTTCCAAAGCTTCAGCCAAAAGGAGAACCTGCCCCAGACTAGAGTGATCTCATGTATCCTGTGCTCCAGGTGAGTCCTGTGGCTCCAAAGGCTGTTTTCATCTTCAGGCTGAGATGGCTAAGAGTGCTCTTACTCAGTAGGTAAGGAATGCAAGGAATCCACCACAGGAAACTGTAAGAGCAAAAGAGGTGTTTGGAAAGTGATTAGTCTTTTGTTTTTGTTATTTTGTTTTGTATTTTGTTAAATAACATTACTGAAAGGAATAGGTGTGAATGCACCCTCTGAAATCATTGCAATGGACAGAAAATGGTCAGGAGGGAAATGAAACACCTGTGTGTTGTGTCTGAACAGCATCTTCTGCCTTCTGGTTCAGGAACTTGCCTCCAGGGGCCATTGGCTTGATGTTTTGGGTTGTTCCCTAAGTCTTGAAGGGTCTTTAGTCTTTGCTTCATTGGGAGAATGCTCTGTCTGCTGACTTAGTGACTGGCAACACATCCTGTATAGATCCCAAGAGGCTGTTGGGAAGCATGGGTTATATCTGGATGGCTTTGTCAAGGGAAGCAGAGTGCACCCAGGGCATCTTCCAGGAGCCTGGGCAGAGCTCCCTTGACATGTAACTTCCTTCCCCTGGAGACCAGGGGAGACAGGGCTGTGAATTGTTCCTTCCCAGGTCTAACTCTGATGTGTGCTTTCTGCTACTCACCCGTTGTCTGTAGACTTAACAACACTCTTGGATCCTTCATCTCCTCTCATGCAGAAAGCTCCAGCTTGTAAGAATCAATTTCTTAGTGGCAAAGAGGGTGAGGGGCTCTGAGGGCCCCTCTGGAGGGTGGTTAGGCCTTTTGGGATGGCATCCTTGTGCCAGAGGAACCAGCACTATGAGGATCCCATCAGTCCCCAGAGGTGTTGGGAGCAAACCTTGGGTCTGAGTGGAGAAAACTTTGCTTCCATTGAGGCTGCTATCTCCTCACACCAGCCTCTTATTTTGCCAAAATGGTGGTTTTTGGAGATGAATCTTGGGCTGAATGTGCTCCCTGATGCCAGTGTAACAGAATAAAATATTCTTTCTTTTTTGGTTTGGTTTTGCCTCTGACTGGCAGAGTTTTGTGTACTCATGGCTTGAGGAAAGCCACAGAAGGTGGGATACTCCCATTTGCTGGGTTGGTGGTGATTCCCAAGGCAAAGAAATCCTATCTGAGCCTTTCACAGAGGACCAGGAGAGTGTTTTGTTGTGCTTGAGCTGAAGGTGTTGGTCTTCTGCTGATTTCTAAGCTGTGTAAACAAATGTGAATGAATAAGCCTTGGTTTGGTTCCACCAGATCTGACATTAGGCAGCCCTTTGTAAAATAAAGATAAAGAAATAAAATAGTTTAATGTTTCTGTATCCTTCACTGCTGAAAGATGTCCTGTGTTGTTCCGTTGGAGCTGGGGGGGGTACAGTTCCTCCTGAAGGGAAGGGAGAGGGAGTAGAGAAAGAGTCTGTCTTGAGGTGTCACAGCCTCAACACTAGAAGTCATCAGGGAAGCTGTGGCTGCCCCATCCCTGGCAGTGTTGAAGGCCAGGTTGAATGGGGTCTGGAGCAGCCTGGGCTATTGGAGCAACTCAAACTGTTCTGTGGTTCTATGATCTCTGAAGGTAAACTAATGAGATGCCACCATGCACAAGGTAGTGGCTGATGAGCCATAGGCACTGTCTAGTTTCAGTGGACCTAGAAGTTTGTACACAGATACAGGAGTTTTCCCTATTCTGCAATATCTTTCCTACCTTTCTCCCCAGAGAATTCAGTAGCAAAGAGGAACGGTCCCACTCCTCTGGCAAAAAAAGTTGTTTCATATCTCCTTGTTTTCATTCTAGAGATTCCCCTGTTTTACATACAGATGTCCCGCTTCCTTTTTTGCAAAAAGTGAAGTCATCTTGCTGAAGGGTGGGGGCAGGGGAAGCTCCTGTCCCTAACCACCTCTCTGGAAGGATGTAATTTTTCATCCTTTGCTTTCAGGCACTGCTGAGAGAAGGGAAGTGCAGTGAGCACCCTGGTAGGTTGTGTCATTTCCCAGTGAACGTTTCCTTGGCAGAATCCTTGGGTATTCTGGAGAGATCCTTGGGGCTCTGCATGCAGAAATGTGTCCTTATATCCTGTCTTCAGTTTCCCTCCAAACCCAAGGAGATGATGTGGTGCCTCTGCAGTCACCAGATGGCAGGACCAGCAGCAGGGGGTGATGAACCTCTTCCCCTCCTAGAGCACAGGACAGAGCTTTCAGATTTACCCAAGGAGTTGGTTTCCATTCAAGTAACAGGGGAGGGTGGATGCTTTGCTGTCGTGGGGGTTGTTGGAGAGCAGCCAGGTGGGCTGGTGCAGTGGCCAAGGTCAGGCTGTGATTCTGGGAAAAGCTGAGCTGCCTTTTCTGGGGCCAGGAGCAGAGCTGCCTGCCCCAACAGGGACTCGTTTGGCTCAGAAATGAATTTCAGGGTGTGATTCTGGCTGCTTCATCTCAGCTGAGCTGAAATGTTTCTAAGATCTCTGGGGCTAACAGAGAAAGGGAGGTGGCTCCTGGGGGAGTCACTCCATCTTCATTATACTTAAGAAGAAGCTGGCCTAAAACCTGCCATGCAGACTAGAGGTCAGAGCCACCCCTGTAATTGTAGCTGACAGCCACGATCAAAATTAATTACTGTAGTAAGCAGGATTATTTTTTTCCCTTTGTTGTTTTTTGCAGAAATAATAATTGACAGGGCTGGACTAAAGTATTAACTTAAGCATTCAGTTAATCCACAAAAATTCCTGTTTTCTGAATAATAAATGCTGTTGTGCTAAAATATTCTGAAATTCTAATAGATCTCAAAGCATGGTGAGGTTTTACTAAATAACCTTATTACTGTTAAGCAGGAAGCAATTAAATCGGAGTTTTCATCCCAAAGCAAAGTGTATTGTCTTTAGGATGTACTTTATTCTTTAATTATTATATTACTTTGGGGAGGGTGTGTTATCAGTGAGAGTTAGTACCCTTAAAAATGGAGATTCAGCTAGTTCTAGAGGGAAAAATTATATCCAGAAAAAATTATATCCATGTAGATATACATGGATAAAATACAGTCCCAGTACTCAGTCCCATGTCACTGGAGAAAAATTCTCCAAGTAAAAACCTTAAAATAGAAGTTCATGAAAATGTCTGAGCTTTGTGCTCGGGTGAATAGGGCTCTTTCATTCTTTAAATCTTAGGAATAATGCTTTCCTTCACATGTATTCTTATGTGACTAACAACTCAGATGCAAAACCCCTGCACTCCTGAGGAAACGTGTTCAATATACAGCACCCAGCACACTTCAGCCACTTTGGCACAGATAAATGTCTGCCCTTCCCCACTGTAAAATACAAGCACTTGGCTGATGCTTATTAGAACCAAGACTCAGGAATAAATATGAATCAAATAAAATGCTTTTATTTCTCACTTAAAGACACAGAAAATGGTTAAATAAAAGTTTATTAACCTTGTCAGAAGGCATCAGAGTTATTCTCTAAAAGAAATAGCTGTTAAGTATAGTAGATCTAAACTTTATACCAGGATTTTCTTTACAATTTATCTTGTATAAAATGAAGACATCTACATGTACAGTACCAATAAATATGCAGCAAACATTTTCAGTGCCTTTTGGACGTTTTAATATAAAACTCTACAATCAATGAAAGAACACAGCTTGATTTGTGCAAGAATGAGAGCATCTGGAACACCAGCAAAGTTCATAATTTAGCCAAACATCCAGACACTCCTGACTTATGGTGCTTAATAAACCAGGTTATAACTTCTCAGGCAAGTTCCTCATGCTGTTCCAAAGGATTTAGTGATAATACTTACAAGGCAAAATAAATTTGGGTCTGTTGCTGTTGACAAACTTGGCTCCTGTTTTTTGCATTTTTTGGAAGAGATTCCTACCTGGTTTTGGCACTGAAAGAAAAAGCAGTGGAGTCTTTTTTCCTTTGAGAACCTGTCTGACAGATGGTGTGATAGAAAATGCTGCCCTTCCTTAGCTGCCTGCCTGTGAGCTGAAATGTTCCTATCCTGGGCCCTTCCTGGGACTGTGGATCACTTCCACTTCAGCTCAGCTTGTGTTCCATCCTGCAAGTTTAAGAAATCACAAAAAGAGGGAACGAACTGTTCCCTGTGCTGCAAGGGGGAAAAATAAGACTGAAAATCAATTCAACCTTCACAGTTTTTCAATTTGAAACACAAGTCTCTATAAGCTCTTGGGGGTAAGTTTGAATCTGAGTTCACTCTAGTGAGGGACCTCTAATAGTGCATTTAATTAGCATCATTTCTACATTAACACAGCAAAATAAGCTTCTTTTACATCAGCATTACCTGGTTGCCATTAGGAGATGGTTCTGAACTGTGCTATTTGGTTAGTAGCTTTGGAAGGGACCAGAATCAGAACTTGCCATGATAGTTAAATTGCATTTTTTATTATCATAAAACTTGGAGACAAGAAGCTAAGACAGTTCTATTGGTAAAGGCACACATCAGTAGTGAACCACAAGACAATACGCAATCACTTATAAAATTCCTTACAATAGCAAAATGCTATACTGGTGTCTAATACCCAGATCTGGGCAAAAAAAACTTGACATTTTCTGATTCTTCTAAAGAATGAATTTTCTCCTCATTTCTCATCTGAAATGATGGGCCACTTGGGAGATAAATAAAACCAAGCACAGGGTGGTCAGCTGTACCATACAGAAGTGAAAAATGTGATTCCTTCAAAACTCTGAAAGAGCCAGGTTCACTCCCACGTGAACACCTTGACCCATTCAGCTTGGTCTGCACTGTGGTTCCGCATGACCTGGTGGTGTCCCTTTCTACCAAGGGTCTGCTCATCCTAAAATCCTCTTCAATCACCCTTTTCATCACTTGGATTGAGTTTAGCTAAGGAATAAGACCTTCAGCTTTACACTTCTAGACTCTAATCCTATCAACAGAGATGTGCTAGAGATGTAAGTAGTCCTTGGTTAGTAGGGTTGTTCCTATAATGGTATTGTTGAGGGTAAACACAGGGAAAACGTTTGAGCTGCTTTTCAGCTGAGTAATGTAGGTTTTACTCCTCCCATACACCAAATAGGAAAGCTGAGCTTGTTTTTTCAGTGGTTCCCCTTTATCCACAAGCTCAGAACCTAATGCATCACAAGTGTGTGTTGGTCAGAATGGAGCTGTGATCATTCCAGTTTGATTACAATTCACTTCTGTGTGTATATGGAGAGAAAGTTAATGCTTATTTACTAAGACCTAGTTTTTAAGGGGAAACAAAGTGGTTGGTAAGTAAACCTTTTTATGGATTTGGGTGATATTTAGTGTTAGTTCTTAGGGGATCAGTGAGGTTAGGGAAGAAGAGAATTTGGGAAAAAAATTAAAATAATTTGATCAGACCTCAAATAATAATAATAATATGTTAAAATAATAATAATATGTTGCTTTTTCTTTCAATGGTTTAGTTCTGGATAGTGTTTTTTCTTTTTCTCCTAAGAATTGTAAGGGTTAAAATCTAAAATTTTATGGTTTTAATTCATTTAGCATGAGCTGCCTATTTCACCCTTTTCTTCAGCTTAGGGTTGTTTGCTTTTTTTTTTTTTTTTTTCTTATAACTGTTTTAGTTTCACATCCACCCAAAACAAAACATTTTCAGTTTGGCCACAGACTGAAAGGTCACATGATCACATGACCAGATTTCATCATCTCATTCAACTAAAAATGCTGATGCATATGCATTTCCACATCTCCTGAAATCATTTATGTTTCAGAAAAAAAATCCAATTCAATAAACACAAATTTCTGAGAACATTCCTGTCCTTATTTAACCTTGAAAAAATCTGAGAATCCACAGGTTTGGCTCAGTCTGTTTGAAGTATTTGCCTTTAAGTCTGACCTTTGTTTCATTGAAGTGGCTTTACTCTGACTTCATGCCACTGAGTTCTGGGGATGAAAATCTGATATATAGCAGATTTAGAAAAAAATAAGGGGGAGAGAATTTCCACTAGGGTAGATCTGTGACTTAATATTCCTGCACCACTTTAAAACAAGTAATGCCAGATATATTACTTTGTCATATAAAATGTACTAGTATGCTAAATGTGTTAAAAGCTAATCTGTATAACAGGCTGCAAAAGCTTGCTCTAACTGGACTAAAATAAATATTTTGTGCCACGGATAAGGGATCAAGAGAGTCCCATCTGTAATGGAGCTGCAGCAAGGAACTTTGTGCTTGTGAAATTTATTGTCAGTGTAGAGTGGACACAGGTGATGTGCCTTGTGGTAGAAGAGGCTCTTAATTGCCCTTAGGCTTGCTAGGACTTCTATGCAATATGCACAAATGTAGAAGCATACAAATATTTGTGTATATATACACTGTAAAAAGCCCTTTTTTTGTATCTGCAAAATGCTGCATTCACCACTCCTTTCCCCCAGACCTTACAGTTACCATCCTTTAGTGCACCAGGCATTAAGTGAGGGTATCATTAGAAACAGTTTCTATGGAAATCTGCTGTAGCAGACTATCAGGACTGAGTTATGGCCTCAGAAGAATGCTCCATCCTCTCATTTGCAGAGAGAGCAAGCTTTCTGAATTTCTATGACTATTTCATAACAGATAGAATTTGCACTTGGATTTTCTCCAAGGAAAAACCAAATTCATACCCTATGACACTTCACAGAAGTGAATTTTTCTACCTAGCAGCTGAGAGCCACCTGTTTGGACAGGTCCCTTTTAAGTCATCTTTTTATGAGATTTACCTTGTTGATTTGTGTATTCAGCACCTGAAGTGCTGATGGCCTGCAAAAGCTTCAAATCTCGTTTTCCTGAGTTCAGATCCTATTTTGGGCCCACAGCTAAGGGATCAGAAGCTTGGAAGGATGCAACATGGGGTGCTGAGAGAACACTTTAGAAAACCTGAGATACGAAAAGTTTTAGGATTTCCCAGAGAATAACCACCACTTAAGCTGACAAATAGCAAGATTTTGTCTGGCTCAGCCAGGTTTAGCTTAAAAAAAAAGGTTGAATAAGTGAAGGAAACACAGCAGTAAGGACTTAAGGGTGGAAGAGAATTTTGCTAACAAAGACAGAAGATGATGTTTTGGCCAAGAATGTTTGTGCCTGCCAGAGGGACCATTGCCTTCGCTTTCTTCCATCCTGACCTGTTTTCAGAGGCCAGTTTCCATTGTGGACTGGGGTGGTTGCAAGAGAGAATTTGCATGTAGAAAATTAGATTTGGACAAAGAAGTGTCCTTATACCTAATGGACAGAGCCAAGATGGCAGGAAGGTGACCATGGGGAAAAGGGGTCAAGAGGACAGCTGGGATATAGATGAGGACAAACAGAATGACAAGTTGAAGAAAGGATGGGAAGCCAAACTGTCCTGAGGCTTTGGTGCAATGGGATTTTCAAGGTCTGCTAGATGGGCAGTGTTGTACAGTCAACCAACACCCAATGACTAGACCCAAGGAGAGTCTGGAAGCAAGAAAGAAACCTGTGGAGAAAAGAAGGGCAGGGTAAGATTGCATTGTACCTTGTAGCTTTTGCAGAACAGGGAAGGATGGCCAAAAAGCTGTCTGTTCTGAGATGATTTACTCCCTAAGAGACCTGCTAGTTTAAGAGGTCCAGTCATGCTGTCAGCATGAAGGTGCTTACATCAAGCCTTGAAAGGGCAGAGATCCTGGTGTTGCCTGGATCTTCCACCTCCTCTCCTTCCCTCACCCCCAGTCTGCCCTGGCCTTTCTCTATTCATCAGCTCTGCTCCTGACTTTTCCTTGTCAACTCAAGCAGATCTTTATATAGCAACAAATTGTCTCCTTCTAGAAAGAGGTTTGTTGTGAACAAAGCAGCCTGGTGTCATTGGTGGGTGGACTGCGGTATGGTCTTTTCTAACTGGGCTGTCTCCACCAGAGAACTTCTCTATCCATTTGAGGTCTTCAACTACAAGGCCACATCCACAGTGCTATATATTCCCCACCCTCAGCACCCCCCTGACACTAACAGGTCAGGACTTTTGAACCTCACCATGGCTTTGGGTGGAAATATCAAGTATAGGCCTTGCTGTCACATCTGGCCAGGAAGTGGAAACTGGAGGAAATCTAATGAGGTGAGGCAGGAAAGGGAAAGTGTGAAGAAGCAGGTGGAGAATGAAGTCTGATCATTGCAGAACAGTGGGGTGTTGGGTGCTCAGGCTTGAGACCCTCCTGGCAAAGTCCAAATCTATGAGAACATGGCTTGAGTCATTGTCAGTGATGTATTTGTTCTGGGAGGAGGACAGATGGGGAATTTCCCTGAGAGACAGTAAGGATTATGAAAAAAAATAAGTGCAGGGTGGGAAGCAAAACATTCCTGAGCTCTGCACCTGGCTGTGGCACACCATGATCACGTCTTTGGTTCTTTTGACCTCACGTAGGGAGCACTGGACATCAGTCTTCAGCCAAGGAAAGGCTGGGGAGTCCCTGGTGCTGGCATGGGGGACACTGCTACAGCATTGGCAATGGTTTCAAGGGAGAGCACTAAGACAGGGATTTCTCTAGTTGCATTTGCTTTGTATTCCACATAATTATAAACAAAGTATTGCAGAGATTTTCTTTCCAAATTTCAGTGCTTGATTGAAAAAGTGTGGGAAATTTTGCTGTGTGCCTCTCTGCCTTGGTTCTTCTGTTCTCCTAATGTTAGGATCTGGTGAGGAGATCTCACTTGCATGCTGAAAGAGAAACTCCTTCTGTGTCCCCCCTAGAATTTTTATGTTAAGTTTTGAGGCTGCATACTGATCGAAAGAACTGTGAACATTTTTTTGGAAAAAAAAATAAATTCATGTAGCTTCTGCAAGACAAAAAGATATAATTTTAATCTACTTTACAGGGAAGTTGGGAGGGGTTAATTAAATAGTTAATGACTAATCATTGCTTTATGTTAGTGCAAAGTACTGAGCAAATCTATTTGCAAGGCAATGATGAAAAGTAATTACCTGTGAGAACAGAGAGTCTGAAGTAGGGTCATGCAAAACTATGCTGGAAGTGCTGGAGAAAGTTCAAAATACTTTTCTGAGTTGCAGAAACTGTACATGGGAGGTGGAATTAGTGATATGGTCTAGCTGCATTCTTCAGGATCAATATTCCTACCAAGAGGTACAAACTGTTCCTTCCTAGCTTACAAAATTTTGAAGACCTCTCAATTTTTGCTTTCAAAAATACTTTTTTTCCCAATCTGGCTTCAATTTTTTCTGAGGTTTATTTTGCTTGGTTGGGGTTTTTTTTGTGTTTTTCTTTTTTTTTTTCTTTTTTTTTTTTTTTTTCCCTGCTTATTCTGTTTGGTTTTTTTGGTGTGGTTTTTTTTTTTTTTTTGTTTGTTTGTTTGGTTTTGTTTTTTTCTTGTTTAAATTCTGCCTGCAGATTCAGCTTTCCCTGCCCCTTAATTTAAAGCTGCAGGGGAGTGACAGCACAGAAGAAGGGTAACAGCACAGAGGTCGTGCCCTCAAAGTTAAGGTCCAGCAGGATCACACCAGGGCCCCGCCAGCTGCTGACAGGGACCTACAGTAAGAAGGCACCAAAGAATGTTTTGTGCTCCTTGGTGTAATCCACCAGCTTGATGTCACTAACGTTGACCATTAACTTGTCTCCTACTTCTAAGGAGACCACAGCACCCAGATAAATGGGCTGGAACCAGCTGTTTCCCTTTTCACTGAGGGTCTTGGTGCCAGTCAGCAGCTGGGTGGGCTCGGGGTAACTGTCAGTGACTTTGGTGATGATCTCAGTGACAGAATTGGTTTTACTGTAACTTTCAATGGGCCCTCGGAAAGTGACCTGAGCATAGACATAGTAGTCCCCAGACACAGGTATCACCAGTGCGCTTCTGGAGTAGCTCAGGTTGTTCTTGGTAAAGGCCAAGCCTCGCTTGTCTTCCCACTGCAGGATGGGCAGATGGCTTCCCACGCTGGTGATGAGGTCCTGCTTCTTCACTGGGGGAGGAAGAGAGAGGGAGAAGAGGTGGGGTTAGTTTGCTAGAGCCAGGGATGTGCTGCTGAACACTACATGAGATCTCTGTCTCAAAGGGCAAGCAGTTTAAATAATCGAAAGAATCATAAAATCATAGAAAGTGAGGGGTTGGAAGGGACCTCGAAAGATCCTGGAGTCCAACCCCCTGCCAGAGCAGGGTCACCTCCAGCAGTCACACAGAACACATCCAGGTGGGATTTGAATGTCTCCATGGAAGGAGACTCCACAACCTCCCTGGGCAGCCTGGGCCAGGGCTCCCTCACCCTCACAGGGGAAAAAAATCTTCCTAATATTTATATAGGCTGGGACAGAAAGGTTCTTTTTTGACAGTTTGAAAAGTGAATTGGCTGCAGGCCAAATGTTCAGTGGTATTTTAGGAGGGTCTGAGCAATGGTGAGTTGAAAGCCAAGGATGCTTTTGGAAGACCCTGACCTGCACAGGCTGCCTGAAGGGCTATGCTGTGTCTGGATAACTTTTTGAGGCCCAGGTCCCCAAGGATGAAGCTGTGTAGCAGTACAGCTGGCTCTACCCTGCAGGCCTGGGTAATTTTACTTATTCACCTTTTCCTGAACTGAAACCAGTGCCAGGGCAGTGGTACACATGGATCCCATGCCTGTACCAGCCAGTCTGGGACAATAAGAACAAGTACTAAAGCTCCATTTTCCTCAGCAGAGATGGATTGCAGTTGTGTGTCTCAGACAGACAACAAGGTGCTTGCAAGTTTCCCAATGATCAGCATGATCCATCACCGAGACACCTGAACTTCTGCCAGGTTTCTGGGGTTGCTCAGCCCTTGTGTCACTCTCTTCTTCCTCAGTGTCCACAATGAAATATTTTTCTGTAGTTTTACCTTTTACTTTGGCTTACCAGGGTCACTCAATTTTGCCATAGCCTCGGAGGACCCCACTATCCTTCAAGAAGCTTAATTCCAAAGCAGCCCATCATATTCAAAACCATTTTTATTTCTGTGGTGGTTTTTTTGTTTTTGCTTTGTTGTTTCTTTTTTTTCCAAAGGGCTTTTTTGGAACAAAACACTAAGCTTGGTGGTGGTAGCCTAAGATTTCCTCCAGGCTTTTTCCCAATCTTGTGGTTCCCTGGTTGTGTGCAGAGGTCTGCTCCAGACCTCAGGGTTAGTTTGTTCCAATCCAAGGATGCTGGGTCTCAGGAGAAAAACCAGGGAACTGCTTCCCAGTCACCTTGGCCCCTCCTCACTGTTTTAATTTGTCTCAAAGAACAGCCAGGAGAATAAATCCTAGAACTTACATATTTTTCTGCAAGGAAGCAGAAGAGTTTTCTCTGCCCTTTACTGGCTGTCTCCTAACATTGTGCTATAACAGCAGTGAAAAGAAAGAGGATAAAAACCATTAAGTTCTGCCAGGTGTTAGATTGAACCTGGAAACTCCATGTTAAACACTGAGGCAATTGATTTCTAGGAAATGAGCTCTTTTTTGTGAGCTAGAGGTAATGTTTAAAGTTGGTTTTGATTCAGCATTTGAGGAAGGGGTGTGTAAGCATGGAGAGGGAGGCAAACAGAGCTCAGATGAGGGAAATCTTCGAAATTCTCTTGACAATAACCACCAGGTTTATCCTGTTGAAATGACATTCAGAAAAACTAATGTGCTCAGCTCCCAGTGGCATCTGTTTCCCTCTCTTTTCTAGCAATAAATAATCCATAGGTGTTAGGAGTGCAAATTCTTGCATAGCATCTGAGTAGCACAACAAAATAATGGCTTTCTTTTCAGCCTGCCTGTCAGTGCTGCTGGAGTATCAAACCTTTCAGCTCTTTCTCCAAGAAAAAAAGTACATGGGGAGAGTCCTTCTGCATGGGACAGTGATAGGCAAGAATTGTGCTAGCAAGCCAAGCTAAATGATGGAAATATTATAAGGACATTGAGGTGTAGAGCCAATGGAGCTTTGCTGATACAGAGAGAAGGGAAAGTACTCATGGGCTCCCTTCCTCCTCAACCTCATGTGTGTGTCTAGGGCCTGGCCAGACCTGAAAAAAGCTATTGTAGTACTTGGGTCACTCTAAGGTTTGCAAGAGTTTGGAGTAATATCTCTCAGAGATCAGTTGGTAGCAGATGCAGTCTTGTTTGAGATGGGAAGGGTGAGAAAAAGCCTGAATATTTCCAGAAAATGTTCTGGGCTCTTTTCCATCTTGGGAATTTTTCTGGGGGGGGCGGGGAGGAAATTGAAGGGAAAGATGCACGTGGAATATTCTGTGTACAATGACGCATTTAAAATGTCAATGACACTCAATCCTCTCATGTTTTTTATAACTAACAGACATCTCAAACAAAGTACACGATTTCATAACTTCAAGAATTAGGCAACTTTTTATAGCTATAATCTCCCTTTTAGGATAAAGCTCACTCTATTGATGCACTTTATTTTCAAGTTAATTTATTTTCCCCATATTTTCAATGCTGACTGAGGAAAAATGCATGTTCAAGTGCCCTTGAATGCAGCACAGCTCTTTTTCTAGTGGCTGTTGTACTTTGTACTTGTCATTTATTTATTTCCTAAGTATATTTTGCCACGCTTCCTGAAAATATAACTGTTTTGCTAATTCTTGAAGTAAATAAAATGTGCTTTTAATAAGCGATTCATTACTACAGTTCCTTCAACTTTCCGATCCACTAGAAGCTTTTTGCATTCCTTACATGTGAAATCACTTCTCCTTTCCCCAAATCCCCTTTAGTTTGATGGAGAATCCCTGTTGCTTGACATCTTTTGGGTACGTTTTGTGGCATATTGGAGAACTTTTGGGGTTTCTACACTTCTTAGCCCCCACTGATGAGAGAGCCTGATGCTGAACACTGTATTTTGTGGTACTCCTGGTCTCAGTCGGTTGTTAGATTCTGAGTCTCCTACTGCAGTAAAGCTCTTATACACTGAGTACTGCAAAGTCCCATGGCTGCAGCACCTTTGCTGCTTTAGATCATGTTCTGTGAGTTCAATAAGCTCCCTTAAAAACTCATTACCTGTAACAGTCAAGTGGAAGCAGGAAATGTTCTACCCAGATTTGGTGGAGCACTCAGATGCCATTGCAACATGGTGAACATGAGCCAGGTACTGGATGGGATTTCTGAAACAGTTCACCCAGCAATGCTACAGACTGGAGATAAGATCCGCATCTTGACCCAAAGTGTAACCCAATAAGTCAGAGAAGGGATGATGGCATGGAACAGCCAGTACCAAGATACTTCAGTGCAAGAGTGAGAATGGGCAATGGAGAGAAGTCCTAGCTAGGTATTCACATGGGTTGTGCTGCCCCTCACTATCCAGAGCCACCCTGGGAGGGGAGATTCCAATGCCAGTTTGGTTAAGTTGAGAATACTGAGTAAAAAGGCCAAGGGCAGGCTGAAAATTCACCATAAGGAACAGGGACTGAAATATCAAGTCATTCTGCTACTGCTATTTCAGTGGTGCATCCCCATGAAAGCACTGTGGCCAGTTCTCATTCCTTCTGCTCCTCTGCACTCACCTTTAGAATATATGCATCTAAAACTAGAAAAAGACAGAGCCTGGAGATCTGAAAGAGATTTCCTCCAAGTGAGAGTTTGTAGTCTGCCAACTTTGCTTTGAAAAAAGTACTTGAGGTGAAGGAATGTAATAAAAATCTGAACAATAATCCTCCTTTTTTCACTTTCTATGCATAAGCCATGGTTTCTGAGAAGACCAAGAAATTATTAGGTAGCAAGTTTAAAATAAAAGCAAATATTTTCTGACCATGATGCCGGATCCTTCACCTAAGGGGCTAAAAAAATGCCAAAGCTAAGCTCATTAAAATGAGGTTCCCTGATGGCCAAGGAGTAGAGTAGTTTGGCTATAGCCTTTTTGTGCAGAAAAGGAGTAACAAAATCTGAGCTTTTTCCTTTTTATGCTCCTTGATACAGCCAACAGTGACCAACCTGAAAGAGCAGATTGAAGGGGATGGACATCATCCCAGGACACTGCTCAGGAGTGATAGCAAAGGAGTTTTTGCAAATCGGAGGTCTGAGGAAAGTTGAAAAAAAACCTGTTGGGTGCTTTCCTGCAGCAACTGGGCTTGTGTGCAATGCAGGGAAGTTCCCATGGGCAGAGCTGTGGTTTGAGTGCTCTTCTGAGTCAGCCACAGCAGGAGTCTCTGGCTCTCTCTGCCATGGGGGGGCTCAGGGGAAATGAAGAGTCCTACCCTAGCAGACATGGGCCTTTGGCTCCTGCAAACTTAAGCAAAGATGTGCTTCAAAGCCAAGACAGGTCAGTTTTGGAGCCCTAGCAACCTGTGTGCAAATGGGAATGGTACCAAGGGTGTGCATTAGGAAGGACCTTGAGGATTAGGGAATGTAAATTATGGTAGGGAAGAAATAAGCTCTGGAATACTGATTAGTTTAACTCTGTAGGTGATTTTGTGTGAAGCATCACACATCTTGCATGCTTCAATTTATTAAATTGCTCTTCTGGGACAACACATGGGTGTTGGGGAAGCCTCTTCTATGAGCTGTGTTTCTGAGAGGTATAAATTGCCTTGGACCAGAGGAGCTGGAGGAGCTCTCAGCACTCAACTCCATCCATATGGGTACCAGCCATGAACCTTCTCCTTTTCTTTAAATTTTCCACATGGGTGGAGCTGGTGAGGATGGGGGAAGGCTCAGGACAGAGTCCTTGGTGTGCTGGCAACTACACTTTGGGGTTGAAGTGGTGAGATGGTGACCCTGCAGAAAGCTAAGGACTTGGAGGGATTCAGCTGCACATAACTTCCCTTTCTTTCTTCAGTGTGAGTTGGAGATGATCTCACTCAAAACAGGAGGCTATTTGATGGCTGTATGGTGTGTGTGGCCTGAGCCAGACCTTGCAGAAAAAACTACGGCCCTACAATCGGTGTTATTTGAAAGGATTTTGCCCCCAGATTAGTAATTTTTCTGAATTAACTGCTCTGTCAGGCTTCATCTAGGCTCTTTCCATTGCTTTTTCTAAAGAATCCAGCAGATCCATAAGGTACTTGGCAGCTATTTAAATTCAGTTACTAGAGTTGATAATTCAGTGAAAGAAACAGCTTGGAAAAACAGCAAGAAGAAAAGTTCCTTTTCTACAAACAAATCTTGGTGACTATAAATGGTGGTTATAGATCTTCTGTGGCTGACAAAGCAAAGCTGGTGATTATCACCCCATGTTTCCTGCAATGCCTGATCCTGTCAGACCCATAGAACCACAGGATTATTGCACTGCTACATCAGCTGTCAGGCACAGGGGAAAGGCTTCATTTTTGAACAAGCATTACCTGTCAGGTGTGCTCTCGGCTTTTCCACACCGGAAAGTGTATCTGTAACTGAGGGGAAAAAGGAAAACATGTAAGGACGTTTGCTGCTATTCAAGTCAGTAAGACATGGCTGGTGAATGATGCTGGTCAGGCAAGCTGTGTAACCCCTTTCCATTTCTGCATCTGTTTTGTCAGGAGTTGTGTGACCAACAGGTCAAGGGAAATGATTCTCCGCCTCTACTCTGCTCTCGTGAGGCCCCACCTGGAGCATTGTGTCCATTTCTAGAGGCCCCAACATAAGAAGGACACTGAGCTCTTGGAGTGAGTCCTGAGGAGGCCATGAATATAATCTGAGGGCTGAAGCACATCTCCCATAAAGCCAGGCTGAGAGAGTTGGGGTTGTTCAGCCTGGAGAAGAGAAGACTGCAGTGGGGAGACCTTAGAGCACCTTCCAGTGCCTGAAGGGGCTCCAGGAAAGCTGGGGAGGGACTTTGGAAAAGGGCCTGGAGAGATGGGATGAGGGGGAATGGCTTTAAACTGTCAGAGGGAGATTGAGGTTGGACATGAGGAAGAAATTCTTTGTTGTGAGGGTGCGGAGCCCCTGGCCCAGGGTGCCCAGAGAAGCTGTGGCTGCCCCATCCCTGGCAGTGTTGAAGGTTGGATGGGACTTGGAGCACCCTGGGCTGCCCATGGCAGAGTGGTGGAACAAGATGATCTTTCAGGTCCCTTCCAACACACACTAGTCTGGGACTCTGATTTGTCATGATTGTTTAATGACACAATTGAGATGACAAAATCCCTTTGCAAGTGACCAAGCTGTCAGTGCTGATTGGGCATGCTGAGGCCATGTCTTGAATTGCTGGTGAGTGAAGGGATGGGAGCTTTGGTGTGAATGGATGGTGACATACATATTCTCCCATATCCATGCATTTGCATGTTCAGGGAGTTATGGCCATCTCCAAGAACAGCTGGGAGGGTCTGTGCCTTTGCTAGGAGTGAGCTTGCACAGCCCTGGGGTTGGAAATTCTCACACTTTCACTGTGGCCCCAGTTATCTCCCTGCATCTTGTTGCTCAGGTTTGCCTCTTTCTGCCCTGGCTTGCTTGGCCAGGGAAGGATTTGGGGGTGAGGCATCTGCCTGCAGGAAGCTGCAGCACTGATTGCAAAACTTGGGTAAACAGAGGAGTTGGGGAAAGGCCTGACAGACTTACCACTGCTCACTGCCCGTTGCTTCAGAAAGTGAGAGCCCCTCTCTTCGGGGACCTGCAGGGAGAGATTTGCACACAAATTAGCTCAGGGCCCCAGGATGCACGAGTAGCTGCACAGAGCTTCTGGTAGTTGGTGTAATGCCAGCAAATGGAATACACTGCAGCAATCTTATCCACTTCAGTTTTTATGTAAAGGGACAAGCCCTGACAGGGCTTTGCTTCATTGCAAGCATCTTCTGCTGTTCCTTTGAAACTCCCTGTATCTCAGGAAAGGTGCCAGGGACAGGACCTGGGTTCCTGGGTTTGTGGTTGTGTTAAACTCCAGCCTTGTTCAAGGACTGAACAAGCCCTTGGCACAGCTGGGAGAGGATGGGCAGAGTGAATCAACCATTTCTAATCCTCCTTTAGGATGGTGCCTTCATCCAACAGCTGGAGCTACTCTGCTGCTTGGGGATGCTCCTGTCCCTCCCTCTGTGCAGAGCAAACAGAAAGATGTCCGTGATTCTTCCCTGGATCAAGACTCAGCAGATCTGAGCCTGTGCAGGTGCTCAGTTCCTCCCTAACACCAGCCAAGGGTGGTTCACCTGCTTTTCTTTCTGCATCTGTGTTATTCCAGACTCTTGGTCCACTGCTTAGGTCTGTCTCAAGTGCTCGGTGGCCTCTTGAGAAGAAGGGAAGGAGATGAGCAGGTCTGAGAGCACAGCTGGCATCTGGTGAGCTCTGGGGCTCACCCCACCGAGGGAATGCAGGGCCAGTCCTGGTCCCTTATCTCATGTTTTCCTCTAGAGCTGAACACATTCCAGTGCCAGCCTGCATTTGCCTGGAGTAGGACATGGCCCTGGGCCCTGCTGAGTGGGTCTGATGTGGAACAGCTCAAAGAGAAGCTGCTGCCAGCCTGCCACATGCCTCCCATGGCAGTGAGTCCAGAGGAGGCCATGAAGATGATCAGAGCAGCTCTGCTCTGGAGCCAGGCTGAGAGTTGGGGGTGTTCAGCCTGGAGAAGAGAAGGCTGCAATGGGGAGACCTTAGAGCACCTTCCAGTGCCTGAAGGGACTCCAGGAAAGTTGGAAGGGTCCCTGCCCATGGCGGGGAATTTGGGACTGGATGATCTTTGAGGTCCCTTCCAACCCAAACCATTCTCTAGTTCTATGATTCCTGGGGCTGATCCTTCTGAATCACTCCCAAGCTCAGCCAGTGGCTTCTCCCCAGGAGCCATTCC
This sequence comes from Heliangelus exortis, assembly GCF_036169615.1. Classification (NCBI taxonomy): domain Eukaryota; kingdom Metazoa; phylum Chordata; class Aves; order Apodiformes; family Trochilidae; genus Heliangelus; species Heliangelus exortis. The sequence continues at coordinate 334,885 of NC_092443.1, read as the reverse complement.
TCATCCAGCAGCTTCCAGAGCATCACTGCTCCAAGCTGGAGGATGCTGAATCCAGCTCATCCCCTGTCCCCAGGGCACAGGTCATTGTGGCACTATGCCAATGTGTGGCTGCAGGAAGCAGGCAGTCTGGGTCAGAGCTCAGAAGTGACTCTCAGGAGCCCCTGTCATGCAGCATTTATCAGGAGTACACTGGTATTCTGTGTTTTATGGATGGCTACAATAAATACACTGAACTAACTGCCCCTGCTCAGCTTGTAGCCAATGATGTGATGTGCATTGCTTAGTAAATAGCCTGAAATCGTCTTAATACATAGATGCTGGAGATATCTGCTAGTGGCTGTGTCACATACAACTTTAAATACTGCAGAAGAAGCAGAAAATTGGTAATTTATGTTGTCCGGGGGAAGGAAAATGTTTGTGGGAGAAAACTCAGGCTTGCCTGGGCTTGGGTACTGCTAGCTACTCTAATAAACACAAAGAAGGTTTGGTGTTTTACTAGCAGTTAATTCCCGTGTTATGCAGAAAACCATAATTTCTAAACCAGCACCTCAGATGTGCTAGAAAAAAATGGAGAAGGAAAACTGGAGGGAAAATTCTCTTCTTTATTTCTTCCTTCCCCAGCTGTACACCCATCTATAGCCCAGCACAAGAGTATGCAGCTCTGAGGGAAATTTCACTTGGAAGAGGAGATGATGGGAAAGTTCAGTCTGTGGCTGGAAGAGAGGAGGAGGTTGAGCTGTCAGGGTGGTGTCTGGGCCTTTCATTATGACTAATAACTTTCTCCAAGGTCCTGTCTGCTTGCCATGGTGTCTAAACATGACTGTGCTTTTGATGTGACACGGGGTCACAGCCAGATGACTTTGTCCTTCTCTTGGTGGGAAGGTGTGGAGGATTTCCCTCCAAAGCTCCCCCTTCCCTTTGGCCAGATGTCTACAAGTGTCTGAGTATATTTTACACCACTAGTTGTGTGACACTTACACATTTATCATTTCTAATGATACTAAGTACTGCAACAAGCTACAAATCAACCACAAACCTACAAGTAACCACATAGCGTCAGTGGAACTGTTTACATATTTAAAGCCAACTCAGATCTTGCAAAACAAACAGAGGTGGTGTGAAAGTGGGAAGGACATCAAGAGGAATCCTGCTTCTTTATAAAAAGTAATAAAACACTTTTGACTAAAAACCTGGGTAAAAGGTTTTTAGGCAACCTCAATTTGCTTCTTTCCAAGGAGAGCCAGATGGAAACTCCAGGTGCAGGAGCCACATCTGGAGATGCTAAAGGACAATGTGGTGCTGTGGACAGAGCAGGGTGCTGCAAGGTGGGAAATTGCTCTGTTGCTGTGCAGAGGTAGAAAATTTTTTCCATTTTTGTGCTGTTTGATAAGGATACAAATCTCAACCTCCTCTAGGAAATAATGCTACAATAGGCACAGATGTTGTACATGGATGGTGTGGATGAGGGGGTGAGGGAAAGCTTAAGCAGCATGATCAGAAGGCTCATTAGCACAGTGTCTATATTTTCCTTTCTACTTTAGCTATGATTCCGAAATGTTCATAGCATGGCTTCAATTTTCCTTTTGGTTACTGTGGCAAGACTGTAACCGGCACTGAGGGATGCTGAAAATCCCACCTTATAGCTGACTTGCAAACAAATGGCATCTGTTCCAGCCAGCTCTAATTACCCTGAAGACTGTGGTATGCAAAACACTTTTATATTGTTTTGCTACCAAGAATGTCTAAGAGCTCCACTGCAATTATATCCCTGTATATCTAAAGCCAAAAAGAAAGGATTGAGCATCTCCTGCTCATGTGCTTTGCCTCTGGCACCTGCAGGAAGGGCTGGGGATATCAATGGAGAACTGCATGGGAAAAGCCACTTGGCACTTCAAGCAGAGAGATTAATAAGCAAAATATCCCCAACACCTCCATCTACTGTTTTTAGCACAAGACAGTATTTTGCAGCTCATAGCCTCACAATTTTGCCTGCCCCAGAGGTGATGCATAGCTTGGCCTGGGCATTTTTGGTAGAGGTTTCTTCTGTGCCAGTAAAACTGCCAAAAATGAGAGGTTTTTGGCTGGATTCCTGTGCTCAGAGTAAGAATGTACATGGGGCATGCGCTCAGTGGCTTTCTTGCCCACAGGGACCATCAGGCAGCAATGGACCATCAGGGGCTTTACTGCTGATGGCTTTTGGACGGAGAATCCCACAGGATCCCTGGGTGTAGGTGCAATGCTCCCTGCTCCTCCCCAGGCATTTCTCTATAGGTTAGAAAGCTATTTCAGGTTCTTTCCCATTAGGAAGACTCCTGGGGCTTCTGGCTCTGTGTATTCTGGCAGTCCGTGTGTCCCTCCTCTACTTCAGCAGTTCTCTTCTCCATTGCAAAGCTGTCATGGCCCTCAGGTTCCCGTGCAATCCTTGGGACAGGCTTTCTCTTTATGCTGCTTGTGGTCCTGCCTTGCCAAGGATGCCACAAAAATAAACCCAAGCACCAACACCTCCAGGTCAGAGGACTTGATGTGATGCTGGATGGGGCTTGCTGAGCAGATTGCAAAGGTGGCCAGAGATGCTCTGCTGGTAGATTTCCTCATTAAGACAAACTTGGCTTCCTTTTGGGGAAGGATGAACAGCAGCCCTGGTCCTTCCTCTGGAAGTGCACCACTAGAGCCTTTTATAGATTTCCCACAAATAACAGAAGCCATGTGTTACTGCTTCAAGGACCCTGCCTCCTCACCTTGCTCTGTCTGTCTTGAAGCACTGAAGAAAGTAATTAGTTTCCAAAAGGGAAACAGTATAGTGAGCAGTGTGCAATCACGCAGAAACATTGATGAATTAACTGCCTCACCCCGTGGGCAAATCAATGGGGCACACCCCTGTTGCACAAACCTTCACCAGCTCCCCTTCTCTTCCTCCTTGCTCCAGGAAGGATGGGCTCAGGAATTTACTACATCTGCTTCTCACCTGCTGAGTCCCTCCCTCCTCCCAGGACTATTACCAATCTGTCCCCAGTTGATCATCTGGCAGCTGTGGGCTGAGCTCTGGTCCTGGAGCAACAGGAAGACTTCTCCCATGGGCCTGTTGCTTCGAGGGTCAGCACATGTATTGTGTTTACGTTGAGTACTGTGTTCAGTTTTAGGCACCTCAATAAAAAAAGGACATTGAGGTGTTGGAGCAAGTCCAAAGAAGGGCAATCAAGCTGGTGAAGGGTTTGGAAAACATCCCCTATGAGGAACAACTGAGGATGTTGGGGATATATAATCTGGGGAAATGGAGGCTGAGGGAAGACCTTATCACTCTTCACAAATACCTGAAAGGAGGTTGTAGCGAGAGTGGGGCTGGTCTTGTCTCACTGGTGACAGATGGCAAGACAAGGGGGTTCAAGTTGCACCAGGGGAGATTTAGGTTGGATATCAGGAGAAACTTCTTTACAGAAAGGGTTTTTAAGCACTGAACCAGGCTCTCCAGGGAGGTGGTTGAGTCTCCATCCCTAAATGTGTTTAAAAATTGCCTGGATGTGGTGCTTGGGGTTAGGGTTTAGTGGTGGGTCATTGGGAATAGGGTAATAGGGTTAGGACAAGGTTGGACTCAATGATCTTGAAGGTCTTTTCCAGCTTGAGCAATTCTATGATTCTATGAAATGAACATGGATCTAGTGCAAAGTGGACTCTGCCCAGTTTCTTCCAGTATGCCCATCACATCTGCATCTCAGCACCAGTGCCATAGAGAGCTCTGGCATATGCATCTGGTCCCAGCCTGGTCCTTCTGATTTAGACTGTCAATGGGGCATAAGAGGAAGGCATTCTTTAGCAATCCAGTTCAAACATCTCAAACACAGAAGGAAATGAAAAAAACCAAAGATATTTTCCTGAAGCCTTTATGCCCAGAAATGTTCCCCTGGCCTGGAACAGCCTATGGCACCGCTGACCTGCGGGACTGTGCCTCTGGCCTCAGTCTTTGATGTAGCTCTGTGAACCACAGAATCACAGAATCAGCTGGGTTGGAAAGGACCTCTGAGGTCATCAAGTCCAACCCTTGACCCGTGGGGAACTGACAGGAAACGACCCTGGCAGACAGATCCACCCAGCTACACTCTGCTGCTGAATAACCCTGGTGATACAGACAGTCCCCAGTGGAGTAAATGAAAAAATTCAGAAAATGCAAGGATGCAGAGCCATTGCTGGGTGCTCCTCCCAAGGGGTTTGGCACGGCAGCTGTGGGCAGCCAGCCAGCCCCAATGTTTTTTTTCTTCCTCTCTGGGATTCACCAAGGCTGTAATTCTCTGGATCACCTCATTTCATCATTGTGGGAATACTACAGGCTGATAATTTAGTGCATATGCACAGAAAGGCTCACTGGTGTAGCCCAGGCTGGAACAAACGTAATGGTTTACATTGCACTTTTTCACTGAAGAAGCCAAATCCAGTCACAAAAAATACTTTTTCTCTGCTAACTCTGCCAGCAGGGTCAAGAGTCAGGAGCATATTAGTCAGCTGATCAAATAGGCTAATGTTTCATTGTTATTTCACTCTAAGGTGTTTTCAAAAACTGAGCTGTTCCACTCTGTACAACCTTGAAGGATGCAAACAGGGAGCAAAGCAGCTGAGAGAGGTTTCAGATTAGAATCATAGAACTGCCATGGTTGAAAAGGACCTTCAAGATCAAGTCCAAGTGCCTCTCACCCTGTGAGCTATATAACTGTCCTGGGCAGCAGGATCAGGGGCAGCACAGGAATGTGCAACGTCCCATGTACAGGAAATAGCAAACTGAACAGCCTGAGGTATGGCATAGGGCTGCTGCACCTCCTTTGGGCCGAGCATGAAGGTACAGCCAGCTACGAGGGCAGATGCTGCATCCAGAAGCCAGCATCACCTGGGCACAGGGCATGGGCTGTGTAGCCCTGGGGTGACATAGGGACTGGCAGGTCTCTGTGCAGCTGTGGTACATGAAGTCTGAGCATACATCCACAGGCTGCACGTGTGGAAGGTTAGCATCCTGTCTTCCAGGCCACTGGTGAACACCACTTTCTTTTGCTGCTCCTAAGTGAGCTTATAGCAAGTGGGCTAATTAGGTGGGGAATTTCAGACTTAGTGCTTAAATTCAAACCCTAATTCCTTACATCCTCAGGTGTGTGTATGGATCCCCTTAGCATGGGAGAGTTCCACTTAGTTCACACACTACAATGGAACCAGGCACCTGTTTGCAGTCTAGCATAAAGAGTAGGGAGGCATGGAAGAGGTTTAGAAGCAGATGCTCTGCAGTACAAGTTCGCTGGTGTAAGTTTAGCTGCCTAAGGAGAAGTGCCAAGTAGATCCCTGATCTAGAGCAAGTTTTGATGGGGAGTAAAAACAATCGGGATGTGAAATTTAGGGTCAGACTCTTTAATTGTCCCAAATCATATGTATACAAGCAGCAGAGCACCCAGCAGATGTTTGCAGGAATAAGACATTTGGAGAATAAGTCTCAGTTAACCCAAAAGTAAGGAGGAAAATTAACTACTGTGTCAAAATCAGTCTGAAATCAGTGGATAGATGATATTTTGCTTTGAGTAGCAGTTTTTCTTAAGCACTTCCTTCAGCATGTAATGGAAGTTTTGTGCATCACAGTGTGAGCTCAGTGACATTAAGACAAGAGGAACAGAAACCGTTAAAAAGACCAAACAATTATAAGACTTATCTGAGGCTGATTCCCTCTGCCTAAGGAAGACGGAATGTAACAGCTTATTTCTCACCTTCCCTTAAACATGGGAAACTCCTAAAGAGAATTAAAAACAACAACACAAACCCAAGCCTGGAGCTGTCTTCCCTCAGTTAGTCTCTTACCTGGCTGAGGCAGGTGCTGGGAGTTCGGAGGTTTCCAACCAGGAGGCAGACTGTGGGTAGTGCCAGGAGCAGGACGGAGAGAAGGCAGAGCACCACGGCACACCGAATCCTCCTCAAATCCTCCTGGAGGTTCATCCTGTTCCCAGGAGCCGTACCTTCCAGGTTTATCTCGACCACTCTGTCCATGCCGGTGCTGGGCGGCCGAGGTGCTACTTCTCCCGGGTGATAAGTGGCAAAGGCAAAATCCACTCTGGCGTCTCCCCTGCATAGAGACCCCCATTAAATAAGAGCTGTCCCGAGTGTGGGAAGGCATCGGCACACACACACCCTCCCTCCCAAGGAATGCACCGCCTACAACAGAAACCCAGCGCAGGCACCGGGAGCCCCGCACTCCCCGCACAGCTTCCCGGGCTCGGTTTTCATTTTTTTTTTTTTTTTTTTTTTTTTTTCCCTCTCCACACCCCCCTCCTGCTTCTCCGCTGTGCAGAGGGAAGCCAGGAAAGTCCCAGTGGGCGGAACCAGGATATACACTGCTGCTGGGCTGGATAAGCTTGCAAGGTCTTCCGCATGGCAAAAGGAACATGAAACCAATGGGAGAGAAAGTGAGAAGCACGGGGAGGGCGAGAGCCAGCGGCGGCCCCGGGAGGAAAGCGGAGAAGCTTTTAGGGAAAGCGAGGACCCCCCAAGGAGGGGTCTGAGTCTCTAAAATATTGCCTCATTCCTACCTTTTAGCAGGATTGGCAGCGGGTTGCAGGTTGTTCCATGGACCCCTTGGAGGGAGCAGTCCAGGGTCCAGCCTAATAAAGGGTCTTTCAGCTGTGGGGAACATCTCCGACTGCATTTGGATTGTGCTTTCATAGGAGCCTGTTATCTTTACTTGGAAAAGCTGTGATTTTTATTGCATTTGGGGAAAACGATGTCACCAGACTTTATTGATAGCTACACTACTATCTCTGATTAAAAGAGCCTGCTGCTTATTGGTAACCTCAGGAGCTGCTTAGCAACTTCCTAGGGAATTTAGGGAAACAAGCTCGAGGGCAGTGGGTGTCATATCTAAGGCCTTCCCTGCTCCTGGTGAAGGCTGCATCCTCGCTCCCTTCAACCAGCAATAGCCCACCCTCTGTTTCCTCATCTTGGTCAGGTTTGGGCAGGACCTTGCATCTCCTAGTGGAGATGTTGTCGTGTAGATTTATCCAGATTGATGAAATTGGAATTTATTTTTTTTTCCTCCCTGGAGGAAACAAGGTTCTCGTAAAAAATGGAACTATTTGATTTATACACACATATATGGTGATAGGCAGAGGCTTCTCCTTTTTCCTTGAAACAGGCTCGACACAATTATTTTTCAGGAAGAGAGTGAGAGGTTTGATTCCCCCCACGTCCCTGTAAAAAAAAAAAAAACTTTCAAAATTCTCTTCCTACAAAAAAATATCAAGGAAAGAAAAATCTTTTCTTGTGTCCCAGCCTGTCTGCAAACCCTCCCCCAAGTAAAAGTTCAGCTACTTCTTATCAGTTGCATTTTGATAATACTGGTAGAAATTTTATTGTTGCAATGGCTCAGTGTAGCTCTTGACAGACCAGAAGGTGAAAAGCTATGCTCTGAGCAGAATATTTGATTTACTCAGTGAGGATGGCTGAAGTTGCCAGCAGTGGGGACAGGGATCCTTGCCAGCAGACTGAACTGGGAATCGCCCTGAGAAAGAGAAAGTGTGAAGAGGAAAGTGAGAAATAATGAAACCCAATATGGTTTAGGGAGAGAGGACAAGAGATCTGGTAAAGTACCAAAGGGCATGTGCTGGAATCCCAGCCAAGCCACAAGGCCTTTGTGACCCTAGGCTAGGAACTGACGATGTTTCCTTTTTAACTCATTGTTTGTTTTCATTTAGGCTGTAAAACCTTGAGGACAAGGACTACTATTTGTTTTTTACAGAGCCCAGAACTGATTTCAGGGCAAGCGTCACAAATTTAAAACCCAGAATGGGCAGGAAGGTGACACTAAGATCATTAGAAAGAAAACTCATATTTCTGTGGAAGTGCTGTGTAGAGATGTGAGGTGTTTGTTTTTTGGTTTTTTTTTGTTTGCTTGTTTGTTTTCTGGGGCCCCAGTTGCTCATTCTAAGGCAGAGTACTAGAAGACTAATACTAATATTTTGACCATGAGTATCAAAGCTAAAATTTTGATTATGAGTGTCACAAATTGCTCACTCTATATTCAAGGCACATGCCTTAGAAGCAGAAAGCCACAGGTAGCCCTGATCTGTAGACCAGGAAAACCCCTTGAAGTTTGTTTATTTTTTTTTAATTTCCAAGGAATTCCAGTGGAGCTGGTTCAGAGTAAAAATAGTTTGTAAGAGCTTTCGTTGGCCTGAAACTTCTGGCAGAGGTGTGTGACCTGCAAACCTTTGGCTGGAAGCGGACAAGTAGCTGGCTCAGGAAGCCAAGCCAATTCTTAAAAGTCCTAAGAAAGGAAGGAGAAATTTCTACTTTTCCCTACAGAGTGCAAATCCCTCTGGCCCACAGTATGATTTTCTTTTGCCCTGAGGTGTCTGTCCCCAGACAGCTGAGTGGCACTCCCAGGGTGTCAGAAGCTGTAGGAATGTCATGGCCCAAGGGCCTGCTGCTCCCATCTCCTTGGTTCCAGCCCACAGCTGCAGAGGAGGCAGGGGCTGTGAGATGGGAGCTGCACCATACCAAGGACTCCAGGAGAGCCTTTCAGGACAAATTTCACTCTATCCCCTTACATATTCTGTGGCAAAGACGTTGCTTGTCAGCATGACATAGTGATGCTGGAATTTCAGGAATGTAACAGAATGCACACTAGGTGCAGCACTTACTGCTGTGCTGAGTTGCTTCAACTTACACTGATGCTGCAAGATCTTTCCAGCAGCAAGACCAAAGCTTGGACACAGACAGACCAGAGCTTTGGTCTTGTCTGGTCCCCAAGTAGCCTTTACTTCAAGGAGAGAAAGGCAAATGGTACACAGGAGCCCTGTGCTGTAGCAGATGTCTTAGGCTGAGTGCAGAACCACAGCCGGTGACATCAAGGGAGTGTAGGGGCATGAAGACTCCTAGACTATGACACAATGTATTGAGCAAAGAGATGGAAATCCAACACAGCCCCTGTGGGATGTAGACCCTGGAAGAATTCATCCCCTGTTCTGCGGGGCTTTTCACAAGGGAGACTGGTCTGTCCAGGAGGGTGTAACATGGACAGCATGAGACACGAAAGAATCAACTCAATGAGGGACCAGCACCTTAGTTTCTATCTTAATCTTTAAAAGACTAAAAGCACCTTAGTTTCTCTCTTCAAATTTCTCTTGAAGCCAGAAGAGTGCAGGGCTTCCTAGTTCTTATCTAGTTGAACTTTCTACATTTCACTGAGATGTTTTGCTTCCAACGCTTGCTTAGGAATAGTTGCAGCTCAGCAGTACAAGGTGTTTTATCCCCTTGGAAATAAATTTCTGGTGATCTGAGACCTTGCAGTCCTTCCTAGGCATAACACTCTCTGCTTTTCCTTGTACTTTTTCTCCCAAGATCAGAAAATAGTCAGAGACACAGAGGAAAGTTCATGATAAGAAAACAGTGGAAAACATTGCTCTGCCAACCCAAAAGATCATTTACCTTTTACTTTTGCAAGTAACTACAGGGCTGAGAAAAGTATTCTCAGCCAAACCTTAGGTGAGGCTTACAATAAGGTATGATGGGGCAAATGCTTCACTTATGACCACACTGATACAGGGACGTTGCTCATTCATTGTCTGTTGCTGAAAAGGAGTCTTGCTCAACTTTTGCAAGAATATATTTGTATTGTCAGAGACAGGTTAGCAGTACATTTTCCCATCTGCTTCAGTGCACACAAGGAAGCTGGCTTTGTTAAGTTTTCCCTTTCTGATCCAGGCTTTTGTTTACCTCCTTGCTGTTGACAGTCTCCAGCAAGTGATCCAATGAAGCAGAGCTTTTGACTCAGCTCTGCACCAGCCTCCCTGCTCCCTGCTTTTTGGTCTAGCAGAAGGAAACCACAGGTAGCTCTTATTGTCTAAACACTGAGATGTTGCTGAGAATATACAAAGCAGCATCAGTGATGCATGTTTCTATGTGGCAAATGCAAACAAATGAAGAAAATCTGGCTATACCCTGCAGCTCCTGGTTATTTTGTAGGAAGGGTTACATGGCATGGACTGTGGGAAGAAGAACTTCATCATTATCTTCCTTTCTTACATCACAGCTGGATTTTCCTTTTCTTATTGCCTTCTCTGGGAATAATGCAGCCCAGAAACTGTCAAGTTTGAGCAATGGGATCAGAAGATCTTGCCCTCAAACCCGTCAGACTTTGTCTGCTAAGGCTTTTGCATGAGGCTTGTTCCACTTTTGAGACAGGGTGGCAGGTGTCTGTCTGCCACCAACATGTGAAGAGCATGCTGGAAGAACCTGGAGAGGAGTTCTCCTTTTACTGTGGGGATGCCCCATGTTTCTACCAAAACTGTCCCAGGTGTGGCGAAACGCTGGGGTAGGACACTGCTGGTGGCACATCTCATTATCAGCCTGGCAAATAGAGGCTGAGCTGGGCAGGCCCAGGGAGCCACTTCCACCGTGACCTTTCCTCCTGCTCCCCTGAACTATGGGTCCATCACCAGAACCTGCAGGAATAATTTCACAGGGGAGAAAAATTAGGAAGCAAAACCCAGATGGTGTCAGGCAATGGTTGATGAGAAGGAGCTGGTTGCATGATGAAGCAGGAATGTAGGAAGGTGTCTTCTAGGTGCTTTGTAAGGAAGTGTATGATGGAAGGTTTGTGTCAGATCCAAACCTTTTTGACTGTATTTTGTGGTTTAGCTGCAGCTTTTACCCAGTGCTGACGAATTGACTGACAAAGCAAAAAGGTGCTGACGTGAGCTGTACCAGCTCAGTGGTACAGAAGAGAGAAATTTCTGTGGAGCCAGGGAGGGAATAACTCCACAAAAGAGAGGGCCCTCTAGCTGGGTAAATGTAGAGGTAACTATATTCAGGCTCTTAATCCTTACACTTTGGGAAACAGATCACTCTACTTGGCATTGCATAACCCAGGCCAGTCACACCTAACAGCATCCCAAGCCCCAGCCAAGGGCAGAGACAGGAAAGAGAAGTCAGAGTAAATAGATCTCAGGATTTCTGTGATCTCCCATGCATGAGGTAGGGTAGGAGAGTAATTAATATCTCTCCATATGCTGATGATTTCCTGGTGCTGATTTCATTCTGGTTTTTCCTCCTGAAATACACAGCATGATGTAACTATTCCTATATTTACACACTGCCTGCCACCTTCCTCTTATCAAATGTTTTTCTCTTCATGCCATTCTTTAATAGTTTTATGGCTTGCTTTGGCAGAGTCTTTATTGACCATTTCCCAGCAGGGAAATAAACAGATACAGAGCCAGTTTTCATTCACAGTTATTTCAGAGCTGTCCTTCACAGCTGGTGAGCAAGAGCCCACTGTGCTAGGATACATGTGAGAGCCTTCCATTAGATGTGTTATGGGACCAGAACTCCTTACATGGACCTTGGAGGCAGGATTTGCCTTCGACACAGCTTGCCCACCTTGGAGCCTTGTTGGGAGGTTGGCTGGAGGGTTGTATGGGCTCACCAGGGCTCAGGGGCTGGCGTGGTTCTTTGTAGAGCTGGTGGAGAGGAGGTGAGGGGAAGGCATGTGTCTCAGTGTCAGGAGGTTGGAAAGACTTTGCTAAAACTAGCAG